>NC_091347.1:17622539-17700039 GCF_038502225.1 Cherax quadricarinatus | reverse complement strand
ATATATATATATATATATATATATATATATATGTCGTGCCGAATAGGCAGAACTTGCGATCTTGGCTTAAATAGCAACGTTCATCTTGCCATATAGGACAAGTGAAAATTTGTGTATGCAATAATTTCGCCAAAATCATTCTGACCCTAACGAAAAAAAATATATTTCACTGTGTTTGTTTAGTATTAAATTATTGTAAACAAATCTAAAATATATTTAGTTGGGTTAGGCTAAAATAAATTGCGTTTGTTATAATAAGGTTAGGTAAGTTTTCTAAGTTCCTTTTGGTGCAAAATTATAATTTTTTACATCAACATTAATGAAAAAAATATATCTTTAAACGTATAAGAGAAAATTTTAGAAAGGACTTAATTTTGAATGAGTTCTTGCTAATTGACCAGTTTTACATATTCGGCACGACATATATATATATATATATATATATATATATATATATATATATATATATATATATATATATATATATAGGGGACTTATTAGTCTGGATATTGTCAGAGAAGCTCTGCTATCGGATAGCTGTATAGAGTTTGGTCAACTCACGCATTCAAAGGCTCTGTGGTTAGGTCAACAAACATGAGTTAATCTCCTCTTAATACACTCTCTCTCTCTCTCTCTCTCTCTCTCTCTCTCTCTCTCTCTCTCTCTCTCTCTCTCTCTCTCTCTCTCTCTCTCTCTCTCTCTCTCTCTCTCTTACTCTCCCCTCCTATATCATATCCCTGCCATGTATTCTCATTACCATAATCTACCTCTGCCATACCCTCACTTTGCGAGAATATTTCGTCGTGAACAAATGGAAGAGGCAGGGCATAGTTCCCCCACTGTAAAGTTATGGTCAGTCTCTGTGGGAAGTTACCGCTGGCGGAGGAAGTTCCATGAGTTGAGAATGAGTTCACGGATTGTGCGAGTGATGCTTAAGGGAAGTTAGTGGATAAAAGAGAACAGAAAAAGCTTGGATAAAGTGAGCAAGGAAGAACTACGAGAAAGCTCTCGTGGAAGATAGCGGTGTGTGCGGTTGTGGTTTTTCTAAAGTTTGGATAAAGAAAGTGCTGAGAGTAACCATCCAAGCAGGTATTACCTTCCTATCATACTAGCGTAGAAGACAGTAGGTTGGCTACAACAACCATCAGGGGAGGAAATACCGTCCCGTTATGTGAGTGTGGCAGACAGTAGACTGGTAGACAGCAATCATCCAGACAGGTACTATCGTCCTAGCATGTGAGTGTGGCAGACAGTAGACAGGTAGACAGTAACCATCCAGGAAGGTGCTATCGTCCTAGCATGTGAGTGTGGCAGACAGTAGACAGGTAGACAGTAACCATCCAGGAAGGTGCTATCGTCCTAGCATGTGAGTGTGGCAGACAGTAGACAGGTAGACAGTAACCATCCAGGAAGGTACTATCGTCCTAGCATGTGAGTGTGGCAGACAGTAGACAGGTAGACAGCAACCATCCAGACAGGTACTATCGTCCTAGCATGTGAGTGTGGCAGACAGTAGACAGGTAGACAGTAACCATCCAGGAAGGTGCTATCGTCCTAGCATGTGAGTGTGGCAGACAGTAGACAGCAACCGTCCAGGGGGGCACTACAGAAACCATTATCAGATAACGTATCTGTCTCGCGATTAAGTATCGGAGGAACAAGCCTGTACTTGTGACTGGCACGGGTTTAGCGCTTTGCTTGAAGCCTCTATCTATACTTCTCTGTCGCCTCCGAGCGTTGTTTTACCCTCAGGGATTTAGAGCTTCCCCATAATAATATTAATAATAATAATAATAATAATAATAATATACATCGTGCCTGTAATTCTTTCATGCAAATCAGCAAAAAATATACATTATTACTGTTATTATAATTATCGATCGACACCATGCCCAGCCCTTCTAGGGTAGGGTAGGTGCCTGAGCCCGAGCCTTTAGCTCATAAGACTGTCATTCCCATTTGCCCCCTTGGGGCGGGGATGGCAGACCAGAGAGGCCTAGCTTGTGGCTAGGCCTGGGGACAGTTGGTCCCAAAGATGAGGAGGTACTTGTGCCTCCTCCCATGGGAGACTTCGGTCTCAGACACTCCCTAAAGAGGGAGCCAAGGCCGGGCCACCACTTGGACAAGGCCCGGGCCGGGAGAATACCGGCGAATCTTAATAATAAATAAAATATAATTATCATTATTATTATATTCATAGGGAAGTAAGGGAGATGAGCGGGGAGGTAATCATGTACGATCCAAGACACGGGATGGAAACAACAACGCCATGGATCAAAAGACCTTCAACGGCAATACAGAAAGAATCACATCTTCTCTTTAACAGACCACAAATCTTCAGGATGTCTGCGCTATCCTCCGTCCGTGTTCCGTTAATTATCCGTCCTTTGTTATCATCTCCCATTTGTCTTTCCACAAGGACGTGCCTGTTATCACTATTGATAACTCTCCACCATCCCCTCCAGCGGCTTACGTTTGTCAGGAAATAGAACAAGCGTTTCCTGACGCGGGGGTCTTCATCATACGATCATCCGCAACTGGAGCTTTTGGTCATCTGACCGAGGCCTTCCACTGAGTTTACCAGTCCACCTCTTCAAAAAAATATGGTTACAACCACTTGTATGATCCACATCTACGGTAGGTATAATGTTCGTCAGCAAACAGGACAAGCGTTTCCTGATGCTGGTCTTCGTTCTATAATGACCTACAGCTGGAGCTTTCAGTCATGAGACTGAAGCCTTCCGCTGGCTTACCGGCTCGCCCGTTAAATAAATTATGGTTATACTTACGTCTTCTCGGCGACCTTCTTCTTGAATCGCCGGTACTCTCCCGGCCCGGGTCTTTTCCAGATGGTGATCCGGTCTTGGCTCCCTGTCTTGGGAATCTGAGACCTATGTATCCCATGGGAGGAGGTACAAGTACCTCCTCATCTTCTGGGATCAACTGTCCCCAGGCCTTGCCCCATTCCCCGCCCTCACGGGGCTCGCAGGGAGAAACTAGGTCTCAGGTCTCCCCAGTTCCCCGCCCAGGGAGGCTCGTGGAAACAGCATTCTTGTGAGCAGCAGGTGGTAGCAAGCTCGGGCCGGTAATCCGCGACCCACCTTTTATTTTATTTTTTATTCGTCGGTACTCTCCGGCCCGGGTCTTTTCCGAGAGTGGTGACCCGGCGTTGGCTCCCTATTTGGGGAGTGTCTCGAGACCTAAGTCTCCCATGGGAGGAGGCACGAGTACCCCCTCATCTTTGGGACCAAGTGTCCCCCGGCCTAGCCACAGTCCCCGCCCTCACGGGGCTCGCAGGGAGAAGCTAGGCCTCTGGTCTGCCATCCCCGCCCAAAAGGGGCTAGTGGGGATAGCAGTCTTGTGAGCCGCAGGTGGTAGCAAGCTCAGGCCCTTCATCCGGCACCAGGTTAGGTTAGGTAAGGTTCGTCAGGAAACAGCACAAATGTTTCCAGACGCGGGTCTTGTGTAATAAAGTTGGTAGAATTACCGACAATATGTAAAGTAAAAGGACACAAGTGCAACTAATGTGACATTTATTGTGGCAACGTTTCGCTCTCCAGGAGCTTTATCAAGCCATTGATAAAGCTCCTGGAGAGCGAAACGTTGCCACAATAAATGTCACATTAGTTGCACTTGTGTCCTTTTACTTTACGCGGGTCTTAGTCAAATGATGACCCGCCATTGGAGCTTTGGTCATCCGACCGAGTCCTTCCGCTGGCTCACCGGTCCACCCCTTTAAAAATTATGATCCTTTGTATCTGGCACCACAAATTTTCTTCCTCTATTATCATTACAAATTGAAAAAAAATTAAGTTACTAAGTTACTTATATTTTCAATAATGTGATGTAATCAGAGTTTAATTTATTTTTTATTTTTTTGGGTTCTAATTATAATTTTATATTTTGTTTCTTTTCAACTTGTTTTAATTGAATGGAATTTACTATAATTCTGTCTGTCAATCTCTCTCTCTCTTTCTCTTTCTCTCTTTCTATCTATCTATCTATCTATCTATCAATCTATCTCTCAGGGAGGATGTATTTTTGGGAAAGTCATAGTGAATACCGACACGTTTGTGAAAATTTTCTAATCAGTCACTAGGCTGTCAAATAACTTTAAGGAGTCTTGCTCCATGAGAGAGAGAGAGAGAGAGAGAGAGAGAGAGCAGTCTACTTACTTTCTATCTAAAGTCCATGTGTAAGAATTGTGAATCTCACTTTAAATTCAGAAAAAGAGGAAATAATTCGAAAATTTTCTTGAAGAGAGGAAGTTCCAGTCGGTGTGTTGGAGATGGTGTTAAGGGTTGTGTTGGTGTTTACGTTGTAATGTTGGTGACGTTGAAGGTAGTGTTGGTGTTTATGACATAGTGATGTTGGTGTTGATGGTGGAGGTGTTGGTGGTGTGGAGGGTAGTGTTGGTGTTTGTGTTGCAGGTGATACTGGTGTTGAGAATAGTGTTGGGATTTATGGCGGAAGTGTTGGTGGTGTCGAGGGTAGTGTTCGAATCTTGTCCGGGTCGTCGAAAGATTCAGATCAGTGTGAGCAGACTGACCTAACGAGTAGTCACCAACTAGTGCTCAAGTTTATAGTAGTGTTAGTGTTGCTAATGGTGGTAGTGATGGTGGTGGTAGTGATGGTGGCGGTGTTAATGGTGGTGTTTGCGTCGACTGCTTCTGAAGATAAATATTTCCCCACAAGGGCTGATGCAAGGTGAGAAAGAACTTGCCTATGATTTAAATGCAAATCTTCGCTTTTTCAGTCCCCCTTACTTCCTCTCTCTCTCTCTCTCTCTCTCTCTCTCTCTCTCTCTCTCTCTCTCTCTCTCTCTCTCTCTCTCTCTCTCTCTCTCTCTCTCTCTCTCTCTCTCTCTCTCTCTCTCTCTCTCTCTCTCTCTCTCTCTCCCTCTCTCTCTCTCTCTCTCTCTCTCTCTCTCTCTCTCAGTGTGTGACTTGTTAATGGTCCAAATCTGGTCGAAACGTCGTCACAAGCCTCTTTCATTCTATATTTTGGACTGAAGAAACCACTGGCTGGCGAAACGTTTCCTCAATAAAGCCACCCAACTACTGCCCAAGTATCTCATTCCATTTATGTATTGTGTCAGTCACGGTGTTGTAACTTTTCATTCTTTACTCTATTCTAAAATAAGATTACAATCGTTAGAAAATTTTTAGTAATAATCATAGACTTAGATATTTTTCGTAGGTATAAATGTTCACCAGAAGATTCCTGACGCGGGTCTTAAGTCATGTGATGACCTGCAACTGGAGCTTTTGGTCATCTGACAGAGACCTTCCACTGGCTTACCCCTCCACCCCTTGAAATATTAAGTTTATAATAATGTATAATTTACAAGATACAAACATTCTTAATAAATTTGTTTTAATTTCTTCATGACTTTCCATCCTTAATCATATTTTTTTTTTTTTTTGGGGGGGGGGTAATTTGTATATATTTTTTTAACATTTCTTACGTTTTTCATAAGACATAAATTTCTTATAGAATTTCAGTGAAGATTTTAAAAAATTTAAGTTAGGTGTTCACATATACAATGGTTTTTAGGCTTAAAAATTAGTCAAAATATATGTGTTAACCCTAAAAAAAAAGTATCATATGGTTATAATCATAACCATAATTTTTAAAGGGGTGGATGGGTAAGCCAGCGGAAGGCCTCGGTCAGATGACCAAAAGCTCCAATGGCGGGTTATCATCTAAAACCCGCGTCACTTTCTCAGTTTCCTGACGAAGCTTACCTAACCTAACTATGTGGTGCATTTCAAGCGTGTGCCATGAATGGGTTGGAGAGCTAAGAGTCCTGTTTTATGAGTACACTTGACGTACGACGCTATTCTTAGAGCCCTACACAGATTTCTACCCTGATGGCTACGAGGAGGAGTTTTGTGTGTGTGAACCCAACAGCTGAGGGAGAGAAATGGAGGACCAGGAGAAAGTTGAGAATGAGGAGACGAAGAGAGAGAAAGGGAAGATAACTAGATGGAAAAGCAAGAATGTCAGGAATAGGAGGAGGAAGAATCACAGGGAAGTTGAAGAGTTTGACAGAGATACAGATGTGGAAAAGGAGAAAGGTCGAGAATAGGAGTTGTAGCAGGAAGGAGATTCAGGGAAAAGTTGAACAATGAGAGAGATACGGGTGATAAAGAGAGTAAAACAACAGAGAAAGTGAGAAAACTGTAAATATTTAGATTATAAACCGGAGAGGTGGAAAAAAATAGTGAAGCAAAATGTTTTAATGTCAATAAAGACGTTGAAAATAAAATTAACGTCTTGAAAGAGTATATCAGGAGAAAACTAATGAAGAAAGTTTGTAATTAGTTCTGCTGTGTTTTGTGTGTCGACCTCTGAATGACGTGACCTGACGGTGAATGACGTGACCTGACGGTGAATGACGTGACCTGACGGTGAATGACGTGACCTGACGGTGAATGATGTGACCTGACGGTAAATGACGTGACCTGACGGTGAATGACGTGACCTGACGGTGAATGACGTGACCTGACGGTAAATGACGTGACCTGACGGTGAATGACGTGACCTGACGGTGAATGACGTGACCTGACGGTGAATGACGTGACCTGACGGTGAATGATGTGACCTGACGGTGAATGATGTGACCTGACGGTGAATGATGTGACCTGACGGTGAATGACGTGACCTGACGGTGAATGACGTGACCTGACGGTGAATGACGTGACCTGACGGTGAATGACGTGACCTGACGGTGAATGACGTGACCTGACGGTGAATGACGTGACCTGACGGTAAATGACGTGACCTGACGGTGAATGACGTGACCTGACGGTGAATGACGTGACCTGACGGTAAATGACGTGACCTGACGGTGAATGATGTGACCTGACGGTGAATGATGTGACCTGACGGTGAATGATGTGACCTGACGGTGAATGACGTGACCTGACGGTGAATGATGTGACCTGACGGTGAATGATGTGACCTGACGGTGAATGACGTGACCTGACGGTGAATGACGTGACCTGACGGTGAATGACGTGACCTGACGGTGAATGACGTGACCTGACGGTGAATGACGTGACCTGACGGTGAATGACGTGACCTGGACTAAATGACGTGACCTGACGGTAAATGACGGTGACTGACGGTGATGGCGTGACCTGACGGTAAATGACGTGACCTGGCGGTAAATGACGTGACCTGACGGTGAATGATGTGACCTGACGGTGAATGATGTGACCTGACGGTGAATGATGTGACCTGACGGTGAATGACGTGACCTGACGGTGAATGACGTGACCTGACGGTGAATGACGTGACCTGACGGTGAATGACGTGACCTGGCGGTAAATGACGTGACCTGACAGTGAATGACGTGACCTGACGGTAAATGACGTGACCTGACGGTAAATGACGTGACCTGACGGTGAATGACGTGACCTGACGGTAAATGACGTGACCTGGCGGTAAATGACGTGACCTGACGGTGAATGACGTGACCTGACAGTAAATGACGTGACCTGACGGTAAATGACGTGACCTGACAGTAAATGACGTGACTTAACAGTGAATGACGTGACCTGACGGTGAATGACGTGACCTGACGGTGAATGACGTGACCTGGCGGTAAATGACGTGACCTGACAGTAAATGACGTGACTTAACAGTGAATGACGTGACCTGACAGTGAATGACGTGACCTGACAGTGAATGACGTGACCTGACAGTGAATGACGTGACCTGACAGTGAATGACGTGACCTGACAGTGAATGACGTGACCTGACAGTGAATGACGTGACCTGACAGTAAATGACGTGACCTGACAGTAAATGACGTGACCTGACAGTGAATGACCTGACCTGACGGTGAATGACGTGACTTGACAGTAAATGACGTGACCTGACGGTAAATGACGTGACCTGACGGTGAATGACGTGACCTGACAGTGAATGACGTGACCTGACAGTGAATGACGTGACTTAACAGTGAATGACGTGACATCACAGTGCCAAGACCTGATAACAAAGTTAAGTATGTTTCACCACCAGTGTATTTAATTTATAGTTTTAAAGAGGTGAAGAGGTAAGCCAGTGCAAGGTCTCAGTCAGATGACCAACAGCTCCAGTGGTGGGTCATCATATAACTAAGACCCGCGTCAGGAAACACTTGTCCTGTTTCCTGACGAATCTTGCCTAACCTAACCTATCGCCTGTAGCATGATACACCTGAGAGTAGTGAGGAGAGGTATTATCTTGCTATTGAGAGAGAGAGAGAGAGAGGGATAAGAGGGATGGAGGAAGAGAAAGAAGGAAGATGCTAAGATAAAACTTGACTTGAGATAAACTTTTCTCTATCTCTCTTTTTCTCCTTACCTGTACAAAGTCACAGAAATACATCGAAGTACAACTGCAAAACTCCCAGGTGTGACAGCTGCAACACTCCCAGAGTTGACAGCTGCAACACTCGCAGCTGTCACACCTGGGAGTGATGCAGCTGTTACACCTGGGAGTGGTGCAGCTGTTACACCTGGGAGTGATGCAGCTGTTACACCTGGGAGTGGTGCAGCTGTTACACCTGGTAGTGTTGCAGCTGTCACACCTGGAACACTCCCAGGTGTAACAGCTGCACCACTCCCAGGTGTAACAGCTGCATCACTCCCAGGTGTAACAGCTGCACCACTCCCAGGTGTAACAGCTGCATCACTCCCAGGTGTGACAGCTGCACCACTCCCAGGTGTGACAGCTGCAACACTCCCAGGTGTGACAACCGCAACACTCCCAGGTGTGACAACCGCAACACTCCCAGGAGTGACAACCGCAACACTCCCAGGTGTGACAACCGCAACACTCCCAGGTGTGACAACCGCAACACTCCCAGGTGTGACAACCGCAACACTCCCAGGTGTGACAGCCGCAACACTCCCAGGTGTGACAGCCGCAACACTCCCAGGTGTGACAGCCGCAACACTCCCAGGTGTGACAGCCGCAACACTCCCAGGTGTGACAGCTGCAACACTCCCAGGTGTGACAACCGCAACACTCCCAGGTGTGACAGCCGCAACACTCCCAGGTGTGACAACCGCAACACTCCCAGGCGTGACAGCTGCAACACTCCCAGGTGTGACAACCACAACACTCCCAGACGTGACAGCTGCAACACTCACTGGTGAGACAACTGAAGCACTCCTAGGTGTGACAGCTGCAACACTCACGTGTGACAACTGCAACACTACCAGGGGTGACAACTGCAACACTCCCAGGTGTGACAACTGCAACACCCACACATTTGAGACGGATACAGCAACAGCAACATTACGAAAAACTTGCAAATACTGCATAATGAGGTGCAAAACTTATTTCCGTATTAAACCCACCAAAGCAACTCCGATCTCGGGATCTCCAAAGTTATTTTTTTCCGATCATCTTACCTCTGGCTGTGATATCAGACGTTATACCGAAATGCAGTGGTTATATTCCTGTGTAATTTTTGCCCGTGGTTCTCAAAGTTGCTGGTCCTTGTTACGTGGGATACACGGTAAAAGCACTAACTCTTGGTCTCTACAAGAGAGCCCCGTGTTTACGATAGGTACAGGAGAGATGCATTTTCATGGTTTTTCAAGGACAGCCACCAGTTCGTGGTTGCTACGGACAGCCACTAGTTCGTGGTCTCTACGGAGAGTCACCAGTTCGTGGTCGCTACGGACAGCCACCAGTTCGTGGTCGCTACGGGCAACCACCAGCTCGTAGTCGCTACGGAGAACCGCTGGTGTATAATACTTACGGAAGAATCACTAGTTCATGGACTCGCAACGACCACTTACTCGCGTAAACAAAAGAGCGTAGGATTTGCAATGGCCAAGCAGGAACGTACACAAAAGAACGGTCAAGTCTCAATAGTTAACGCAGGAGCCTACTGTAGTAAAGATTATCCTTTTCAACTAACACATATAAGTATTTACCCATCTTTTCTCTCTACAAGTTTCATACGCTCTTCTTCCTAATTTAAGGCATCGTATTAATTATACGTGAATGATGATAGAGGGAGCTTTCCGCCCCCGCCCCCTCAAGTGAAAAGTACTATGGCATTCAAAATAAAAAGTCCATGGTGAGCCGGCTGGAAACCCTTCCCCTTCCAGGAGTCATTTGCTACTTTCCGCGAATCGCTTCGGAGTTGTTTGTTATTTCGGCTTCACACACACAGAGGCCCTCAGAAGAGTGCCTCAGTCTCTTGAAAACAGCCTCGTTGTCAGGGCGAAACGTGCAGAAACCTCAATGGTATAATTTTTTTATTTGTTATTAATCAATGTGACATAACGTTACTGAATTTTTGGAATTTAGCCTAACAATATTATGCTAATTTTGAAGACAATGTCTGTGTGTTAATGATTAGCTGGAGGGTCTTAAGAGCGGAAAGGTGGAGAAATAATGTACAAAGGGAGGGAGACGGGAAACAGAGAAAGGAAAGAGATAATAGAGAAAGAGAGGGAGAAAGATAACTGAGAAAGACGTGGAAAGATGTAACGGTAGATGGATGGGAGAGAAATAACAGAAAAGTGGATGGAAAGGTTATATCAGATTAAGAGGGAGATATATAAAAAGAATAAGAGACAAAAACAGAAGCGTAAAGAGAACAGAGAAAGGGAGACACATAACAAAGAGAGGTGAATAATAATGCAAAGAAAACGAGATAAAGAAAATGGTTACAAAAAATTAACGTAAAGCAAATTTTTTTTTCTCTCTTATCCAGCATAATTTATAAATACCTAAGCATTTTCCTACATTAAACCCAAACACAAGATTTCTCTCTCTCTCTCTCTCTCTCTCTCTCTCTCTCTCTCTCTCTCTCTCTCTCTCGTCCCTCACATGTTATTTCTCAATCATTCTGTTCCCGACCTTCTCTTGTCCTCAGTTTACGGAAGATTTTCATGTATAGACTTGGTCGAGTAAGACCCGCGTCAGGAAACACTTGTCCTGTGTCCTGACGAATCTTACCTAACCTCGAGTAATAGTCATTACTGTAACAAACGGGTCGTCTATGTGACGACCGAAGCCTTCCACCTGTTCCAGTGGCGTGGCCATCATATGACTGAGACCCGAGTCAGGAAACACATGTCCTGTTTCCTGACGAATCTTACCTAACTTGACTCGCACTAAGTTCACTTTGTAGCCTGCTAGTATTAATATCAGACAGCCTCAGTCACTTATATGTACACTCTTGAGTTTTCGTGTTTGCTAAGCAAATACAAACACGAGAGAGCAGGTGCTCGACTCAACATACATACACATGAGGACACAGGTGTTTGGCAAACATGTTATGATACATACACGCACATCTGACTCATTTACACACACAAATGAGTACACATTTGTGTGACAAACGCTTATTCACACATATATACATAGCTACAAGAAGAGGAGCAGTGAAAGAGTGAACCTACTAGCGAAGAGTCTGAGCCAGGAGCTAAGACTCGACTCCTGCAACCACAAATAGATGAGAGCACACACACACACACACACACACACACACACACACACACACACACACACACACACACACACACGCCAGGACACAGGCGTTTAAGGCAGCTCAGCCATAATATTTTAGATTTCCATACTGAAGTCACAAAATCAAATCACCAGGTGGACAGTTTTCCAGTGTGACCCAGTGGTGTTGGCTGCGTATGTGATTACCTGTTTGTCAACCAATATACAAAGTCTTTGAAAGTTAATGAGCCTAAAGCTCCGGAATGGAATTGAAGGTTACCAAGTGTGATTCGATGACTTGTAGACTATCTATCATTGGATCAATTGGTCTTCAGTATCGCCCTTGACAGAACTATAAAATATTTGGCCTATAAGTTCAATAAAGCAAAGAATATCACCAAAATACTTACATTTCAATGGTTATCAAACGCTTCTCGGAGTTACGCTGAACGATATAGCAGGTTCCAGGAGCAGACACATTTTTAGTTTCAACCTCCCATGGGTTTTCAGGTCAGGAGGTCAAATCATTGCAATTATTATTCATCTTAGGCGTTATAGACCATGTGGATCATTTAGCACAAATTGAGGAGGCTCGATCCTCCGTTTTAAACACAGTCAGTAAGAAATTTCTGACGCTATCACTCGATCTCTAACCCACAAAGTGATGGAAGTAGATGAAGTTTCGGTCCCTTCTGCACCGAAACTAAGCTTGATAACAGTCCAGTATGGACCGAAACGTCGTATCATTTCATCAGAATAAGTTATTAGGTAAGATCTGTCAGGAAACAGGACAAGTGTTTCTGGACGCAGGTCTTATTTGTATGATGAGCCGCCACGGGAGCATTTGATCATCTGACCGAGGCCTTCCACTGGCTTACCCTTCCACCTCTTTAAAAATCATTATTATTATAACCGTTAAGTCTTGGTACACTTCTTTAGTCTATAATAAAGGTTAGGTTAGGTAAGGTTCGTCAGGAAACAGGACAAGTGTTTCCTGTCTCAAGTCTTAGATAATGACCCATCTTTGGAGCTTTTGATCATCTGACCGAGACTTTCCGCTGGCTTACTGGTCCACCCTTTAAAAATTATGGTCATATTTATAGCCATTTCTAGATCTACATTAAATTATTTTTTATTCGCCGGTATTCTCCCGGCCCGGGTCTTTTCCAAGTAGTGGTGACCCGGCCTTGGCTCCCTATCTGGGGAGTGTCTCGAGACTTAAGTTTCCCATGGGAGGAGGTACAGTACCTCCTCATCTTTGGGACCAAGTGTCCCCAGGCCTAGCCACATTCCCCGCCCTCACGGGGCTCGTAGGGAGAAGCTAGGCCTCTGGTCTGCCATCTACCCCGCCTCAAAGGGGCTCGTGGGGATGGCAGTCTTATGAGCTGCAGATGGTAGCAAGCTCAGGCCTCTTTCTCTACATTCAATCAATCAATCAAGGACTCACAGGTAAGGACCCACGAGGGGCGAGGGGCAAGTGGGGACAGTGCGAAGAATAGACGGTGAGAGGAATGTCTTGAGTTGAAGAGAGAAGAGTCAGGACTAGACCCAACTGCTAAGCCTGGATAAACAATAACGAAGACGACATAGAAGACAGCAGGAACTCTGCGCGTGCTGACTGCAACTTGCTGGACGGAAGATTGCTGCATCTTGATGTTGATTGGCGGCTGGCAGAAGCTGGAGGAGTGGTCAAGGGAGGCTAGCTTCTTGATTGGTCAGGTGTCGTTAAATTGTGAGTCAGAAGTTACTTCAGTTCTTCAGTGTGGGAGGCATTCCTTATGTTGTGCAGTTGTTGGAAGGAAACGATGAGTAGTCTTGTAATCTTGGGTCGAAATGCTGGGTCGGCTTGTAACTGGTCAAGGGTCATCTTGAGTGTAGTGAAGGAGCAGTGGGATCCTTTACGATTTGTAAACTTGACTGTTCTGTCGTGTATTTTCTCGTACAAAGTGTCGACATTCATGGTGGGTTCTTGGTCAGGAGTCGTATAAAAAGTTATATCTTTCCAGTGCAGGTATTGATCTCGATGTTGGTCTTCTGTATTAATACGTCAAGTGATGGCTGGAGAGGTTTTTGTTGGTGGTTGCAGCATTGAAGGTTCTTTCAATGTTGGTGTCTCTGCTAGAGAGTGTGTAGAAGACTGTGGTAGAATCGTGGCTTCTGATTGGTCCATATGAGTAGTGGTGAGTGGAAGTGAAGGAGGTACGCCGCCACGACGAGCCAATCGACGAGTAGGAGGCGATCGACGAATAGGAGGCGTAATGCTGACTTGGATGTTATCAGGTGAACGTTGATTGGAGGATTCAAAAAAGGATGCGTCGTCATTGTCAAGTATTAATTCCTTGAAGTCATCTGGCGCTTCAAAACTGACGATCTTCGGGATTATTTTCAAAATTTCAGCTGATGGTGGACTTGCAGGGAAGTTAAATGATGGCATGTTGTTGAGTGCAAGAAGTTCATTGATAGTCGTGTTGAAAGAGCCAGGTTTTGCAGCATTTTGCATGTGGGCAAACATAATGCAGTAATAGAATTTGGTGGAAATATCATCAGGTGGAGGTTGGGTAGTGAGAGGTGGTGGAGACGACTGTTGAGTAGCTTGTAGTATCTTGGATGTTGTAGATTGAATCTTGGCAATTGCAGCGTATGTAGGAGAGGTTCCAGATGACCTCTTTGTTTCTTCCTTCAGTTTCTTAGAAAGGATATCCTTTCGCACTGGACACTTGGCTGCAAGAGTATGGTGATCACTCTTACAGTTGATGCAAGTGGGAGCAGCAGTGGAAGTGCAAGAACGAAAATCGTGTCCTGCAGACCCACAGGTGGAACATATCTTATTCTTCAAGTGGCAGTCGGCAGTAGAGTGACTGTACGAGTAGCATGTCCAGCAAGGTGTTATGTACGTGAAGCGTTCAGGTTCAATCTGTCGAGGGTTGATATAGTAGTAAGAGATGGCCAGGCCATCCGACAGTGCTCTGGTCGCCATGGTAACGTCCAGGAATGTGACCTTGAGCATTGAGGAAGCGTTGGGAATCTTCACTACAGTGTCAATCTTGGCCCAGGTGTTGAGATCTTCAAGTGATGTAGTAATTTCCTGGATGGTCATGTTCGTGATCAGCTTGTCAAGACGTTTCATAAACACTGAACGTTTTGCAAGCATGTATGGTGACGTAGAGATGGTAAAGCCTCGGTCTTCTAAGGTCTTTATGGCAGTAGGTGTAAGCACCTTGTCAGCTTCAGTATCATCGAGAAAAGTGACGATGAAAGCTTCCTTCAGTGACGTGATCTTGGAGAACTTTGCGTGCAGACAAGTGTTGAGAGAAGCTGCAAGCTCAAGCTTCGTGGCGTCATCGACGACAGCAGACTTGGGCTTAATTCTCACACGATGAGACATCGTGGAGATGGTAGAGGTTCCCCTCCCCAACGGGGATCGTAGGGATACTGTGCAAGTAAGGAGAGCTGCTATGACCTGCCAGGGCGAGAGTCAACAGCAGAATGTCTGTTCCTGTCTATCATTTACATCAGAGATCAGATCAGATCGGACTCACAGGTAAGTACCCACGAGGGGCGAGGGGCAAGTGGGGACAGTGCGAAGAATAGACGGTGAGAGGAATGTCTTGAGTCGAAGAGAGAAGAGTCAGGACTAGACCCAACTGCTAAGCCACAATAACGATAACAAAAGACGATGTAGATACAACAGGAGCTCTGCAGGCTCTGACTGCAACTTGCTGGACGAAAAATTGCTGCATCTTGATGTTGATTGGCGGCTGGCAGGAGCTGGAGGAGTGGTCAAGGGAGGCTAGCTTCTTGATTGGTCAGGTGTCGTTAATATGTGAGTCTGGAGTTACTTCGTTTCTTTAGTGAAGGAGGCATTCCTTATGTTGTGCATTTGTTGGAAGGAAACGATAAGTAGTCTTGTAATCTTAGGTCGAAATGCTGGGTTGGCTTGTAACTGGTCAAGGGTCATCTGGAGTGTAGTGAAGGAGCAGTGGGATCCTTTACGATTTGTAAACTTGACTGTTCTGTCGTGTATTTTCTCGTACAAAGTGTCGACATTCATGGTGGGTTCTTGGTCAGGAGTCGTATAAAAAGTTATATCTTTCCAGTGCAGGTATTGATCTCGATGTTGGTCTTCTGTATTAATACATCAAGTGATGGCTGGAGAGGTTTTTGTTGGTGGTTGCAGCATTGAAGGTTCTTTCAATGTTGGTGTCTCTGCTAGAGAGTGTGTAGAAGACTGTGGTAGAATCATCTACATTAAAGTTGAAGATTAACCGGTATTCTCCCGGCCCGGGCCTTGTCCAAGTGGTGGCCCGGCCTTGGCTCCCTCTTTAGGGAGTGTCTGAGACCTAAGTCTCCCATGGGAGGAGGCACAAGTACCTCCTCATCTTTGGGACCAACTGTCCCCAGGCCTAGCCACAAGCTAGGCACAAGCTAGGCCTCTCTGGTCTGCCATCCCCGCCCCAAGGGGGAAAATGGGAATGACAGTCTTATGAGCTAAAGGCTCGGGCTCAGGCACCTACCCTACCCTAGAAGGGTTAGGCATGGTGTCGATATCTACATTAAAACTCCAACCCCTGAATTGAATGTGGGTAAACTGCCAATTATTCTATTTGCTAAATTCTATGTAAGTACGTCGTGAATTTTACATCAACAATATTGTCATTTTAAATTCCCTTACTTATATTTTTTCTTATTCTTCCTTTTAGATAAATTATTATTTATAAGGCTTTTCTTGAAAAAAAAATTATATTTTAATTTATATGTCCTGTGCCGGAGACGGGAAATTTACTTCGTATTAGCAGCAAATTTTGCGGGAAAAAAATCAAAATGGCCCGAAACGAATGGGGCCATTTTTAGTCTATTTCCTTTCAAGCACGAGTAAATAATGCCTTCCATATGTCTTGAAGGTAATTAGGGAGGCTAAATTGCAGCTGCAGCGGTAATAAAGATCTGAGGGAACCTCGGGGGGTTCTAATGGACCCTCGGGGGGTTCTAATGGACCCCAGGTGGTTTCAGTGGTGGCTCTGATGTAGGAAGGGGGTTCCTGAGGTGGTTCTAAAGTGGAGGTTCTTGAGGTGGTTCTGAAGTGGGGGTTCTTGAGGTGGTTCTGAAGTGGGGGTTCTTGAGGTGGTTCTGAAGTGGGGGTTCTTGAGGTAGTGGTTAAGGGGGTTCTAATAGACCTAGGTGGTTCTAATGGTGGTTCTGGAGGTGATTCTGACATGGGGGGTTTCTGAGGTGGTTCTAATAGTTCTTAAAGGGATTCTAAACTGCTTTGAAAAGTCGTTCTCAAGGTGGTCAAAAAGTTCTCTCTCTCTCTCTCTCTCTCTCTCTCTCTCTCTCTCTCTCTCTCTCTCTCTCTCATTTAAGTTTTCCCCTTTTATCTCTTAAATATTTTCTTCCCTCCTCCTCCTCCTCCTTTTTCTTCCTTCCTCCTCAGCTTCCTGAACCACATAATCGTGTTTCTTTTTCTTTTCTAGTTCATTCCTTCGCCTTTGTTTTCTCCTCTCTCTCTCTCTCTCTCTCTCTCTCTCTCTCTCTCTTTTCCCATTTAGTCACTTTTCTGCTCTATTTCGCGCATTTATTTCCCTTCCTTTCACCCCTCCTTAAATCTTCTTGTAATAATCTCCCTCCTCTGTCTCTCTCCCTTTTCCACCATCTACCTCTGTCTCCCTCTCTCCATTTCTTCCTCTAAATCTCCCTTCTATTATTCCTCTCTCCCCTTGCCTTCTCCCGTGTTCTCACTCTTTCTCCTAATCCCTCCTCCTTCCTCTCTCCCTTTATCTCCCTTTCTCTCCCCATTTCTCCCTCCCTAATTCTCCTATTATTCTTCTCTCCCTTTGCCTTCTTCCCTCTTCGTTTCCTCCCTCGGTCTCTCTCTGTCTTCTAATCCCTCCCTCTTCTCCCTCTCCCTCTTTCTTCCCACCTCCCTCTTCCTCTCCCTACACAGCCGAGTTTAATCCTATTACCCTCTACAGGTTTTCCGAGTGTGTGCCTCTCTTGACCAGAGCAGTAATGCAGATTACTCCCAACGCACTCCGCCCCTTGTACGTACCCTCGTGCGAGGGGTTGATCCGTAGCTCCTGGCCTAGCTGCTAAACTACCCAAGAAAGTTGAAGAATTGGATACACATGCAACATCTGGGTATCTATTTGTAGGCGACCCTCCATCCAGTGGCTTTGTCAATACTTTACAAGGACATGATGGGAAGACTGTACAACTATATATACAAACGATGAGGTAATCAATCCCTCAGTCTTGGAGTTGATGAGGAAGACCGAAGTCTTGAAGAATCCAAGGCTGAGGGACTGATTACCTGATCCTTTGTATATAGTTCTATTTTCTTCACATTATGTCCTTGTATTGTACTGATAAAGCCACTGGATGGCGAAATATCTACAGATAAATATACCCAAATGTTGCATATTTGGAGTTTATCTGGAGAGAGTTCCGGGGGTCAACGCCCCCGCGGCCCGGTCTGTGACCAGGCCTCCTTAGGTCAGTGTCCCAGGATGCGACCCACACCAGTCGACTAACACCCAGGTACCCATTTTTACTGATGGGGAACATAGACAACAGGTTGAAAGAAACACGTCCAATGTTTCTACTCTGGCTGGGAATCGAACCCAGGCCCTCGCCGTGTGAAGCGAGCGTTAACCACCAGGCCACCAGAGTCCTGGCGGTATTGTATACCATTCATATAAAATTACCAGGGAAATGGTTGTGTGTCCTCTCCTGCATTTCCTATCATACCGTCTCTGAAAACTGCGTACGAATTCTACTTCATGTATTTTTTCCTCGTTCACAACGTTTCTCACTAGTGTGGCTTGTTCAAGCTGATCAGTCAAGTTGTTAGTAATCGCTACATTCCTCTGCTCTCTTGTTCTCAGTCTCCTCCTTTCAAACTTATCAACTAGGCTACTAACGTTATTGTCAAATTTAATTAAAACAAAAGTCGTTAGGAAAAAAATAAACAAAATTCAATGAGGGAAAAAAGCTGGGGTCGAACAGTTTGCTTTCAATCGCCATTATGTATCTCAGATCTATTTTTTTTCATAATCCCGTATATCAGATCTATTTCTTAATAATCCCGTATGTCAGATCTATTTCTTAATAATCCCGTATATCAGATCTATTTCTTAATAATCCCGTATATCAGATCTATTTCTTAATAATCCCGTATATCAGATTTATTTCTTAATAATCCCGTATATCAGATTTATTTCTTAATAATCCCGTATATCAGATTTATTTCTTAATAATCCCGTATATCAGATCTATTTCTTAATAATCCGGTATATCAGATCTATTTCTTAATAATCCGGTATATCAGATCTATTTCTTAATAATCCGGTATATCATATCTATTTCTTAATAATCCGGTATATCAGATCTATTTCTTAATAATCCCGTATATCAGATCTATTTCTTAATAATCCCGTATATCAGATCTATTTCTTAATAATCCCGTATATCAGATCTATTTCTTAATAATCCCGTATATCAGATCTATTTCTTAATAATCCCGTATATCAGATCTATTTCTTAATAATCCCGTATATCAGATCTATTTCTTAATAATCCTATATATCAGATCTATTTCTTAATAATCTCGTATATCAGATCTATTTCTTAATAATCCCATATATCAGATCTATTTCTTAATAATCCGGTATATCAGATCTATTTCTTAATAATCCGGTATATCAGATCTATTTCTTAATAATCCCGTATATCAGATCTGTTTCTTAATAATCCGGTATATCAGATCTATTTCTTAATAATCCGGTATATCAGATCTATTTCTTAATAATCCCGTATATCAGATCTATTTCTTAATCCGGTATATCAGATCTATTTCTTAATAATCCCGTATATCAGATCTATTTCTTAATAATCCGGTATATCAGATCTATTTCTTAATAATCCCGTATATCAGATCTATTTCTTAATAATCCGGTATATCAGATATATTTCTTAATAATCCGGTATATCAGATCTATTTCTTAATAATCCCGTATATCAGATCTATTTCTTAATAATCCCGTATATCAGATCTATTTCTTAATAATCCCGTATATCAGATCTATTTCTTAATAACCCATTATGTCAGATCTATTTCTTTCATATTTCTTTCATAATCTCATATTTCATATTTATATTTTTTAGTCTGTTATAAAAGATCTGTTATCTTCATAATAACGTTTTTTTTTCAGACTTGTTTACCTATAGTGGAACAGTGAAATGCACTCACTGAACGGAACAGGATTCGAACCTATGGCGAGCCAGTCTTAAAACTAGCTGGTCAGTGCCTTTTGGGTGACAGTGGGGGGGGGGGGGGTCCTGGCTAACCTTCCTAGTGAGGCATAGAAATACACCTAGCTGGGTGAATTTTACTAGACTGGAGTGGTACGGTGGACCACGCATTGCTCTGCTAGTTGATGGACTGGCTCGCCATGGGTTCAAATGCCACCCCTTTCTGGGGAACTGTTAGTCATTACTCTCCCTAATCGAACACTGACACCTATGAAGGCCGTCAGAGATTTCTGAATGTATCAGACAACCCGTTATGAAAAAAAATCGAGAGAAAATAAATAAACGGAAAAAAATCTTAAAAACGTAAATAAAATAGTACTTACCAACTCCCGTTGTATTTTTTCCCTTGTAAAATATATGGAGTTTTATGTTCGTTATCCAGGCATCGTTCATCGACACCATGCCTAACCCTTCTAGGGTAGGGTAGGTGCCTGAGCCCGAGCCTTTAGCTCATAAGACTGTCATTCCCATTTGCCCCCTTGGGGCGGGGATGGCAGACCAGAGAGGCCTAGCTTGTGGCTAGGCCTGGGGACAGTTGGTCCCAAAGATGAGGAGGTACTTGTGCCTCCTCCCATGGGAGACTCAGGTCTCAGACACTCCCTAAAGAGGGAGCCAAGGCCGGGCCACCACTTGGAAAAGGCCCGGGCCGGGAGAATACCAGCGAATATTTAATAATAATAATAATAATCCAGGCATCGTTGTGAGCTTAAATATGATTCATCGGTATAATACAGAGTGTAGGAACAGGTTGCAAAAGTATTAATTAAAATGCCCTGATAGGCATGTTACCTTTAAGAATCGGGTCGTCTCCTGAGTGTTAAGTAGCAACCGGTTGGTTGATCTGTATCAAAAAAGTTGAAATTAAGACGCATGTGCAACATCTGGGTATCTTTATTGTAGACGTTTCGCCATCCAGTGGCTTTATGAATACAAATTCTAGGACATAACTTGAAGACAGTAGGACTATATACTATATACCTACTCCTAGGTTGAGGGACTGATTACCTCATCTTCTGTACATAGTTTGTGGCTTAGCGCTTCTTTTTGATTATAATAATAATAATCTGTACATAGTTCTACTGTCTTCAAGTTATGTCCTAGAATTTGTATTGATAAAGCCACTGGATGGCGAAACGTCTGCAATAAAGATACCCAGATGCTGCACATGCGTCTTAATTTCATCTTCTCGGTATTATATACCATTCTTGTACATCAAAAAAGTTGTCAGAAATATGAATGTCTTTAATTAATCACTGACAACAAACAACTCGCACAAAAACCACATGAACATCTCTGGGGGGGAAAACACCATGCCCAGCCCTTTTAGGGCAGGGTAGGTGCCCGAGCCTGGGCTTGCTACCACCTGCAGCTCACAAGACTGCCATTCCCATTAGCCAGCCTGGGACGGGGATGGCAGGCCAGAGAGGTCTAGCTTTTCCCTACGAGCCCCGTGAGGGCGGGGAATGTGGCTTGACCTGGGGGGCAGTTGGTCCCAACGATGAAGAGGTACTTCTACCTCCTCCCATGGCAGACATTAATCTGAGATACTCCCAAGAAAGGGAGCCAAGGCCGGGCCACCACTTGGAAAAGGCCCGGGCCGGGAGAGAACCGGCGAATCAAGAACATCTCTGTAAATAAACTACTCGCACAAAACCACATCATCTCAGTAAACAAAATACGTATTTGCACTAAAAAACATCAATAGCTCCGTAAACAGAGCCTGGTAAAAACAATCCCATTGGAAAGGACATTGTCACAATCACTAATGGCTAACTATTTTAAAAATTTCGTCTTGATATCTTTATAGAAAACGCAGTTATACTTAATTTTCATTACACTTCTCTAAGCGACGGTAGCGATACACTTTCTCCTTCCTCCAATTTCTAGAATATGTCTACATATTTTTTAATTTAGTTAAAAAGTGAAACTTACGTTTTACTCAACTTCGTTCAACAACACAACGTAAATCTCCATTAATCTCGAGGTTACGAGGTCTCTTTTCTTGGGAAAGAAAAAGCATTAGAAAGCTTGTTTTAATTACATATTTCGACGCTTCACACTTATTACTCTTGTCAGGAGGAGCTATAAGCGTTAATTTACGACCCCCGGAAGATATAGCGATGGAAGGCGTCGAAATCGATGGACAAATGCAATTTAAACTGTTACAATTTGAGAGCTGTGGGTGATGGTTGGCTGCTCGGGTTCAAAGTTTACCGAATACACCAGGGTCATTAAGGCTGCGTGTAACCTGGAAACCACTAGTCACGAATACTTTAATCCCTAAAATAGGAATTAAAGTGTACCCTCAACCCTCAATTTATATATATATATATATATATATATATATATATATATATATATATATATATATATATATATATATATATATATATACATATATATATATATATATATATATATATATATATATATATACATATATATACATATATATATATATACATATATATACATATATATACATATATATACATATATATATACATATATATACATATATATATATATATATATACATATATATATATATATATACATATATATACATATATATATATATATATATGTGTGTGTGGATCGACACCATGCCCAGCCCTTCTAGGGTAGGGTAGGTGCCTGAGCCAGAGCTTGCAGTTCACAAGACTGTCATTCCCATTAGGCCCCTTGGGGCGGGGATGGCAGACCAGAGAGGCCTAGCTTGTGGCTAGGCCTGGGGAAGGGTTGGTCCCAAAGATGAGGAGGTACTTGTGTCTCCTCCCATGGGAGATTTAGGTCTCAGACACTCCCTAAAGAGGGAGCCAAGGCCGGGCCACCACTTGGAAAAGGCCCGGGCCGGGAGAATACAGGCGAATCTTAAATAATAATAATAATAATAATTGTGTGTGTGTGTGTGTGTGTGTGTGTGTGTGTGTGTGTGTGTGTACACTGAAAGGTACGCACCTCTCATTGCAACTGAGTCATACACCTCATTGTATATAACCCTGGCCACCTTGGGTGTAAACACTGTGAGCGTCTGCATGAGCATGGATGGGGCAGTACGATACGGTGTTGGGTTCACCCTGAGCTAATCTCTGAAAAAATAACTTGAAAGGTTGATTAACTTCGTTTATTAACTTGGTTTAAACCCTATCTACTACACGTTTTATTAAGGCTGCATATATTCAGTACACTACCAGCCATTAATACTCTAATCCTTAAAAACAGGGATTAATATATATACCATTCAGTATGTGTACTATTAATGCTTTGATTCTCCTAATATCTCACTAATTGCCACGCAGATTAGACCATATTTTTACAAAATAGAGACCGGACAAAAGCTTAATTTCCACCCTTTCCTTCGCATTATTTATGACAGATCCATGAATCTTATACTGGAGACCTGAGACTCGTAACATCATGGAGCATTCTAATGATCAGAAATTACTTGTACTGCTAGTGTAAGTAAACACCAGTGTAACTACACAGTGTTTACAAATTGTGCAAGCAAATAAACAGTACACAGTTTGAGTAAAAGGAGCCCCAGGGAGCTATGGTATCCTGTCCCGCGTCAGGAAACACTTGTCCAGGTTCCTGACCGATTTTACCTAAGCTAAACAATCATATATACCACAACGTGTGTATGTTTTGGGACAGATCAACAAATCAACATTTTTTTTTTTTTTGCATTTTCACTCGCATACAAATCAGTTTAGATTAGTTGAACTGTACGAATTTCTATATTTTGCATGTGAATGTTTGTGTTTAAATGTTAGAAAGTGTTTGTTTAAAAAGAAGTAATGAGCTTTTTTTTATGACTACTGTCAGTGTGTTTGCAACTGCTGTCAATGTATTTCTAACTACTGTCAGTGTGTTTGCAACTGCTGTCAATGTATTTCTAACTACTGTCAGTGTGTTTGCAACTAGTCAGGTGTGTTTGCATCTGTGGTCAGGTATATTTGCAACTACTGTCAGTGTATTTGCAACTTCTGTCAGTGTATTTGCAACTAGTCAGGTATATTTGCAACTGGTCAGGCGTATGTGCAACTAGCCAGATGTATTTGCAATTACTGTCGGTGTATTTGCAGCTACAATGTGCACGTTATTGCAGCTCCAGTCATTTCTTTTTACAACTACAGCCAAAGAATTCGTTCCCCAAACAATAACACTAGCATAAAACAAACGAACAAACAGTAAACAAGTAAACAGGGACAAACAAACAAGCAGCCGTCAAGTCAGCGCATTCGTTGAATCTTTCTTTCAAAAGTAACGTAAAAAAATATTTTTACGTAAATAAATGTCACACGACATGATTCATTTACAACGTGAAAAAGCAATTGAATTTACGTGTCTATCCGGCTCGCACGTCTGTCTGGCCTTGGTATTCCTCTGACTCTGATGCCTGTTAGTCACAGTGTCCTATCTGGCATTCATGTCTGTCTGGACCTGATGTCTATCCGTCACTGATGTCCGATAGTGATGTTTATTTAGCACTAATGTCTATCTGATAATGTCTCATTGATACTGATGTCTATCTTGCACTGAAGTCTGTTGGGCACTGGTATCTATCTGGCACTAGCGTCTCTCTGGTACTAACGTCAATCTGGCACTTAAATCTGTCTATCAGAGTGTGTGTGTGTGTGCGTGTGCGTGTGTGTGTGTGCGTGTTTGTGTGCGTTTTTAATAATTTCCTAACGATAACTATTATATTTGGTGAGTTCAGATATAATACCCAAAAACAAGTAGCACAACTTTATGTAAAAATTATAAGAAGCAGCGAGCCAAAGCTACCAAAGCATTTATTGGCTTACAGTATAAATTTTCTTTTAAAACGAAAATAAAATTAGCATAAGCTTTTACCAAACATTAAGAGAAAATATAAAAATTTATATAACCACTCCCAGGAGCCCTCCTAGGGCTCCTGGGAGTGATTATATAAATTTTTATATAACCCTCCTAGGGCTCCTGGGAGAGGTTGCTCCCACCTGCAGCTCACAAGACTGCGAGTCCCACAATCTTCCCTGGGACGGGAAAGATGGCAAACCAGAGGCCTAGCTTCTCCCTACGAGCCCTGTGAGGGCGGGGAATGGGGCTGGGCTTGGAGACAGTTGGTCCCCGAAGATGAGGAGGTACTTGTACCTCCTCCCAAGACAGGGAGCCAAGGCCAGGTTACCATCTGAAAAAGACCCGGACCGGGAGAGTCCCGGCGAATCAAGGAGAGAATGATGTATGGAATGTTTTGGAAATATTCTTATCGTTTTCCAACGAGAAAGTGAAGTTAATATCATCAGTCAACGATAAGCCATTTACTCTGCCTACTGCTCGTTCGCTCAGGTATTTAAACAGGCACTTAATCAGCCACAGGCGTAATCAGACAGCCCATTACTCATCCAGTGAGAAAATCAGACTGGGAATTAATCATTCCCTTCACTCAGATACTTGGACAGCCACTCAGTCAATCAGTCACTCAGCTTGTCAGTCAGTACAGGAAAGCTTGCAAAAGTAATATTACGTTTTTCTTCCACCTCTTCCTTCTCTGTCTCTCTCTGTCTCTCTCTCTCTCACTGCTGTTATTAACATCAATCAGTTCAAGAACATTTGCTCCACTCAAGAATCTCTCTTATACGAGATAAGCTGTTATAATATTTTTTTCCTAACTCAGTAATATACTTCACTAATATTGCAAGTTAATTCACTAATATTGAATGATAATTCACCAATATATTATATTAACCCTTTAATATAACGCGTTAATTATGTAATCTCGCATAATAATTGTGTAATCTAACACAGTAATTCTCAAACGTTCCTTCTTAATTGTTTAATTCCTTATGTTAATTCTCTAATATTCTATGTTAATTCTCTAATATTCTATATTAATTCTGTGTTTTACTTTAATTTTCGTTTAATGTTTGTAAATCTTTTCTAATATTGCTTGGTTTTATTTTCTGTTTTTTATGTTGAATAATCAGGGCTTCAATAATTTTTTTTTCGACATGTTTGTTTTTCACGGGAAAATTTTTAATAGATATGAATATAAGGTTTTTCAGTATATGTTATCTGAAGTACTTCAGGTTTTATAGAGTTTTGCGGTTGTCATCGATCCATTTTCCACATGTGGACTTCTAGTAGGCTGTAACACGTCTGTAAGCTCTACTATAGAGTTCCGCTATAGCGGGACTGGTCGTCATAACTAATTTTTCGTAAAGGGGTGGACGGGTAAGCCACGGTCGTTTGCTCGGTCGGAAACGCTTGTCCTGTTTCTTGAGGAATCTTAACTAACTTACCGTGACTGGTCGTCATGTGTGATTACGTCCCATGTCAGGATAGTGTCCTGACGAATATAAAAAGTTTGAGTTTTTTTGTAATGCTATTGAGAGAGGGGATCCAAAACTGAACAACGCACACTATGAGGCTCTTTCCACACGCCGTTCCGTTTTGGATACATATTTTTTCCAGTCGTATTTATAAAAATAATCGCACTGTATTAAACAGCTTTATATGGGAGCTTACCGTACCTCAGCTCACTCACGTACTGGCCAGCACAGTCGGTATGAGGTTCCGCTGGTGTAATTTTTCAAGCCAGGAGTATTCTAATGTCGCGACTCGATATCTGGAAAGCAAAATCCTTCACAAATCCTCACAAGAATGGGTCATCACCCCGGAATCCATCTGTCAGGAAACTTTATACTGTGATAAGTATGAAGACAATCGTATTTATTTTGACTAGTGTGTGTGTGTGTGTGTGTGTGTGTGTGTGTGTGTGTGTGTGTGTGTGTGTTTGTGTGTGTGTGTGTGTGTAATTGCGTGGTCGACGATTTGTCTTCTGTCTGATCCCTTGTGTCTCCTGTGCGCATCTCATTACGGCTGTGTACACGGATTACTTGCACTGTGCACACACCGGCCAGCACCACGTACACACACGCACACACATACATACACGCCCGTTGATGACACACTGATTGATGGTCATTGCTTTTTCAACACCCAGAGTGAGGCATTACCAGGCATAAATATCCTGAGAAAACCTGACTGCCACAACACCACCTTAAAGGTCTGGTTAGGAAATATGCCACTATTATTATTATTATTATTATTATTATTATTATTATTATAAATATTACTTTACTATAATTATTTTTATTTATTATAATTATTATTACAATTATTATTACTAATATTATTATTATTGTTACTATTATTATTATTACTATAATTATTGTTATTATGATTATTATTATTATTAGTAGTAGTAGTAGTAATAATATTTTTCTTATTACTAAATGATTATAACTATGGCTATAATTTTTAAAGGGGTGGAAGGGTAAGCCAGTGGAAGGCCTCGGTCAGATGACCAAAAGCTCCAGCTGTGGGCCATCATATGATAAAGACCCGCGTCAGGAAACAGTTGTCCTGTTTCCTGACAAAACTTACCTAACCTTCTTGTGTACGAAATTAGAAGAATAGGAGGTTGTTGGGTGGGGAAGGTGTAGATAAAAAGGCATGTTCAAGTAGACTGTTGTTGCCGGCGACATTTTTCTCTTACCCAGCGGCAGAGTCCCGGCCCATTATAGATGATTCATCGCCGAAGTATCCTGGAAAGACAATGTCAAAGAATAATGAATGGAAGCACTTTTTTCTTTCATTTACAATGTACGGGACAATTAATTATTATTATAATCAAGGGGGAAGGGCTAAACCCGGAGGATTATACAGCGCCTTGGGGGGGGGGGTGGATGTGGAAGGCATTCAGGCTTAATTCGGGGAACTGGAGCACAGATCCAATTCCCTAAATCAAGAGCCCCTCACCAACATCAAGGAACCTTCCTTGAGGGGATGTACGGGACAAGAAGCGTGGCGTACTCATGGTATTTTTTCTGTCAGGAGTAATGGTGAAGTTGAATTTTCCCGACGCGGGAAAATTCAACTCGCCCAGTGGAGCTTTATGGTTATTTCTTTTTCTTTTGATCAATTAAGCTAGTCCTGTCCCTCCCATGCAAAGTATTGGCAGTGTTGACATAACGATTAGAATAGTAATAGCAGTAGTACTATCATTTGCAATAATCGTGAATAGCCGTCAGCCCGTTTGTGTTATTCATTGAGGGTTGATCCTGCGTCTGCTGAGCGAGACAGACACAGTACCTTAGTGTAAGAAAAACTTTTGAGGTATAAGATACCTAGTGCCTGCTCCTTCAAGCAGTTAGTGCCTGCTCCTTCAAGCAGTTAGTGCCTGCTCCTTCAAGCAGTTAGTGCCTGCTCCTTCAAGCAGTTAGTGCCTGCTCCTTCAAGCAGTTAGTGCCTGCTCCTTCAAGCAGCTAGTGCCTGCTCCTTCAAGCAGCTAGTGCCTGCTCCTTCAAGCAGTTAGTGCCTGCTCCTTCAAGCAGCTAGTGCCTGCTCCTTCAAGCAGCTAGTGCCTGCTCCTTCAAGCAGTTAGTGCCTGCTCCTTCAAGCAGCTAGTGCCTGCTCCTTCAAGCAGCTAGTGCCTGCTCCTTCAAGCAGTTAGTGCCTGCTCCTTCAAGCAGCTAGTGCCTGCTCCTTCAAGCAGCTAGTGCCTGCTCCTTCAAGCAGTTAGTGCCTGCTCCTTCAAGCAGTTAGTGCCTGCTCCTTCAAGCAGTTAGTGCCTGCTCCTTCAAGCAGCTAGTGCCTGCTCCTTCAAGCAGCTAGTGCCTGCTCCTTCAAGCAGTTAGTGCCTGCTCCTTCAAGCAGTTAGTGCCTGCTCCTTCAAGCAGCTAGTGCCTGCTCCTTCAAGCAGCTAGTGCCTGCTCCTTCAAGCAGCTAGTGCCTGCTCCTTCAAGCAGCTAGTGCCTGCTCCTTCAAGCAGCTAGTGCCTGCTCCTTCAAGCAGCTAGTGCCTGCTCTTTCAAGCAGTTAGTGCCTGCTCTTTCAAGCAGTTAGTGCCTGCTCCTTCTAGCAGCTAGTGCCTGCTCTTTCAAGCAGCTAGTGCCTGCTCCTTCAAGCAGCTAGTGCCTGCTCCTTCAAGCAGCTAGTGCCTGCTCCTTCAAGCAGTTAGTGCCTGCTCCTTCAAGCAGCTAGTGCCTGCTCTTTCAAGCAGCTAGTGCCTGCTCCTTCAAGCAGCTAGTGCCTGCTCCTTCAAGCAGCTAGTGCCTGCTCCTTCAAGCAGCTAGTGCCTGCTCCTTCAAGCAGCTAGTGCCTGCTCCTTCAAGCAGCTAGTGCCTGCTCCTTCAAGCAGCTAGGGCCTGCTCCTTCAAGCAGCTAGTGCCTGCTCCTTCAAGCAGCTAGTGCCTGCTCCTTCAAGCAGCTAGGGCCTGCTCCTTCAAGCAGCTAGTGCCTGCTCCTTCAAGCAGCTAGTGCCTGCTCCTTCAAGCAGCTAGTGCCTGCTCCTTCAAGCAGCTAGTGCCTGCTCCTTCAAGCAGCTAGTGCCTGCTCCTTCAAGCAGCTAGTGCCTGCTCCTTCAAGCAGCTAGTGCCTGCTCCTTCAAGCAGCTAGTGCCTGCTCCTTCAAGCAGCTAGTGCCTGCTCCTTCAAGCAGCTAGTGCCTGCTCCTTCAAGCAGCTAGTGCCTGCTCCTTCAAGCAGCTAGTGCCTGCTCCTTCAAGCAGCTAGTGCCTGCTCCTTCAAGCAGCTAGTGCCTGCTCCTTCAAGCAGCTAGTGCCTGCTCCTTCAAGTAGTTAGTGCCTGCTCCTTCAAGCAGCTAGTGCCTGCTCCTTCAAGCAGCTAGTGCCTGCTCCTTCAAGCAGCTAGTGCCTGCTCCTTCAAGCAGCTAGTGCCTGCTCCTTCAAGCAGCTAGTGCCTGCTCCTTCAAGCAGGCTCACTGAGCAGCGACAGCAATCGCCTGCTCAAGACAGGCCGGAGGTTAATTATATGCATATTGCGGTTATCCCCTCCACGAGTTTCCTGGTGTCTGTGATGTGTAGCTCCCAGGGCTTTGATGCTCCCCTCCTCCTTGTACACACACACACACACACACACACACACACACACACACACACACACACACAACACCTCCAGCATGAATAAATATTGCACAGTGACCGACGCTCCAGATGAAATTTCACACCGGACTGAAACCAGCAGTTAAGCCAGGAGTGAGAGAGAGAGAGAGAGAGAGAGAGAGAGAGAGAGAGAGAGAGAGAGAGAGAGAGAGATGTTCTTTACTGCCAGCATAAAAAATCTGTATTTATAAACAGGTAAGTATTAAGAAAGGTATCTATAAAATGTGTAAATTATAATATAGCGAATTATAAATTATTTAATCACAAAATGAGCAGTAGCAAATAGACAATTTAACGAAGATAACTACAAATAGATATATACAAATCAAAATTTGGTTCATCAGGTTTAAAGCCTATCAACAAGACGGAGAAAATTTAAGCTTCACCGACTATTTTGATCCAGGGACGGATCTACTATGAAACAAATGAAGCTTAAGCTTGAGGGCCCCTAATCCTGGAGGGGCCCCAGAAGTCACTTTAGTCCACATTCCTTAAAACTTTTGGGTTTACTGTATGAGAAGAGGTTGCGACGGGGCCCCCATAAGAGTTCCAGCTTCAGGGCCCCCACAACAGTTCCAACTTCAGTGCCCCCATAACAGTTCCAGCTTCAGTGCCCCCATAACAGTTCCAGCTTCAGGGTCCCCATAACAGTTCCAGCTTCAGGGACCCCACAACAGTTCCAGCTTAAGGGACCCCACAACAGTTCCAGCTTCAGGGCCCCCATAACAGTTCCAGCTTCAGGGTCCCCACAACAGTTCCAGCTTCAGGGTCCCCACAACAGTTCCAGCTTCAGGGCCCCCATAACAGTTCCAGCTTCAGGACCCCCATAACAGTTCCAGCATCAGGACCCCCATAACAGTTCTAGCTTCAGGGCCCCCATACCAGTTCCAGCATCAGGGCCCCCATAACAGTTCCAGCTTCAGGGCCCCCATAACAGTTCCAGCTTCAGGGCCCCCGTAACAGTTCCAGCTTCAGGGCCCCCATAACAGTTCCAGCATCAGGGCCCACATAACAGTTCCAGCTTCAGGGCCCCCATAACAGTTCCAGCATCAGGGCCCACATAACAGTTCCAGCATCAGGGCCCCCATAACAGTTCCAGCTTCAGAGCCCCCATAACAGTTCCAGCTTCAGAACCCCCATAACAGTTCCAGCATCAGGGCCCACATAACAGTTCCAGCTTCCGGGCCCCCATAACAGTTCCAGCATCAGGGCCCACATAACAGTTCCAGCATCAGGGCCCACATAAGTTCCAGCATCAGGGCCCCCATAACAGTTCCAGCTTCAGGACCCACATAACAGTTCCAGCATCAGGGCCCACATAAGTTTCAGCTTCAGGGCCCCCATAATAGTTCCAGCTTCAGGGCCCCATAACAGTTCCAGCATCAGGGCCCATATAAAAGTTCCAGCATCAGGGCCCCCATAACAGTTCCAGCATCAGGGCCCCCATAACAGTTCCAGCTTCAGAACCCCCATAACAGTTCCAGCATCAGGGCCCACATAACAGTTCCAGCATCAGGGCCCACATAACAGTTCCAGCTTCAGAACCCCCATAACAGTTCCAGCATCAGGGCCCCCATAACAGTTCCAGCATCAGGGCCCTCATAACAGTTCCAGCTTCAGAACCCCCATAACAGTTCCAGCATCAGGGCCCACATAACAGTTCCAGCATCAGGTCCCACATAACAGTTCCAGCATCAGGTCCCACATAACAGTTCCAGCATCAGGGCCTCATAACAGTTCAATCTTCAGGTCCCCAAAAATGTAGGTCCGCCACTGCCTTCATCCCTGAAATTGAGGTTAACTAAAGTCTCAGTGTAAACATGCTCAGACTTGCACCTCTCTGTCCGTACATCGAATTTTAGAAACAAGTGTAATTAATATTTCAAATTACAGTTAAGCAGTGATACATACTGAACTAAAAGAAGTGGTAGCCGAGTGAAGAATAAATCGTCCTCAGTGTAACAGAAAATGGTAATAAAAATTATATAACTCTGTAAAGTGCTCATAAAATTGAACAATGCTATATTCATTGCCCTATTAAAAAAATTTACTGCTACCCCATTTTCAATCTCGCTGGCAGCTACGGGGAAACAAATCATACAATTCATTATTTTATCGAGTCTATATAGATCACAACTATTTTTTTTTTTAAGCTGCAGACAAAAGGTTGACACAAATGAAATGACAGAATTTAGGGAAATACTGAACCAGTGGTAGTGTGTGTGTTAGTCTTGTTACCTGCAGGCTGACTTGCGACACCAACTGTCCTGTTAATGTTCTAACACACACACACACACACACACACACACACACACACACACACACACACACACACACACACCTCGACCCCTGCAACCACAAATAGGTGAGTACAAATAGGTGAGTACACACACACACACACACACACACACGTGTTTCTTCAGCCACTTGTAAAAGAGAGTAGACTTAGTATCATTTACTGGTAGATCAGACAAACAGGAGTAAGCGAGGAGAGTTATTTTCAGGACTCACTCTCACTCTCACACACACGCACACCAGGCAGCTAGGAACCTAGGAAGTAGGAATTTTAGGAAGAAGGATAAATACAGAAGGAACTAGCATGTAGGCGGCTGGGTCAGCATCAGGTCAAAGTCAGGCCAGTGCACGAGGACCATGCAAGCATTCTGAGTGTTCACACGCACGCATAACGTGCACACACATCCATGCACGCACTCAAACCCAAAACTAAAGCTCACACATGCACACACATACACACACACATATATATGCACACAGACCAATTGACACCTCACTGTGACTCGATAGCACTTACCCACTCGTTTTCATACTTTCTCTCTCTCTCTCTCTCTCTCTCTCTCTCTCTCTCTCTCTCTCTCTCTCCCATCTCTTCCTCTCTCCCTTTTCTCTTCCACTCCCTCCCTCCACCCTTTCCCCTCTCTTTCCTTCCTCTCTCTCCCCCTCCCCCCTTTCCCCTCTCTTTTCCTTCCTCTCCCCCTCCCCCCTTTCCCCTCTCTTTTCCTTCCTCTCTCCCTCTCTCCCTTTCCCCTTTCTCTCCCTCTAGCCCCTTCCCACTCTTTCTCGACCCATCATCACTCTCCCTGTCCCCTTCCCTCCCTCTCCCCATCTCTCTTCCCCTTACAACCCCCACCCCCACATGCACACACACACACACACACACACACCACAAACAGCACACACACACACACAAACAGTACATACACACATTACAACACCTAACCCACAAAAAAATGGTGGCTCAGAAGGGAAGTTGAAGGCTCAGGGGATCAGAGGAAAATGGTTCTGGTAAGGAAAAATGGATGGAAGAGCAATGTAAAAAGATGGAACTAGGATGGGAGAGGTAACTAAGTGAGCTTTCTGCGAAAATGGAGAGGATGGAGGCAGAGAAGAAATGAGAGTCACAAACCAAAGCCACAGAAGCCTGCATATGGGCCCAAGAAGATGAGGTAAATAGGCTGAATTGAGTTACAGGGCTATTGCCCAGAAGAGACATAGCACCTGAAGCAGGTATACCCCTACTGAACAAGAAGCCCAGTGGAAAGGAACGAGACATGACTTATGCTAAGGCCCTATCAGCCCACCAAGCAGGGCTGAGGAATGAAGGGGCAGAGCAGTTGGGAGCAGGGATAGCAGTAATGGAGGAGGGAGAAGGTGAAGAGGGGGATAGGTCCCATGCAGAGACACGACCATGCCACCGAGAGTTACAGGAAAAAATAAGGAAGACAAAGGTCATGTACATATGGGACCCAGAGACACAGAGGGGAAGGCAATGGGAGGAGGAGAGGGAGAAGTCAGTGTTTATTCATGGGCTTCAGGAGAGCGAGGGGAGGACACAATAAAAGACAATAGGAAGAAAAACAGGAGATTGAAAACGTCATCATAGAAATAGGCGAGGAGGACGTGACTGAGAGAGTAAATTTTCAGAGAATGAAGGGGGGAAGGGTTAGTTGAAGGGGAGAAATCGGCTGGTCAAACTGATTTTCAAGACAGAAATGGTGCGGAACAAGATCCTGCAAGAAAAACTATGGTTGAAGGAATTGTCAACATACAGGAAGGTGTTCCTAGACCTAGACAGAACAAGAAAAGAAGGACAGCAGCTGAGGGAGAAGACACAGAAGCAAAAGGGTCTAGAAAGAGACATGGACAGAATCAACAGAGGACAACCAGAGTAGGGCAGAGCAACAAGCGCAAGCACACACAGAACCATCCCCAGAACCCCACAACCAAACACGCTATCCCAACACAAGCCACAATCCACACTTACATCCTCCACCCCACACCACAGTGTAAAACCAACAGTACAATCCCAGGTCCCCCAACCTTACAGACACTCCCTCCCAGGACATAGTGTTGGAGAGGAAACTGAAGGTATAGTACACCAACGCTGATGGGATAATGAATAAGTGGGAGGAGTGGCACGAAAGAGTCAAAGAGGCATCACCCAACATCATAGCTCTCACAGAAACCAAGCTCACAGGAATGATAACAGATGCCATCTTTCCAACAGGATATCAGATCTTGAGGAAAGACAGAGGAAACAGGGTGTGGAGGAATGGTACTGCTCATCAAAATTCCATCGGTTTTTGATGAGCAGTTACACACACACACACACACACACACACACACACACACACACACACACACACACACACACACACACACACACACACACACACACACACACACACACACATATAAAATATATATATATATATATATATATATATATATATATATATATATATATATATATATATATATATTATAATTATATAAGTAATGCCGAATAGGTAAAACTGGTCAATTAGCTTGTAGATGAATTGTTGAACCATTCATCTACAATCCTGTCAGACACTGCAACTTCTTGGGATCTTAATACTTGGGAATTCTTCGCTTGCCTAACCCTTGGGCACGACCTACTTCCACATTGGATAAATGTGACACCACCTACGACTGCTGCACCTCTCCTGCCATACGGTTTATAAGCTCCTTCTCAGCACGTATGCCGTATTCTATTCAAGATTGATGGACTGACCACATCGACTCAAGGTTGAGGGACTGATTACCTCATTCTCCTCCTGTTCTTCAAGTTTATCCTTTTTATGGACTGATGAAGCCACTGTGTGGCGAAACGTTTCCTCAATAAAGATACCCAAGAGTTGCACATGTGTCTAATTTAACAACGTGGTCAATTAGCCAGAACTAACTTAAAATTAAGTTCTTTCTAAAAAAAATTCATGTACATTTAAAGATATATTTATTTCATTTATGTTAATGTAAAAATTAATAATTTTGTACCAAAAGAACCTTAGAAAACTTACCTAACCATATTATAACAAGCACAATTTAATTTAGCCTAATCCAACTAAATATATTTTAGATAAGTTTTCAAAAACAATTTATTTTTTCCGTTAGGTTCAGAATGATTTTTGCGAAATTACTGCATACACAAATTTTCCCTTGCCTTATTCGGCAAGAAGAGCGAGCGTTACTATTTAAGCCATAATCGCAAATTTTACCTGTTCGGCACGATACATATATATATATATATATATATATATATATATATATATATATATATATATATATAAAGTTTGTAGATGAAAGAGAATTTAGTCGTTATTTCTTGCTTGCAATACGATTGCCTATATTGACAAATCTGCATATTTATTTTCTGTAAATCAAATTGAAATTTCACACGTTCATGCGTGCAGTAATTTGCATTTGGTATTTGTAAGAGTGACAGGGGGGAAAAAAATCAGTGATGAAATGTCAGAGCGGAGTGTGCTTGGGGGGGGGGCGGGGGCAGTCAGTGCCGGAAACTTAACTTGGATGTAAAGATTGTTATTGTTGGGAAGATGAGTGGATGTTTGTGCATCTCGTTGGTGGAGTTCATTGAGGTTCAGGTACCTGTAGTCGCTCCCGAGAGTGAGGAGGAGGAGGTGGTGGGGGTACCTGACCAAGCTTCCTGGTTACTGGCCAGATCGTTCAAACTGTTAGGACCCGCCACTCGTAGTCCAACCTATGCACCACAGTCGTGGTGTATATATTTTGTTGAATTTTTCGCCTGGATATTTTTCATATTACAAAATAAATTACAAAAGTAAGAAATAACTAATAAGACTTAATAACTGGTTTAACTGATAACTAAAAATTAGAAATAACCTAACTGAGAGATGAAAAACAGAAAAAAACTATTAATTTAGCCATTAAATAGAACCGTGTTGGATACTGTGTGGTTATAACTATGGCCATAATTTTTAAGGTGGTGGACCGGTAAGCCAGCGGAAGGTTTCGGTCAAATGACGAAAAAGCTCCAACGACTGGTCATGTTGTAAGAACCGCGTCAGGAAACGCTTGTCCTGTTTCCTGACAAACATTATCTATCCCCTAGAACCTTGAAATAAAACATAGAAAAACTGTTAGGTCGGTGGACACAGATGTGACATTTTATCGTGGCAACGTTTCGCTTCTGAAGAGCAAAACGTTGTCACGATAAAATAACACATCAGTTGCATCCGTGTCCATTTACTTAACATTCTCTCGGTAATTATACCAGTATTACCGTAGTCGTGAATCTCCACGACTACGGTGCTCTTCGCACCTACTCCTAGGTTGAGGGACTGATTACCTCATCTTCTGTACATAGTTCTACTGTCTTCAAGTTATGTCCTAGAATTTGTATTGATAAAGCCACTGGGTGGCGAAACGTCTACAATAAAGATACCTAGATGTTGCACATGTGTCTTAATAATAGAGAAATTGATTGCAACTTGAGCCAGTAAAGTCAAAAGCGAAAGGAAGTAGTTAGGTGTAAGGGAGGGATCCCAGTCATATGTAGCATCTTGCCTAGAAAGGGAGTGGGCAATGAATGGATGTCCAGGGCAATTGGTATAAATTGCTGGCTAGACAGGTACTGCAAGGAACTTGCAATCCCATTCATTGATAACTGGGACCTATTCTTTTTCAAACGTGATATGTATGCAGGGGATGGGGTTCATCTCTCTCGGGATGGAGTGGTTGCATTAGCCAATTCATTTGAGAGGGCAATTGATGACTTGTCTAGGAATTTAAACTGATAGATTATAGAGGTATGGGTGTTTGTGGGAAACAATCAGGCTGCAGCATTAGGGTTAAAAACAGCAGTTATTACCGGGATACCTCAGGGATATGTTTAAAAGACAATATTCAAAATAAAGTTGCTAGTAATGGCAAATCAATTGATCAACAAACAAAGAGAGATAGTAGAGGGCAACGAGTGACTAGCTCCCTTAAGGTTTACTATACAAATAGTAGGAGTCTAAGAAATAAGATAGATGAGCTAAAATTACTTGCAAGTGTAGGTAATATATATATCATTGCTATAACAGAGACCTGGTTCAACCTGAAAGATAGAGAAATGCCTTCTGAATGCAACATACAGGGTTATAAACTATTCCACACTGATAGGGTCAACAGGAAGGGTGGTGGTGTGGCGATGTATGTCAGAGATAATTTAAATTGTTGTCTTAGACATGATATAAGATTAGAAACATCGAACACAGAATCTGTTTGGCTACAGTTTCTCGAGGGACGTGACAAATTAATTGTGGGTGTGATTTATAGGCCCCCAAACCTTGATAGGGAGGGCAGTAAGCTGTTATGGGACGAAATTCATAAGGCATCTAGATATGAAAATGTTGTGATAATGGAAGATTTTAACTTTAGACAAATTGATTGGAACAATATGACAGGAAATCTTGAGTCTAGTGACTTTCTTGATACGGTTCAGGATTGCTTTTTAGAACAGTTTGTGACAGAACCAACTAGAGGAAACAATCTGCTTGACTTGGTTCTTGCCAACAAAGATTCACTAATTAATAATCTTGAGGTTAATGGTGAGCATGAAGAAAGTGATCACAAATCACTTAGTTTCAATATATCATGGAATTACCCAGATAACTGCAATCAAATCTCTGTCCCAGATTTTCGCTTGGCCGACTTCATGGGACTGAAAAATTACTTGGGTGGGCTAAATTGGGATGTCCTGACTATGGGTCAGGTAGGTGATCTTGGTTGGCAATATGACGTTTTTCAGAGCATAGTAATAGCTGCCCAGACAACTTTTGTTCCGAGTAGGGAAATTAGATCTAACAAAAAGGATCCCAGATGGATGAACAATAGATTAAAACATCTCATTGGTCAAAAGAGATGCATATATAGGCGTATCAAAAGAGGGGATGGGCAATTAAGAAATCAATATATTCAATTAAAGAGAGAAATAAAAAAAGGAATAAGAAAAGCAAAAAGGGATTATGAAGCTAAGGTCGCAAGGGATTCAAAGAATAACCCAAAAGGGTTCTTTCAGGTACACAGAAGTAAGATTAGGGACAAGATTGGCCCACTTAAGAGTAACTCTGGTCAGATCACTGACATTGATAAGATTATGTGTGAAATTCTAAATACCTACTTCCTCTCAGTTTTCACCCAGGAAAATACTAGCGATATTCCTGAAATAATAGATTATGTAGAACAGGATGATAATAAACTATGTACGATTGCGGTAACTAGTGACATGGTCCTCAGACAAATAGAGAAACTAAAACCTAACAAATCCCCAGGCCCTGATGAACTGCTTGCAAGAGTGTTAAAGGAATGTAAAGAGGAACTTAGCATACATTTGGCTAATCTTTTTAACATGTCACCACAAACTGGCATAGTGCCTGATAAGTGGAAATTGGCAAATGTACTGCCTATTTACAAGCAGGTGACAGATCCTTGGCTTCGAATTATAGACCAATAAGCATTACCTCCATAGTGGGAAAATTTATGGAATCAATAATTGCAGAAGCAATTCGTAGCCATCTTGACAGGCACATATTGATTAATGAATCTCAACACGGTTTTACAAAGGGGCGTTCCTGTCTTACGAATTTGCTAAATTTTTTCATTAAGGTGTTTGAGGAGGTAGATCATGGTAATGAATATGATATTGTGTATATGGACTTCAGTAAGACTTTCGATAGAGTTCCACACCAGAGGCTATTGAGGAAACTTAGGGCACACGGAATAGGAGGAGAAATTTTTTCCTGGGTAGAGGCATGGCTGACAAATGGACAGCAGAGAGTTTGCATAAATGGGGAGAAATCAGAATGGGGGCACGTCACAAGCGGTGTTCCTCAGGGGTCAGTGCTGGGCCCGTTGGTGTTCACAATTTACATAAATGACATAGATGAGGGAATAAATAGCGACATAAACAAATTTGCTGATAACACCAAAATAGGCCGTCCAATTCATTCTAATGAGGACATTACAGCACTCCAGGATGATTTGAATAGACTGACGCAATGGTCGGAGAAGTGGCAGATGCAGTTTAATATTGACAAATGCAAAGTTGTAAATGTTGGACAGTTAAATAACCATGCCACATATAAACTAAATAATGTAGATCTTAATACTACCGATTGCGAAAAGGATTTAGTTCTGGTTAGCAGTAACCTAAAACCAAGACAACAGTGCATTAGTGTTCGCAATAAAGCTAACAGAATTCTTGGCTTCATATCTAGAAGTATAAATAATAGAAGTTCTCAGGCTGTTCTTCAACTTATATATCCTTGGTTAGGCCTCATTTAGACTATGCTGCTCAGTTCTGGTCACCGTATTACAGAATGGATATAAATGCTCTGGAAAACGTACAAAGGAGGATGACAAAGATGATCCCTTGTATCAGAAATCTTCCCTATGAGGATAGACTGAGGGCCCTGAATCTGCACTCTCTCGAAAGGCGTAGAATTAGGGGGGATATGATCGAGGTGTATAAATGGAAAACAGGAATAAATAAAGGGGATGTAAACAGCGTGCTGAAAATTTCCAGCCAAGACAGGACTCGCAGCAATGGGTTCAAGTTGGAAAAATTCAGATTCAGGAAGGATATAGGAAAGCACTGGTTTGATAATAGAGTTGTGGATGAGTGGAACAAACTCCCGAGTACAGTTATTGAGGCTAAAACGTTGTGTAGTTTTAAAAATAGGTTAGATAAATACATGAGTGGGTGTGGGTGGGTGTGAGTTGACCTGACTAGCTTGTGCTGCTGGGTCTGGTACAGTGCTCCATCCTTGAGTGGGGATGACCAGACTGGGTGGGTCATTGGGATAATCCGGGGGGTGGGTCATTGGTCTAATCCGGGGGGGGGAAACATGGACCTGCTCCGCTTGGGTCAGTAGGCCTGTTGCTGTGTTCCTTCTTTCTTATGTTCTTATGTTCTTAAGTCTTCTTGAAGAATATCTCAACTTGGTTATTCAAGGATATACTACTGTATGTGCCGTAGTTCACTGGGTCATCCTCACTCCTTCCTTCTGTGAGAAGTGACCCACGTTCGATCCCACACGATTCCATGACTTTTATAACGTAACATTCACGACGCCGAAGAATTTTCAGTTTTGTCACCAGAGTTTCTTGCAGTTCATAATATTTACCAGAACGAACAATCTCTCATTTGTAATAAAGTTGGTAGAATTACCGACAGTATGTAAAGTAAAAGGACACAAGTGCAACTAATGTGACATTTATTGTGGCAACGTTTCGCTCTCCAGGAGCTTTATCAAGCCATTACAAACAATACATGGACACAGAGGGTATATAAAGGCTCAGAGTGAGGTGAATACTAGTGAGGTACCATTTCGATGTTCACTAGTGGTAGTAGTAGTAGTAGTGGTAGTGACAAAAGTAATACAATAAGTAATACTCATGTACGAATTAATTGCTCTACCATATTGTATTACTTTTGTCACTACCACTACTACTACTACTACCACTAGTGAACATCGAAATGGTACCTCACTAGTATTCACCTCACTCTGAGCCTTTATATACCCTCTGTGTCCATGTATTGTTTGTAATGGCTTGATAAAGCTCCTGGAGAGCGAAACGTTGCCACAATAAATGTCACATTAGTTGCACTTGTGTCCTTTTACTTTACAAATCTCTCATTTCTTGATGTTCGTTCGTGCAGTTCTTGGGTTAAATGAGCAAGCCACAAGCCACACAGCCTCTGCAAGCCGGTGGGTTGGGGTTAGGCTTGTGTGTGTGTGTGTTCCTGATCTCTCCTATGTAGGGTCTGTCTGTTTGTCTGCTTCAGAAGTCTGAGAGACTGATTACCTCATATCAAGACTGAGAGACTAATTATCTGAAAGCTACTTCTACTGCCTCTAGTGTTATCGCCTGTATTTGACTGAAGAAGCCCGCTGTGTAGGAAGAATATTTCGGCAATAAATACACCTACGTTTTGCACATGTGTCTAAGTCATCTAAGTCATCGGTATCGTATTCCATCAATAGAAAATCAATAGAAAATCAGCTCAAAGCGACGATTCTAGTTGATGGAGGAGGAGGAGGAAGAGGAGGAGGAGGAGGAGGAGGAAGAGGAGGAGGAGGAGGAGGAGAAAAAGGGGCAAACATCTAAATTCTCTTGAAATTAACATACATGTTGTGTTGCTGTAGCTTCAGCCTTTGTCACTTAAGTCATGTGTATTCTAAGTAATATGTTTACACTGTACTGCATATTGTGCAAGAACGCTTTGATTGATTGTAGGGGCCGCCGTGATGTCCACTTCTCGAAGACGTATTAATGTACGTTGCGTCTCTCTACCGCGTTGATGGACTGATACAGTCCTCGAAGCGTCTCTCTCTCTCTCTCTCTCTACCGTGTTGATGGGGAAGTCAATCTCAGCTTTGTCTCTCAGTAAAGTTATTGCATAAGTTGAACTAATTATGCATGTGAAAATGACCTACCCCGTCCCACGAGAAAATAATCCGGTTTTCATAGCAATTCCGAAGTCATAGCAAAAGGCTTACTACCCCACCTGGACACCGCCATTAGATGACACCAGCTGGTAAAGTCACTCCAAACCCTTGTCAGAAAACAGGATAAGTGTTACTTGACGCAGGTCTTGGTCATATGATCACCCGCCCTGGAGCTTATTGTCTGACCGAGGCCTTCAGATGGCTTACCCGTCCACACCAGGAGCCACTTGCTTATGATACTCCACTGTTAACAGGTCCCTCTCAGACCCGAGCCATCACACCTGACTTCCTCAGCTATATATACTCGCTTCTTAGCTGTTGGAAATAAACCAAGGATCCCAGTGAAAATAAGTCATTTTGTCTGTCTTTTTTGGGGTTATCCTAGATAATTTACACGTGTTACTATGTTTGATAATTTGTGTAACTGTATTTATGTTTTCCTGTACCTAAATAAACTTACTTAGGACTGAATAAACCACTTGTGGAGAAACGTCTTGAGCTGCTCGCGTGTCTTTATCGTCTACAGTGACTTTTATTCTCTTATTACGTATGTTGTTCTAACTAGGGGAGAAACGTGCTTTCCTTGTGAGTATCCATGATAAGCGTCAGAATGTGCAAATTCTGGTGACGTGAGCAGTGTCAACGTAGAAATTTAATGTGTCTGTTAGTTGGTCTCTAAGAGACAATGGTAGTGAAGTTTGTGTTTACACGGGAGAAACTGCCAGTGTAACATGTGTCATGAAGTTGTAAACATCTCTGTGGTCGTGATTATTGCTGTTGTGTCCACACTTATGTATGATTCTTGTACCCACACTCATGTGTGATTACTGTACACACACTAATATGTAAACGAACGAACGAAAGTTCAGGTAAGATCCCAAATGGGATGAGCGAGGAAGACGGGATAGACGAAGAATAGTGCTGGAGAGGAGTGTTCTTAGTCGTAGAAATAGAGCCAGGGCTTAACCCAGCAGCGAAGGCGATCGTGGGACAGATACTGAGAAGAGAAAATCAGGCTCTTCTGTTGGGATTCCGGTGGGGTGAGCGGGGAGGAAGGGACATGCGACGTTTAGCGCTAGAGAGGAGTGTAGAACTGAGCCATGTCTTATCCCAAAAGCTAAGGCGAACGTGGGTCAGAGAATGGTACCTGTCATAGAAGGTACCTGTCAGTGAATCCAAGGTTATTTGTAAATAGTGTTAGGAGCAGGATCATGCAAGGAGCAGAAAAGGTTGTGTTGGTTTGTGGGTCTGCGAATGTCTTCGTCAAGGAGAGAGGTCCAGTAGTCATGTCGTGTCTCAGGTTTGTCTCTCTCTCTGTCGCTGAGCGTCTTCCAGCACAGATTCAGCGAAGGGATGTCTAATTGGGCATGGAGAGACTCGCTTGTGGCGAAGTCCTCCCATCTGACATCAAGCACCCAGCGCAGCGCCTTGTTCTGGACACGCTGCAGTTTAAGTAAGTTTGTTTTTGCTGCAAGAGAGAGGGCTAGAGGAGAGTAAGTTATCAGAGGACGTATTAGGGATTTGTAGAGGTGTAGTTTGGTGCGTTGAGAGGCTTGTTTCAGCTTGTAGAGGCCCGCAAGGGCCTTACTAGCTATTGCATGCCTTGAGTGAATGTGTCCATGTAAACGAAGAAGGTAGTCAAGATTAACGCCAAGGACAGTGATAGATTGTGTGATGGGGATGTAAGTGCAGGTGTCAGCTGTTCTGAGCTCGACAGGTAATGGAGAATCACGTTTCCTGTAGTTAAAATACGTAATGCTGGATTTAGCTGCATTGGTTTTGATCCTCCATTTTTGTTCCCAGATGGCTATCCTGTCGACCTCATTTTGTGTTTTGTGTGTGAGTGTATCTATATTGGCATGAGTGATAAGTTGTGTAATGTCGTCTGCATAGGCTAGTGTGATGGAGTTGTGGTATACATGTGTTGGAATGTCGTTAGTGTATAAAATGTAGAGGGTAGGAGAGAGGACAGATCCCTAGGCTACTCCGGCATTTAGTGTGAAGTAGTCAGAGTAACAGCCTTGGAATTTGATTCTCATTGTACGGCCTTCTAGGAAGTTGCAGAGGAGTTTACGAGTACTGAGAGGCAGGTTGAAGTTAGTGCAGAGTTTGTACTTGAGCCCTTCGTGCCAGTGTCAAAAGCTTTTTCAACGTCTTTTGCAACCAGGGCTGTCCTGTTTCTTTGTTTTGTGTTGATGTGGATGTAGTTGAGAATGATGTTAATGGCATCCTGTGTGGATGTGTGTTCTGAAGCCAAACTGGCTATGTGCTCCCCTTTCTTTATATTTGACTGGCTCCTCCTCCTTAGCTCCCCACTACTACCACTACTACTACTACTACTACTACTACTACTACTACCACTACTACTACTACCACCACTACCTCTTCCTGCCTATATATAGCCGTCCTGCTCCACTTCTGGTTAGTGTGACTTTGTAAATGGTCCAAGTCGGACCGAAACGTCGTCGTTAGCTCCTCTCTTCTATGTGCGGGTTATTTGTGTATCGTTCCAGTCACGGTATTGTGCCTTTATTTTGTTATTTACTAATATGCGACTGCTGTACGTACACTCATGTGTGATTGCTGTCTGTACGCACATTCATGTGTGATTGCTGTACCCACATTCATGTTTAACTCCTGTGCTCTCACTCATGTATGATTCCAGTATCTACGCATATTAGATTCCTGTACCCACACTTAATTCCTGTACCCACACTTAATTCCTGTACCCACACTTGATTTCTGTACCCACATTTGATTCCTGTACTCACACACTTTCTCGATCCTCGTACTCACACTGATGTCTAGCTGTCGTACCAACACTGATATCTAACTAGCTTAACCATAGCCTCATTACAGCCTGGCTACAGCCTGGCTACAGCCTGACTACAGCCTAATTACAGCCTAATTACAGCCTGACACTTGCTGGAGGCGGTCACTGTTGGTGAGTGTAAGGGCAGGTCTCCCCAACTCCAGCCATGAAGCCGCAGTTGTAATGAGTTAAGTTGGGGTCTCCACCCCCTTCCTCCTGAGACGAACCCCTCACACCTCCCGTGGACCTGGTCTCCGCCCCTCTCCTGTGACAGACCCACCCACCTCCCCTTCCTCTCCCCCGTGGTCCTGGTCTTCGCCCCTCTCCTGTGACAGACCCTTCCACCTCCCCTTCCTCTCCCCCGTGGACCTGGTCTTCGCCCCTCTCCTGTGACAGACCCTTCCACCTCCCCTTCCTCTCCCCCGTGGACCTGGTCTTCGCCCCTCTCCTGTGACAGACCCTTCCACCTCCTCTTCCTCTCCCCCGTGGACCTGGTCTTCGCCCCTCTCCTGTGACAGACCCTTCCACCTCCCCTTCCTCTCCCCCGTGGACCTGGTCTTCGCCCCTCTCCTGTGACAGACCCTTCCACCTCCCCTTCCTCTCCCCCGTGGACCTGGTCTTCGCCCCTCTCCTGTGACAGACCCTTCCACCTCCCCTTCCTCTCCCCCGTGGACCTGGTCTCCGCCCCTCTCCTGTGACAGACCCTTCCACCTCCCCTTCCTCTCCCCCGTGGACCTGGTCTTCGCTCCTCTCCTGTGACAGACCCACCCACCTCCCCTTCCTCTCCCCCGTGGACCTGGTCTTCGCCCCTCTCCTGTGACAGACCCTTCCACCTCCCCTTCCTCTCCCCCGTGGTCCTCACTAGTCCCACACATCATGCCAGACACCATAGTTGAGTGTCTCAACAACTTGAGAGAGAGAGTTGTAATTGGCCAAGACCTAAGTCTGTCTTAGGAACTTAGGGACACTGAACAGTAGTACGTACACGTGTATGCAGTTAATACGTACACACACATGTATGACATTACAGCGAGATCTTCAACACATATATTCATGAATTTCCAGCTAATTCTCTAATACGTACACAGACATACACAACTTGACGACTCACCGTTTAATACGTACACAGACATACACAACTTGACGACTCACCGTTTAATACGTACACAGACATACACAACTTGACGACTCACCGTCTAATACGTACACAGACATACACAACTTGACGACTCACCGTTTAATACGTACACAGACATACACAACTTGACGACTCACCGTTTAATACGTACACAGTCATACACAACTTGACGACTCACCGTTTAATACGTACACAGACATACACAACTTGACGACTCACCGTTTAATACGTACACAGACATACACAACTTGACGACTCACCGTTTAATACGTACACAGACATACACAACTTGACCACTCACCGTTTAATACACACACAGACATACACAACTTGACCACTCACCGTTTAATACGTACACAGACATACACAACTTGACGACTCACCGTTTAATACGTACACAGACATACACAACTTGACGACTCACCGTTTAATACGTACACAGACATACACAACTTGACGACTCACCGTTTAATACGTACACAGACATACACAACTTGACCACTCACCGTTTAATACACACACAGACATACACAACTTGACGACTCACCGTTTAATACGTACACAGACATACACAACTTGACGACTCACCGTTTAATACGTACACAGTCATACACAACTTGACGACTCACCGTTTAATACGTACACAGACATACACAACTTGACGACTCACCGTTTAATACGTACACAGTCATACACAACTTGACGACTCACCGTTTAATACGTACACAGTCATACACAACTTGACGACTCACCGTTTAATACGTACACAGACATACACAACTTGACGACTCACCGTTTAATACGTACACAGACATACACAACTTGACGACTCACCGTTTAATACGTACACAGACATACACAACTTGACCACTCACCGTTTAATACGTACACAGACATACACAACTTGACGACTCACCGTTTAATACGTACACAGTCATACACAACTTGACGACTCACCGTTTAATACGTACACAGACATACACAACTTGACGACTCACCGTTTAATACGTACACAGACATACACAACTTGACGACTCACCGTTTAATACACACACAGACATACACAACTTGACGACTCACCGTTTAATACGTACACAGACATACACAACTTGACGACTCACCGTTTAATACGTACACAGTCATACACAACTTGACGACTCACCGTTTAATACGTACACAGACATACACAACTTGACGACTCACCGTTTAATACGTACACAGACATACACAACTTGACGACTCACCGTTTAATACGTACACAGACATACACAACTTGACCACTCACCGTTTAATACGTACACAGACATACACAACTTGACGACTCACCGTTTAATACGTACACAGTCATACACAATTTGACGACTCACCGTTTAATACGTACACAGACATACACAACTTGACGACTCACCGTTTAATACACACACAGACATACATGGTATTTATTACGTAATTGTTCACAAAACTGACAAGTTGAAGACACACAGAGAAATCTTCATTTAGGAACATACTTTTGCTGTGTTGAACTATTGAACACTTAAGGAAAATTTATTTTAAAATGGAAAATTTATTTAAAAAGGGGAAAATTTATTTAAAAAGGGAAAATTTATTTAAAAAGGGGAAAATTTATTTAAAAAGGGAAAATTTATTTAAAAAGGGAAAATTTATTTAAAAAGGGAAAATTTATTTAAAAAGGGAAAATTTATTTAAAAAGGGAAAATTTATTTAAAAAGGGGGAAATTTATTTAAAAAGGGAAAATTTATTTAAAAGGGGGAAATTTATTTAAAAAGGGAAAATTTATTTAAAAATGGAAAATTTATATAAAAAGGGAAAATTTATTTAAAAAGGGAAAATTTATGAGAAGGGAGATTTATTTTTCTTTATTAGAAAGAAAAATCTTTTGAAACGAATTTTTTTTATGAAAATTTATTCAGAAAGGAAAGTTTTTAGCAACAGGGAATTTTTTTCGAAAGGGGAATTTATTCAGAATGAAAACTAATGTATTAAATTCATCGTAACTAAAGTGATTTGTTGTAATAGCTGATTTTTTTAATTATTTTTTTTTTAGTTTTTTGTGATAAATTTCGTAAAAAAAATTCATTAGAAAAATTCCCATTGCAGTCAAAATTTATTTTGTGTGATTATTTTAAGTATTAAATAAAATGAGACGGTTAATGGGTGATCCGAGGAAGGGGAGAATAGCTCGAATGCATTCGATCAAGAGCCCTTCGTCATCGCCAGGACGTCTCCCTCATGGAGGTAGCAGAGTAACGTTGAACCTAGAACCTATCTCTCTCTCTCTCTCTCTCTCTCTCTCTCTCCCTCTCTCTCTCTCTCTCTCTCTCTCTCTCTCAGGTAGCAGCGCCGAGAGAGACATCAGTAGTGATGCTGGATAAAGTAACGTTGAATCTAGAGTCTCTTTATCTCTCTTTCTCTCTCTTGAAGGTAGCAACGTCGAAGGTACATCAGTATTGATGCTGGCTATAGTAACGTTGAAAGTAGCAGCGTCAAGGCATCGATATTGACGCTGACTAAAGTAACGTCGAATCCTGTAACTTGGCAAGCTTAAATTCTCTGAAGGGAGAGAGACGAAGGGAGAGGGACGAAGGGAGAGGGACGAAGGGAGAGGGACGAAGGGAGAGGGACGAAGGGAGAGAGACGAAGGGAGAGAGACGAAGGGAGAGGGATGAAGGGAGAGGGATGAAGGGAGAGGGATGAAGGGAGAGGGATGAAGGGAGAGGGATGAAGGGAGAGGGATGAAGGGAGAGGGACGATGGGAGAGGGACGAAGGAAGAGGGACGAAGGAAGAGGGACGAAGTGAGAGGGACGAAGTGAGAGGGACGAAGTGAGAGGGACGAAGTGAGAGGGACGAAGTGAGAGGGACGAAGTGAGAGGGACGAAGTGAGAGGGACGAAGTGAGAGGGACGAAGTGAGAGGGACGAAGTGAGAGGGACGAAGTGAGAGGGACGAAGTGAGAGGGACGAAGTGAGAGGGACGAAGTGAGAGGGACGAAGTGAGAGGGACGAAGTGAGAGGGACGAAGTGAGAGGGACGATAGGAGAGGGACGATAGGAGAGGGACGATAGGAGAGGGACGAAGGGAGAGGGACGATGTGAGAGGGACGATGGGAGAGGGACGATGGGAGAGGGACGAAGGGAGAGGGACGATGTGAGGGGGACGATGGGAGAGGGACGATGGGAGAGGGACGATGGGAGAGGGACGAAGGGAGAGGGACGAAGGGAGAGGAGGAAATCTTCATTTGCTTCGAAATAAAAAATCTCGGAAAGTAACTCAGCTAAGTGGACGATTTTGATGAAAAATATATTAGGGCTATTCATAGTGTTAATTAAGGAAGTAGACTGACGTGCAGCCAGTCTAGATATAAACAATAATGTTTATCATTATCTTCTCTCTCCCTTTCTTTCACACACACACACTCTCTCTCTCTCTCTCTCTCTCTCTCTCTCTCTCTCTCTCTCTCTCTCTCTCTCTCTCTCTCTCTCTCTCTCTCTCTCTCTCTCTCTCTCCCTCTCCCTCTCTCTCACGCACTACATTATCTTCCCATCACATCCAAATTATAACAAGATACTCCTGATGATGTATTGATTGCAATACAAAGAGCCTACAGCTACCATTCTACTCCCCCAGTGGTTGTTTTGCATATATATATATATATATATATATATATATATATATATATATATATATATATATATATATATATTCCACCCAAGTACTTTCACACTTTTCAGTGCGTCATCAGGAGCTGTGCAATGTTGCAAGGGAGCAGCCGAAGCAGGGAGAGAGGTCTCAGAGTAGCGTAGGTGTCACTGGCCACGGTTACCCTTAGACTGGAAAAATGTGCTAGTTTTACCATACATTAAGAATCTGGCTTGCCTGCGTGAGGCATTAAAAAAGACCAATATAAACCTGCCTTTCAAAAACACGGGGACAGCGAAACAAAGGCTGATTAAAAACACATCCTCCAACAATGGTGGGGTTTACAATTCCCATGTACTCAGTGTCCTCTCACATATATCGGTCAAACAGGTAAATGTCTGGAAACCAGAATTGCCCAGTATAAATATTCAGTCAGGACAGGGCAGGAGTCGAACGCTATCTTTAACCACGTTAGTGCATGTTATCACCCACCGGGGTGGGATGCTGCCCAGATTATAGTACCAAACAGTTCTGTCAGGGAAAGAAACATAATTGAATCTTCCCTCTTGAAACATGAAAGGAATACAGTATATAATTCAAATAATGGGTTATACAAGCTCGATAATTATTTAGTAGAGTCCATTGTACACAATCTTAAACAACAATGCTATACAAAATCACAGAATTGTTCATTATGCAAGGTGGTTGATGGATTGGTGACGCCCGTCCAGTGTCTACGTGCCAAAACTTGACACCACGTCAGTTTTGAAGGTTATACAACACCTGTAGCTGTTCATCCACCACACAGTGACAAGCACACAAGATAACGTAACGATAGGTTAAAGGGTATTAGTAGAATTTAGATCATAGAAATATTATCGGATATTATCGGGTAGGCATAGAAGTCCCCATGTATGGCATATTAACAGCCACTGAGAAAATAAGGAAATGGTATGGTGGTACCGACAAGATGTGGAAAAAGACACTTATGTACAGTTCAGGACATTTATTAAAGGAAACGTTTCGCCACGAGTGGCTTCTTCAGTCCTTCATTAGGACTGAAGAAGCCACTCGTGGCGAAACGTTTCCTTTAATAAATGTCCTGAACTGTACATAAGTGTCTTTTTCCACACTGAGAAAATAGTTGACAATATTTAGGAAGGGATACTTCTGAGTACATGGGTAGAAAATTCGAGTACCCCAGAGCAGGACATTTAAACGGACAAAGAGCACATTGTATTCCTTTCTTTCATTATTTGAAAAGGTCACAGAATAATAAATATCCATGTCTACAACATCTAACGAGAAACTTATTTTCTCAAACCATATGACCTGTTATAAACGATTAGGAAAAGCTTGGGCTGGCTTTTTATATCTTATAATTTCCTACTTGACATGCGAGAAACCCTCCTACCCCATATGGGTAGTAGGGAGATGGTAGGGTGGGGTTGGCACCGACCACTAACCCAGTCTAAGGGTAACCATGGCCAGTGACATCTACGCTACTATATATATATATATATATATATATATATATATATATATATATATATATATATATATATATATATATATATATATATATATATATATATATTTTAACAATTCGCAAACAGGCGAAATTGTTTACAAACATTGTCTCTACGTCCACAACAGGACTCGAACCTGCTAACTCTGCATCAGAGTTAACAGTACTTTACCACTGGGTCTAGCTCAGTAGTAAAGTACTGTGGGCTCTGATACAGAGTTAGCAGGTTCGAGTCCTGTTGTGGACGTAGAGACAATGTTTGTATATATATATATATATATATATATATATATATATATATATATATATATATATATATATATATATATATATATATATATTTACTACGTATTGAGGGACACACACATAGTCATCTTGGTGAGGTTGAGGGTCAGTATAACACAGCTCTCGCAACAATGTTTTAGGAAGGATCACATATATGTGAAATATTCTGCAATATCGCGTCTTCTGAGCTCTTAAAGAATTCGCAACTGACATTCCTGACTTGTGGAGGAGTGTGGCGGCTGTTGTTGGTCTGTGTGGTGGCTGTTGTTGTTCTGTGTATACCGACTGTTGGTGTGTGTGTGTGACGGCTTTTGTTGGTCTGTCTAGAGACTGCTGGTCTGTGTGGCGACTGGTCATGATCTATTTGGCTGCTGTTGTTAATTTATGTGGCGAATGTTGACTCTTATATCGTCTGAGTAGCGTCTATTGACGTCTGTAGTATGTTGGCTGACATCAGTGTGTGTGTGTGTGTGTGTGTGGCAGTCAGACATTTACGTCAGCCAGGTAATTGACCCGACATGCATGCTTGACAGGGAAGGACATGCATGCTTGACAGGGAAGGATATGCGTCATTGCATACTTCACACGGACATTCTGGACATACAAGGAGAAGCAGTAGCGGACATGCGTCAAACACAGGCTTTTCGAGATTCCAGGGATCAGAGGGCACAGAGGACATGTGTGACAATCCTTGCTCAATCCCAGGGATCAGGAAGTACTCAGAGGTACTGTATTGACGTGGGTGTACTGGAAACAAGCCTTACCCTGTTCCAGAGATTGCAATGCCAGTCCGTGTTATGGCCAAATTACACGGCAGATGTGAACTGTCGATGTTTGGGAGTTACGGGAGAAGGAAGCTAAGGAGGAAAGGGATAAATGGAGGAGGAGGAGGTTGATGATAATGAGGAAGATGAGTGAGAAGACAGTGAGAGAGAATTACGGATAGAGAGAGAGACGGAGAGAAAGGGAAGGAGGAAAATGAGAGCGAAAGAGGAAGAGGAATGAAACCCGAGAACTGCCGTACGACCTCCAGAACAATGGGTGAAAACTGGAGGAAGAGGACTCATCCTGCCTCATTCCATCACCACCACCACCACCACCACCACCACCACCACCACCACCACCACCACCACCACCATCACCACCATCACCACCACCATCACCACCACCACCATCGATCACCATCTCCACCACCCACCACCAACAACTATCCCCACCACCATCCACCAACCAACCACACCCTCTTCACTGTTCCTACCTTCTCCAAGCACTCTTCACCTGCTCCTCGAGGTACTTGTAGCCACAAGAGACAAAGTGGAGACCAGGACTGGAGGGAGACAGTGAGAGAGGTACCTTGGGTGCCATTCAAGAGCCAGGCACAGTGCCACACGGACCATGTGACACTTGAGTTACTGCTTTGTGAAGTGACGTGGCCCCTAGGGCCATGTAGCTTGTGCTTGAGCGTCAACTCGTGAAGTTTCTGCTTGAGCGGCAACTTACGTATGCATGTAGATTGCAACAAGCTAGGAAGGTAGTGCCGCTGTGTCTTGTTTGTGTGAGATGAAAGCCTGTTAAACGTTTTGCACTCTGGCAGTGGGCAGCAGATCAGCAGACTGCAAACGTCCAGGGAGAAACTACAGTCTTACGAGTGTCAAACGGAAACCTGTTAAACCTTCTGCACTCTAGCAGTGGAAAACAGGTCAGTAGATAACAAACGTCTATGGATCTTCACTGTTCTTGCGATCCTTTACTGACTGCATTTCGCCCACACAGTGGGCTTTATCAAGTCACAAACAGATCTGTTCATGACTTAATAAAACCCACTATGTGGGCGAAACGTTGTCAATACAGAATCCCATTATCCTGCATTTGTGTTTATTCTCCTTTCGTGTCAGTATTTTATACCATTTATCTCCATACTCTCGTAGTTCTTGCTTGACGACCGAGATACAGGGACAACACCTGAAGTATCTTCAGTGTTCACGTAACTTATTCATCAACTCGTTTATGTTGTACATCTTTGTGATTCATTTTTTTTCCATTGCATTTTACGTTCACTGACTTGTCGAAATACACGGGAGTTCGCCTGACCATATCTCACACTGATCTGTTATATTGATCACTGTGGGTAGGTACCAGCCAATGTCCCCCACGTACATAGTGTTAAATTAACCATAGTGGGTAGGTACCAGTCATTGTCACCCCACGTACATAGTATTATATTAACCACAGTGGATAGGTTCAAGCCAGTGTAATACACGAACAGTGTTAAATTAACCACGGTGGGTATGTTCCAGCCAGTGTCACCCAGGTAGAAAGTGGGGCAGTCTTCACAGGAAGTTTCAGAGGCGGAAGCGAGAGGAAAGCCCGGGGTAAGACGCTCATGACTTGACGTTCACTGCATCAACGTTATTAACATTGCATGACAAGAGGCTGGTAAACATATGAACCGTGACACTGTTGCATATAACCCAGCCATCTGCAACACACCACACGGAGAGGAATAGGGAGTTGGGGGGAGAATAAGAAGAGGGGAGCTACGAAGGACAGGATGACTATTGGAAAGAATGAAGGGATGAAGAATAGGAGGAAAGACATAAGGAAGAGTTTGAGGGGGAGAGAATGAATATGAGAAAGAGGACGGAGGAGATAGGATAAGAAGAAGAGGTGTGAAAGGATGATGAAGAGGGAGGGAGAGAGAGGATAGGTAGAAGAGTAGAATAAAGCAGGAGGAAAAGAATGAGATTATTAAAGACTGGAAGAGAATAATGAGTGAAAGAGTCATGTTGGCATTTTTTCCAAATACGTGACATATAAACGAAATGAGAGAGAGAGAGAGAGAGAGAGAGAGAGAGAGAGAGAGAGAGAGAGAGAGAGAGAGGACTCTGACAAGTGCCGCATCATAGAGTCAAGTAACGTTTACTCTTGGGTTTGCTGAAGTCTCCCGGCGGCAGTAACAACCCGGGTAACCCTGAGCAGCCGTACCTCTGGAGCACTCGCAGAGGAAGCCCACGAGTGAAGTACCGGCAGCAGTGTATCCCTGGGAAAGAGAGTAAACAAGGTAATGTCTCCGGTAAACAATGAACGAGCGAGTCTACCGCCAGCCCTGGTTCCTGCCGTTCCGGAGAGCAGCGCCCGCCGCTACCGCTGAGGGGAAATAAAGAATGCAAGGCTATTACCGTGGAGTTAATAGCGAGCGAGAAGCCTCGCTCAGCCTACATAGTGTTCGCTACATGTAGGGAAGGGGTATTGCGTTTTAAAAGAAGAGGTACTGTATCTTAGTAACTGTATTGTGTTTTAGAAAGGGCATGGTGTCTTAGAGGGGTATTGTGTTTTAGTAACGGTATTGTGTTTTGTACTCTGGTTTTTCTTTTTATAAAAAATATCTTTAAATTTAGGTAGGCATTGAGTGCAGGTAAGGTGCAGTACACCTTAGATCAACACAGGTCCAGTACATTGAAAGGTCAGTTACCCCTCAATGTACTTATACATTGCGTGATGTCCATTTGTAAGTGAATATACACTGAGAGATGTATGTCTGTCTCAGTCCGTGTATATATATATATGATATATATACTCGGAGGTGCGTATATCTCTCACTTTACAAACACTTGTGTGGTGTGTATCCTCCAGTGTATATACATTGAGTTACTACTCTAATTTGTATTTGCTCGATGCGACCCATACGGATTTAGAGCTTCCCCGAGAATGCCCACTCTTCTTCCCAGGGAGGCAAAAAAAAAGTCGAAGAAAAGGCAACGAACGACGCCTGGTGGTTAACGCTCTCGCTTCACACGGCGAGGGCCTGGGTTCGATTCCCAGCCAGAGTAGAAACATTGGACGTGTTTCTTTCCACTTGTTGTCTATGTTCCCCATCAGTAAAATGGGTACCTGGGTGTTAGTCGACTGGTGTGGGTCGCATCCTGGGACACTGACCTAAGGAGGCCTGGTCACAGACCGGGCCGCGGGGGCGTTGACCCCCGGAACTCTCTCCAGATAAACTCCAGATAAACGGGTCGGGTTAGAACCCGCGATCAGAGAGTCACAAAACTCCAGACCGACGCGTCAGCCATGTTGACAGATAATATTACACAGGGTGTTTCAAAACGATGGACTTAATTTCAGTCCAGTTTGCATTGAAATTAAGTCCATCTCTTTGAAACAGTATAATAAATATTTCGACTCTGCCCGAGCTAATTTCTCGGGTTAATAACCTCACGCTATTATATATATATTTTTTTACGTATTCAGATTTATGTAAATACTCTCGCCCTCTTAAAAATGTAATATATATTCATTTTAATAAATATTTTTCCCCAGACATTTTTTTTTCAATAAAGACAACGTGGCAAAAATTGTGTGTGATGGTGTCAGGTTGCTGGCCAAAAAAAAAAAAAAAAAAAAAAAAAAAATATATATATATAAATATATATATAAATATATAAATATATATATAAATATATATATATATATATATATATATATATATATATATATATATATATATATATATATATATATATATATATATATAAAACCTAAAGTATTGACTACCTCTTTAACATTTTCTGATGGAGGTAAGTTATGAAAGACTTAGGGGAGGTTATTACAACAATGTTATAGCCTGCATAACACCGAGAGGCATACAACTCTCAGTGTACTTGCTGAAGGCTCCTGGTGAACTATAAAATTGGTTGAACAAATACGTGAGTTGGAAGGGTTGAAACCGAGAAGAATCTGCCTAGTATTGGTCAGTAGACATGTTATCGAGGCTTTATATTCTCATGTTCTTCTGTGCCTCGTCTGACAGTGGTGAGCGAGGCAACGCTTGTTCGGCTATCATGTGTCCTGTTGTGGCAATACTGTAGCTGCCTGCACTTCGTGTGACAGTATTTGTTACAGTGTGGTATAAACGTTGGTAAATGATACTGATAAATACGTTTAAAGAGACGCGTGAACAGGCACTAGGTCACCATGTGCCACTCACAACTTACTCTCCGCCTATATATGCTGTCTTTTTAATGTGTGTATGAGGGGTTTTAATCATAACCATAATTTTAAAGGGGTGGACATGTAAACCAGCAGAAGGCTTCGGTCAGATGACTAAAAGCTCCAGCAGTGGGCCATCATATGACTGAGACCCGCGTCAGGAGACACTTGTCCTGTTTCCTTATGAACCTTACCTCTGTGTGCTAGAAGTGATCAAGGTTCCAGGACCGAACCGTTTTCTAATAAATATGTCTTAGTGTTTGCTCACGTGTCTTTTAGAACCAATTTGTTGCGGTAATCAGAGCGGCTTCTAAACATTTGCGTCTACTGAGATCTGGTTCCGTGAAAAATCATTTAAGCATTCTTAACGGAGCAGGTATTCCCTCCGCATTTCTGGGGATCACACATCCATTATTCTCGCCTCTGCTACACTCATTTTTTGTGTGTTCACTTACTCTAATGAGCAGACTTTTACATATCTCCCTCCACGTGTATTTTTCTCGCAATGTCCACATATGATCGTGTGGACTCCAGTGGTGGAAACTGGCTGGTGAGTATAGTGTGTGGCTTCTTAGAGAGTTCTTGGATGGCTGTGGACGCCGCGGTATTCAATGTAGTTTCTCTTCAGAGTATGAAACTTGTTACTGGGTACGTTGCTTCAGGGAGAACCACATAACTCTTGATGGTTTCTTCCATGTGTGTCGTGTTGACGGCAGCCACTGCCCCTCATCTTCAATCGTGCATAAAGAAGGCAGGAAACTGATGTCGAATATTCGTTTGAAGAATACAGTCGCAGTCTTTCTCCAGGAAGACAGGACTTGTGGTGCGGAAAGCTCTTAGGAGGAAATCAACAAGTACTCCTTTGGTCCGTGTAGTCGCGGCGATAGTAGAAATCTATCAGAACGTCTTTATTGATCGGTTTCTCATACACTTTACAGGCTAGGATGTTGCTGCTCTGAGACCTGCAGAGAAGGACGCTTAAGGTAGTTAGTTGACTATCTTTCTCGAGATATTTAACCATAATTTTTAAAGGGGTGGATGGGTAAGACTGTAGAAGGCCTCGATCAGATGACCAGAAGCTCCAGCTGAAGGTCATCATATGACTAAGACCCGCGTCAGAAAAATATGTGTCTTTTTCCTGACGAACCTTACCTAACCTAACCTTTCTTGAGCTTCAGGGAAAGTATAATAGTGAGTTCCAGTGTGCCAGGAGGCGGTGCATGTTGAGACGCCTTGACTACCGCAGTAGTGTGCCTTCTTCAAACCACGAAACGGAGGGAAGATTGAACCTATGGTGAGTGAGTTCTAACACTCACTTGCCATGGGGTTCAAACACCTTCCGTCCCGTGGTTTGTTTACAATTGTGTTATTACAGTTTCGTGATTTACGTCACCTTCGTATCTCAGTCATGTTACAATACTGAGAACACTAGACTGGAACCCAACTGTGTCCAGGTTCTCCATGTAAATAATCATATAATTTAGTTAATAGGGGCTAATAATAAATGTATGTTTACGCATATACGCTACATAGAAGTATTAACATGTACATCCCTCCGTTGCCTGACGCTTCCCTGACACAGCATATATACACCAAGAAATGTGCGTCTCTGTATATATTCACCGAGAGTTTAATCCCAAGCATTCTTGACTCGTGGTTAACAGGTTATATGCAGCCTTAATGACCCTCGAGGACATGATAGGCTTTAAACTCCCATTAATCAACCTATCCGGACATAGAAGTGCAGAAGTTGCTGTATCATGGTGAAGGCTCGAGGACAGTATCTCTCTCGGAAGCAAGACACTGCCACTGACTGTATCTTCCTCGGAAGCAAGACACTGCCACTGTATCTCCCTCGGATGCAAGACACTGCCACTGACTGTATCTCCCTCGGAAGCAAGACACTGCCACTGACTGTATCTTCCTCGGAAGCAAGACACTGCCACTGTATCTCCCTCGGATGCAAGACACTGCCACTGACTGTATCTCCCTCGGATGCAAGACACTGCCACTGGCTGTATCTCCCTCGGATGCAAGACACTGCCACTGACTGTATCTCCCTCGGATGCAAGACACTGCCACTGACTGTATCTCCCTCGGAAGCAAGACACTGCCACTGACTGTATCTTCCTCAGAAGCAAGACTGCCACTGACTGTATCTCCCTCGGATGCAAGACACTGCCACTGACTGTATCTTCCTCGGATGCAAGACACTGCCACTGACTGTATCTCCCTCGGATGCAAAACGGTGTAACAGTGGAAGTTTGCCAAAAAATTAACTACTGTGACCATAGAAAAGCTTTAAGTATTGAGACAGTGGTGAATATTTACCACGTAATATTCCAACTGTCTGACTGCAAATAGATAGATAGAGAGGGAGAGGGAAAGACACTAAAACAATAACTTATAAAGAATAAAACATTAACTACCAGCTTGTTACCTTACAAGCTAACAAGCCTGGTCTCTCAGTAACAAGCCTAGTCTCGCAGTAACAAGCCTGGTCTCTCAGTAACAAGCCTGGTCTCTCAGTAACAAGCCTGGTCTCTCAGTAACAAGCCTGGTCTCTCAGTAACAAGCCTGGTCTCTCAGTAACAAGCCAGGTCTCTCAGTAACAAGCCTTGTCTCGCAGTAACAAGCCTGGTCTCGCAGTTACAAGCCTGATCTCTCAGTAACAAACCTGGTCTCTCAGTAACAAACCTGGTCTCTCAGTAACAAACCTGGTCTCGCAGTAACAAGCCTGGTCTCTCAGTAACAAACCTGGTCTCTCAGTAACAAGCCTGGTCTCTCAGTAACAAACCTGGTCTCTCAGTAACAAATCTGGTCTCGCAGTAACAAGCCTGGTCTCTCAGTAACAAACCTGGTCTCTCAGTAACAAGCCTGGTCTCTCAGTAACAAGCCCGGTCTCTCAGTAACAAGCCCGGTCTCTCAGTAACAAGCCTGCTCTCTCAGTAACAAGCCTGGTCTCTCAGTAACAAGCCTGGTCTCTCAGTAACAAGCCTGGTCTCGCACTAACAAGCCTGGTCTCGCAGTAGCAAGAGCTCAGTGCTGTTACTCGGACGCTCCAGCAATTACCCAGTAATTAGGATACCCCAGTAATTAACTAGTAACAGCTGCGACAGAGGCCAGAATTAAGGGATAACGCCTGGGGGCCGAGGCAGAAGTAAATTATTTTTTACGAGGCTTCAAAGAACGCCAAGTTTTCATCACTGGTGATCAAATTTGACTCTCGCACCTGTGGGGTGGTAGTCCCCCACCAGTGACTGACTTTAGCATTGGTGGGGACTACCAGCTAAGGGAGACCACAGGCGACATAGCCACAGAGGTTCCCAGTCCACAGTATGTTTGCAGTCCACAGTTTGTCCATAGGTTCCAAGCTGACGGGCCCAAACTATGTGTGTAAGTGCATGGTAGCAGAGCATAGCAAAGCACAGCAGAATACAGGAGAGCACAGCAGAATACAGGAGAGCACAGCAGAATACAGGAGAGCACAGCAGAATACAGGAGAGCACAGCAGAATACAGGAGAGCACAGCAGAATACAGGAGAGCACAGCAGAATACAGGAGAGCACAGCAGAATACAGGAGAGCACAGCAGAATACAGGAGAGCACAGCAGAATACAGGAGAGTGCAGCAGACCTGCAGAGTCCATCATCCCCGGCGCTTCAACTTGCACAAGAACACCAACTGAGAATCGACTGCGCGTGACACATCGTCAGTCAAGTCAGTGGACGAGATTTGAGCGCCTAGGAATGTTTAGGCGCCTATTCGAAGCGCTCAGATCTCCAAAAGACGCGATGAAGGTTGCTCACCCAGGAAATGAAAATCAATCAAGCTGCCGCAATTGCGTAAAACAAAAAAAAACACACGTCCATTGGTTTTTTTCTGAGGACTACATGACCAGCCACGCAAACCGCAATCTTAGAACCGCAAGTACGGTGCTGAGAGTGAAGCAATCAGTGTAGTGTACTGTTGCACACTACACTGGTGTTGCACTGGCGTTTGCAACACGACACAGTGGTTGCAAAGTAATAATTGTTTATAAAAGAGGTAGAGAGTGTAGCTTGCAGAGGCAGACGTTGAGTGATGAATCTTGTGGAGAATCAATTGCGGTGGTTGATGGCGTGTTGACTTTTTTACGGGAGTTGATGGATGGTGGTGGTCATCACCCTGTGATAGTGGTAGTAGTTAATTTTTACCGTTTGTTACGAGTTACTAACCCGTTCCTCTCTTCCACCTCCCTATTAATACACTCCTCCCCTTCGTTGCCTCCTTCATCCCCCCCCCCATACACACTCTTCCCATTATTCACATGTTAATGTTGCACTCTCAGCTGACTTTGCACTTTGGATTAATATTAGTTGCACTCTCGTCTCAGGAGCAGGAAAAGTTTTTTTTCCAGAGTCTTCGAACATTAGAGGGAAGAGAGAGAGTGAGAAAGTTCACTTCCTTCTGCAAGTTCCTGATCTCATGTCAAGGCTCTTTGATCTTAATCTCCTTTTCTGCCTGATAGTTTTTATACATATTTTATACAAGAGAGTGTGTGGGGAGGGAGTTCCCGGTATCGAGTCACAGCTCCTGGCCCCTACCTCTTCCGACGTAGAACGCCTCATTCCCAAAATGTCCCATACATATATTTTCAATTTCGTTCATCATTTTTTTTAATTAAAATAAACGAAAATTAAGGAAAAACTAAATTTACACCAATCAATATAACAGGCTAAGACTTATCATAACCATATTTTTAAAGGGGTGGAGGGGTAAGCCAGCGGAAGGCCTCTATCAGATAACCAAAAACTCCAGCTGCGGGTCATCATATGACCAATACCCGCGTCAGAAAACACTTATCCAGTTACCTGACAAATCTCACGTAATCAAACCTTATCCAACCTCGGCTCTTCCAAGAATTTCATCACTTAACAAGGCTGACTCTTGAAGCTAATTAGGGAAGAGTTGTAACTTGAGAGCTGGAGATATTGCTCATTAGATGGCCCTCTCCCTCAGGTCAAGGAGCCAGTTTAAATACTCCACTTTCCTGGAGGAGGAGGAGGTATGTATGTCCTCTACCACATGTCTGCCGCCGCATGTCTGCCGCCGCATGTCTCTTACTCGTCTTGTCCAGTGACTGACAAACCTCAGCCACATGACTGTCTTAGGCCTTCCAAAATGTTTTGATTTCTTCCGTATCACTGTTTATTAAATATTTCCTTTCATTCGTAAAATGAGAATCGAAGCAGAATCATGTTAACCTGTTGATTCTAAGGCACTTTGAGGCACTGTGCCAGGCACTGTATGAAGCACTGTGCCAGACACTGAGGCACTATGCCAGGCGCTGTATAAGGCACTATGCCAGGTACTGTACGAGGCACTATGCCAGGCACTGTATGAGTCCCTCATACGGTGAGGTATAGCCCTCGGTTCCATCCGGATGATACATGACACGGCTGGCCTACAAGCTGACACGTAACACGTAATTAAGCGAAGCGTTACGTGTGAAACGGAAGCCTGGTAAACGCTTTGCACTCTGGTAGAATTGATGGTGACAGAAGAGGCTTACTGGCAACAGCATTGATGTTGCAGGTCAAGCTTTCAACGTTTCACTCAGTGTAGAGCTTTATCAAGCCATGTTTCACTCTGTGTAGAGCTTTATCAAGCCATGTTTCACTGTGTAGAGCTTTATCAAGCCATGTTTCACTCTGTGTAGAGCTTTATCAAGCCATGTTTCACTCTGTGTAGAGCTTTATCAAGCCATGTTTCACTCTGTGTAGAGCTTTATCAAGCCATGTTTCACTCTGTGTAGAGCTTTATCAAGCCATGTTTCACTCTGTGTAGAGCTTTATCAAGCCATGTTTCACTCTGTGTAGAGCTTTATCAAGCCATGTTTCACTCTGTGTAGAGCTTCATCAAGCCATGTTTCACTCTGTGTAGAGCTTTATCAAGCCATGTTTCATTCTGTGTAGAGCTTTATCAAGCCATGTTTCATTCTGTGTAGAGCTTTATCAAACCATGTTTCACTCTATGTAGAGCTTTATCAAGCCATGTTCCACTCTGTGTAGAGCTTTATCAAGCCATGTTTCACTCAGTGTAGAGCTTTATCAAGCCATGTTTCACTCTGTGTAGAGCTTTATCAGGTCAGTGACTGACAAATTTCATGACAAGAGAAAAGACTAACTGTCTGCAGGACAACTCAGCTCTCCTTTACGTCTCTAGTGAACATATAAGGTTACTGGAGGGGATTGACTACATCAAAAGTGCCTCTTACAAGCACCTGTGAGCGTCTTAGATCAGCGGGGATGAGTCAAGACAAGTGGTTTTGGGGGATTCGACGTACTGTCGGAGTGCAAGCAGGTGACATTAGTGTCATGTGGCAGCCTTGTTGACAGTGTGGCAGCCTCGCTGACAGTGCGGTAGCCTTGCTGACAGTGTGGCAGCCTTACTGACAGTGTGGCACCCTTGCTGGCATTGTGGCACCCTCGCTCATAGTTTCTCATCCTCGCTGACAGTGTAGCACCCTCGCTGATAGTGTGGCACCCTCGCTAACAGTGTGGCATCCTCGCTGACAACGTGGCACCCCTTGCTGACGAACTGTAAGAAAGAAATTCACCACCTATCAGACTGTTGTGTCCTGGGTGACAGATCCAGGCTGCTACATAACTAACGAAGAGACGTAGTTCTTGTTTCTCTCCTGGTGAGAGAGACAGAGAGAGACAGAGACAGAGAGACAGAGACAGAGACAGAGAGAGACAGAGAGAGAGACAGAGAGAGACAGACAGAGAGACACAGAGAGAGAGAGACACAGAGAGAGAGACAGAGAGAGAGAGAGAGAGAGAGAGAGAGAGAGAGAGCAGTGGCCTGCAGGTGACAAGAAGCCTGATTAACGCGGAGTTTAACGCTCTTTGAGAATAACGATAACTACTACTGGCAAACTGGAGAGAAAACCCATTAAAGTAGAAGAAAAATAAGAATAAGGAGAAGAATATGAGAAGTAGAATAAAAAATAGCTAATTGATGATGAATTACGTGATAATAATGGATAAGAGAAGAGAGAGAATGAGAGAGAGAGAAAGAGAGAGACGAAGAAAATGAAGATGGGGGAAAGCTTGAGATAAAGTGGAAAAAGAAAAGGGCAGAAGATAATATTAGATGAAAGTGAGATGGAAAGTGATGGTAATGTGTGTGATAATGATCGGGAGGATCATTATCACCGTCAGGGTGACGCTGGCTAAATGATTTTGTTTTTTTATTTTGAGTGTGAAGGTGATTACGAAGATGATAATGTTTGTGTTGTGTTTGTGCTAGTTTGTGTTGTGTTTGTGCTATTTTGTGTTGTGTTTGTGCTATTTTGTGTTGTGTTTGTGCTATTTTGTGTTGTGTTTGTGCTATTTTGTGTTGTGTTTGTGCTATTTTGTGTTGTGTTTGTGCTATTTTGTGTTGTGTTTGTGCTATTTTGTGTTGTGTTTGTGCTATTTTGTGTTGTGTTTGTGCTATTTTGTGTTGTTTGTGATATTTTGTGTTGTGTTTGTGCTATTTTGTGTTGTGTTTGTGCTATTTTGTGTTGTGTTTGTGCTATTTTGTGTTGTGTTTGTGCTATTTTGTGTTGTGTTTGTGCTATTTTGTGTTGTGTTTGTGCTATTTTGTGTTGTTTGTGATATTTTGTGTTGTGTTTGTGATATTTTGTGTTGTGTTTGTGCTATTTTGTGTTGTGTTTGTGCTATTTTGTGTTGTGTTTGTGCTATTTTGTGTTGTGTTTGTGCTATTTTGTGTTGTGTTTGTGCTATTTTGTGTTGTGTTTGTGCTATTTTGTGTTGTTTGTGATATTTTGTGTTGTGTTTGTGCTATTTTGTGTTGTGTTTGTGCTATTTTGTGTTGTGTTTGTGCTATTTTGTGTTGTGTTTGTGCTATTTTGTGTTGTGTTTGTGCTATTTTGTGTTGTGTTTGTGCTATTTTGTGTTGTGTTTGTGCTATTTTGTGTTGTGTTTGTGCTATTTTGTGTTGTTTGTGATATTTTGTGTTGTGTTTGTGCTATTTTGTGTTGTGTTTGTGCTATTTTGTGTTGTGTTTGTGCTATTTTGTGTTGTGTTTGTGCTATTTTGTGTTGTGTTTGTGCTATTTTGTGTTGTGTTTGTGCTATTTTGTGTTTGTGATATTTTGTGTTGTGTTTGTGCTATTTTGTGTTGTGTTTGTGATATTTTGTGTTTTGTTTGTGCTAGTTTGTGTTGTGTTTGTGCTATTTTGTGTTGTTTGTGATATTTTGTGTTGTGTTTGTGCTATTTTGTGTTGTGTTTGTGATATTTTGTGTTTTGTTTGTGCTAGTTTGTGTTGTGTTTGTGCTAGTTTGTGTTGTGTTTGTGCTATTTTGTGTTGTGTTTGTGCTATTTTGTGTTGTGTTTGTGCTATTTTGTGTTGTGTTTGTGCTATTTTGTGTTGTGTTTGTGCTATTTTGTGTTGTGTTTGTGCTATTTTGTGTTGTGTTTGTGCTATTTTGTGTTGTGTTTGTGCTATTTTGTGTTGTGTTTGTGCTATTTTGTGTTGTGTTTGTGATATTTTGTGTTGTGTTTGTGCTATTTTGTGTTGTGTTTGTGATATTTTGTGTTTTGTTTGTGCTAGTTTGTGTTGTGTTTGTGCTATTTTGTGTTGTGTTTGTGCTATTTTGTGTTGTGTTTGTGCTATTTTGTGTTGTGTTTGTGCTATTTTGTGTTGTGTTTGTGCTATTTTGTGTTTTGTGCTAGTTTGTGTTGTTTGTGCTATTTTGTGTTGTGTTTGTGCTATTTTGTGCTGTGTTTGTGCTATTTTGTGTGTTCTATTTTCTGTTTTGTTTATGCTATATTTGTGTTATGTCTGTGCTATATTTGAGTTACAATTCAGCTATATCTGTGGAACATACAGCGGGATTTAGGTGGATACTCCTAGATATAGCAAGTAGGTACGCAAGATAGAAAGGTCTGTTGTTATTATTATTATTATTATTATTATTATTATTATTATGTTCCAGTAGGAGAACATAAAATAGGTCAGTTTATCCGGTAACTACTGGCACTGCAATCTGGCAGTCCATGTGTAGTGCCCAGGCACGCCCCGAGGTACCAATATTCCCGCACTCTCTCACTGTCTTACTGTCTCACTCTCACTGTCTTACTGTCCCACTCTCTCACTGTCTTACTGTCTCACTCTCTCACTGTCTTACTGTCTCACTCTCTCACTGTCTTACTGTCTCACTCTCTCACTGTCTTACTGTCTCACTCTCTCACTGTCTCACTCTCTCACTGTCTGTCTCACTCTCTCACTGTCTTACTGTCTCACTCTCTCACTGTCTTACTGTCTTACTCTCTCACTGCCTTACTGTCTCACTCTCTCACTGTCTTACTATCTCACTCTCTCACTGTCTTACTGTCTCACTCACTGTCTTACTGTCTCACTCTCTCACTGCCTTACTGTCTCACTCTCTCACTGTCTTACTGTCTCACTCTCTCACTGTCTTACTGTCTCACTCACTGTCTTACTGTCTCACTCTCTCACTGTCTTACTCTCTCACTGCCTTACTGTCTCACTCTCTCACTGCCTTACTGTCTCACTCTCTCACTGCCTTACTGTCTCACTCTCTCACTGTCTTACTGTCTCTCTCACTGTCTTACTGTCTCACTCTCTCACTGTCTTACTGTCTCACTCTCTCACTGTCTTACTGTCTCACTCACTGTCTTACTGTCTCACTCTCTCACTGTCTTACTCTCTCACTGTCTTACTGTCTCACTCTCTCACTGTCTTACTGTCTCACTCTCTCACTGTCTTACTCTCTCACTGTCTTACTGTCTCACTCTCTCACTGTCTTACTCTCTCACTGTCTTACTGTCTCACTCTCTCACTGTCTTACTGTCTCACTCTCTCACTGTCTTACTGTCTCACTCACTGTCTTACTGTCTCACTCTCTCACTGTCTTACTCTCTCACTGCCTTACTGTCTCACTCTCTCACTGCCTTACTGTCTCACTCTCTCACTGTCTTACTGTCTCACTCTCTCACTGTCTTACTGTCTCACTCTCTCACTGTCTTACTGTCTCACTCACTGTCTTACTGTCTCACTCTCTCACTGTCTTACTCTCTCACTGCCTTACTGTCTCACTCACTCACTGTCTTACTGTCTCACTCTCTCACTGCCTTACTGTCTCACTCTCTCACTGTCTTACTGTCTCACTCTCTCACTGTCTTACTGTCTCACTCACTGTCTTACTGTCTCACTCTCTCACTGTCTTACTCTCTCACTGCCTTACTGTCTCACTCACTCACTGTCTTACTGTCTCACTCTCTCACTGTCTTACTCTCTCACTGCCTTACTGTCTCACTCACTCACTGTCTTACTGTCTCACTCTCTCACTGCCTTACTGTCTCACTCTCTCACTGTCTTACTGTCTCACTCTCTCACTGTCTTACTGTCTCACTCACTGTCTTACTGTCTCACTCTCTCACTGTCTTACTCTCTCACTGCCTTACTGTCTCACTCACTCACTGTCTTACTGTCTCACTCTCTCACTGTCTTACTCTCTCACTGTCTTACTGTCTCACTCACTCACTGTCTTACTGTCTCACTCTCTCACTGCCTTACTGTCTCACTCTCTCACTGTCTTACTGTCTCACTCTCTCACTGCCTTACTGTCTCACTCTCTCACTGTCTTACTGTCTCACTCTCTCACTGTCTTACTCTCTCACTGCCTTACTGTCTCACTCACTCACTGTCTTACTGTCTCACTCACTCACTGTCTTACTGTCTCACTCTCTCACTGTCTTACTGTCTCACTCACTCACTGTCTTACTGTCTCACTCTCTCACTGCCTTACTGTCTCACTCACTCACTGTCTTACTGTCTCACTCACTCACTGTCTTACTGTCTCACTCTCTCACTGCCTTACTGTCTCACTCACTCACTGTCTTACTGTCTCACTCACTCACTGTCTTACTGTCTCACTCTCTCACTGCCTTACTGTCTCACTCACTCACTGTCTTACTGTCTCACTCACTCACTGTCTTACTGTCTCACTCACTCACTGTCTTACTGTCTCACTCACTCACTGTCTTACTGTCTCACTCACTCACTGTCTTACTGTCTCACTCACTCACTGTCTTACTGTCTCACTCACTCACTGTCTTACTGTCTCACTCTCTCACTGTCTTACTGTCTCACTCTCTCACTGTCTTACTGTCTCACTCTCTCACTGCCTTACTGTCTCACTCTCTCACTGTCTTACTGTCTCACTCTCTCACTGTCTTACTCTCTCACTGCCTTACTGTCTCACTCACTCACTGTCTTACTGTCTCACTCACTCACTGTCTTACTGTCTCACTCTCTCACTGTCTTACTGTCTCACTCACTCACTGTCTTACTGTCTCACTCTCTCACTGCCTTACTGTCTCACTCACTCACTGTCTTACTGTCTCACTCACTCACTGTCTTACTGTCTCACTCTCTCACTGCCTTACTGTCTCACTCACTCACTGTCTTACTGTCTCACTCACTCACTGTCTTACTGTCTCACTCTCTCACTGCCTTACTGTCTCACTCACTCACTGTCTTACTGTCTCACTCACTCACTGTCTTACTGTCTCACTCACTCACTGTCTTACTGTCTCACTCACTCACTGTCTTACTGTCTCACTCACTCACTGTCTTACTGTCTCACTCACTCACTGTCTTACTGTCTCACTCACTCACTGTCTTACTGTCTCACTCACTCACTGTCTTACTGTCTCACTCACTCACTGTCTTACTGTCTCACTCTCTCACTGCCTTACTGTCTCACTCACTCACTGTCTTACTGTCTCACTCACTCACTGTCTTACTGTCTCACTCTCTCACTGCCTTACTGTCTCACTCACTCACTGTCTTACTGTCTCACTCACTCACTGTCTTACTGTCTCACTCACTCACTGTCTTACTGTCTCACTCACTCACTGTCTTACTGTCTCACTCACTCACTGTCTTACTGTCTCACTCTCTCACTGCCTTACTGTCTCACTCTCTCACTGTCTTACTGTCTCACTCACTGTCTTACTGTCTCACTCTCTCACTGTCTTACTGTCTCACTCTCTCACTGTCTTACTGTCTCACTCACTGTCTTACTGTCTCACTCTCTCACTGTCTTACTGTCTCACTCTCTCACTGCCTTACTGTCTCACTCTCTCACTGTCTTACTCTCTCACTGCCTTACTGTCTCACTCACTCACTGTCTTACTGTCTCACTCACTGTCTTACTGTCTCACTCACTCACTGTCTTACTGTCTCACTCACTCACTGTCTTACTGTCTCACTCACTCACTGTCTTACTGTCTCACTCACTCACTGTCTTACTGTCTCACTCTCTCACTGTCTTACTGTCTCACTCTCTCACTGTCTTACTGTCTCACTCTCTCACTGTCTTACTGTCTCACTCACTCACTGTCTTACTGTCTCACTCTCTCACTGTCTTACTGTCTCACTCTCTCACTGTCTTACTGTCTCACTCTCTCACTGCCTTACTGTCTCACTCTCTCACTGTCTTACTGTCTCACTCTCTCACTGTCTTACTGTCTCACTCTCTCACTGTCTTACTGTCTCACTCACTGTCTTACTGTCTCACTCTCTCACTGTCTTACTGTCTCACTCTCTCACTGTCTTACTGTCTCACTCACTGTCTTACTGTCTCACTCACTCACTGTCTTACTGTCTCACTCACTGTCTTACTGTCTCACTCACTCACTGTCTTACTGTCTCACTCTCTCACTGTCTTACTGTCTCACTCTCTCACTGTCTTACTGTCTCACTCTCTCACTGTCTTACTGTCTCACTCTCTCACTGTCTTACTGTCTCACTCTCTCACTGTCTTACTGTCTCACTCTCTCACTGTCTTACTGTCTCACTCTCTCACTGTCTTACTGTCTCACTCACTGTCTTACTGTCTCACTCACTCACTGTCTTACTGTCTCACTCTCTCACTGCCTTACTGTCTCACTCACTCACTGTCTTACTGTCTCACTCACTCACTGTCTTACTGTCTCACTCACTCACTGTCTTACTGTCTCACTCTCTCACTGCCTTACTGTCTCACTCACTCACTGTCTTACTGTCTCACTCTCTCACTGTCTTACTGTCTCACTCTCTCACTGTCTTACTGTCTCACTCACTGTCTTACTGTCTCACTCACTCACTGTCTTACTGTCTCACTCTCTCACTGTCTTACTGTCTCACTCACTCACTGTCTTACTGTCTCACTCACTCACTGTCTTACTGTCTCACTCTCTCACTGTCTTACTGTCTCACTCACTCACTGTCTTACTGTCTCACTCTCTCACTGTCTTACTGTCTCACTCTCTCACTGTCTTACTGTCTCACTCTCTCACTGTCTTACTGTCTCACTCTCTCACTGTCTTACTGTCTCACTCTCTCACTGTCTTACTGTCTCACTCACTCACTGTCTTACTGTCTCACTGTCTTACTGTCTCACTGTCTTACTGTCTCACTGTCTTACTGTCTCACTCTCTCACTGTCTTACTGTCTCACTCTCTCACTGTCTTACTGTCTCACTCTCACTGTCTTACTGTCTCACTCACTGTCTTACTGTCTCACTCTCTCACTGTCTTACTGTCTCACTCTCTCACTGTCTTACTGTCTCACTCTCACTGTCTTACTGTCTCACTCACTGTCTTACTGTCTCACTCTCTCACTGTCTTACTGTCTCACTCACTCACTGTCTTACTGTCTCACTCTCTCACTGTCTTACTGTCTCACTCTCTCACTGTCTTACTGTCTCACTCTCTCACTGTCTTACTGTCTCACTCTCTCACTGTCTTACTGTCTCACTCTCTCACTGTCTTACTGTCTCACTCTCTCACTGTCTTACTGTCTCACTCTCTCACTGTCTTACTGTCTCACTCACTCACTGTCTTACTGTCTCACTCTCTCACTGTCTTACTGTCTCACTCTCTCACTGTCTTACTGTCTCACTCACTCACTGTCTTACTGTCTCACTCTCTCACTGTCTTACTGTCTCACTCTCTCACTGTCTTACTGTCTCACTCACTCACTGTCTTACTGTCTCACTCTCTCACTGTCTTACTGTCTCACTCTCTCACTGTCTTACTGTCTCACTCTCTCACTGTCTTACTGTCTCACTCTCTCACTGTCTTACTGTCTCACTCTCTCACTGTCTTACTGTCTCACTCTCTCACTGTCTTACTGTCTCACTCTCTCACTGTCTTACTGTCTCACTCTCTCACTGTCTTACTGTCTCACTCTCTCACTGTCTTACTGTCTCACTCACTGTCTTACTGTCTCACTCTCTCACTGTCTTACTGTCTCACTCTCTCACTGCCTTACTGTCTCACTCACTCACTGTCTTACTGTCTCACTCTCTCACTGTCTTACTGTCTCACTCACTCACTGTCTTACTGTCTCACTCTCTCACTGTCTTACTGTCTCACTCTCTCACTGTCTTACTGTCTCACTCTCTCACTGTCTTACTGTCTCACTCTCTCACTGTCTTACTGTCTCACTCTCTCACTGTCTTACTGTCTCACTCTCTCACTGTCTTACTGTCTCACTCTCTCACTGTCTTACTGTCTCACTCTCTCACTGTCTTACTGTCTCACTCTCTCACTGTCTTACTGTCTCACTCTCTCACTGTCTTACTGTCTCACTCTCTCACTGTCTTACTGTCTCACTCTCTCACTGTCTTACTGTCTCACTCTCTCACTGTCTTACTGTCTCACTCTCTCACTGTCTTACTGTCTCACTCTCTCACTGTCTTACTGTCTCACTCACTCACTGTCTTACTGTCTCACTCTCTCACTGTCTTACTGTCTCACTCTCTCACTGTCTTACTGTCTCACTCACTCACTGTCTTACTGTCTCACTCTCTCACTGTCTTACTGTCTCACTCTCTCACTGTCTTACTGTCTCACTCACTCACTGTCTTACTGTCTCACTCTCTCACTGTCTTACTGTCTCACTCACTCACTGTCTTACTGTCTCACTCTCTCACTGTCTTACTGTCTCACTCTCTCACTGTCTTACTGTCTCACTCTCTCACTGTCTTACTGTCTCACTCACTCACTGTCTTACTGTCTCACTCTCTCACTGTCTTACTGTCTCACTCACTCACTGTCTTACTGTCTCACTCACTGTCTTACTGTCTCACTCTCTCACTGTCTTACTGTCTCACTCTCTCACTGTCTTACTGTCTCACTCTCTCACTGTCTTACTGTCTCACTCTCTCACTGTCTTACTGTCTCACTCTCTCACTGTCTTACTGTCTCACTCTCTCACTGTCTTACTGTCTCACTCTCTCACTGCCTTACTGTCTCACTCTCTCACTGCCTTACTGTCTCACTCACTCACTGTCTTACTGTCTCACTCTCTCACTGTCTTACTGTCTCACTCTCTCACTGTCTTACTGTCTCACTCTCTCACTGCCTTACTGTCTCACTCTCTCACTGTCTTACTGTCTCACTCTCTCACTGTCTTACTGTCTCACTCTCTCACTGTCTTACTGTCTCACTCTCTCTGTCTTACTGTCTCACTCTCTCACTGTCTTACTGTCTCACTCTTACTGTCTCACTCACTCACTGTCTTACTGTCTCACTCTCTCACTGCCTTACTGTCTCACTCTCTCACTGTCTTACTGTCTCACTCTCTCACTGTCTTACTGTCTCACTCTCTCACTGTCTTACTGTCTCACTCTCTCACTGTCTTACTGTCTCACTCACTGTCTTACTGTCTCACTCACTCACTGTCTTACTGTCTCACTCTCTCACTGTCTTACTGTCTCACTCTCTCACTGTCTTACTGTCTCACTCACTCACTGTCTTACTGTCTCACTCTCTCACTGTCTTACTGTCTCACTCTCTCACTGTCTTACTGTCTCACTCTCTCACTGTCTTACTGTCTCACTCTCTCACTGTCTTACTGTCTCACTCTCTCACTGTCTTACTGTCTCACTCTCTCACTGTCTTACTGTCTCACTCTCTCACTGTCTTACTGTCTCACTCTCTCACTGTCTTACTGTCTCACTCTCTCACTGTCTTACTCTCTCACTGTCTTACTGTCCCACTCTCTCACTGTCTTACTGTCTCACTCACTGTCTTACTGTCTCACTCTCTCACTGTCTTACTGTCTCACTCTCTCACTGTCTTACTGTCTCACTCACTGTCTTACTGTCTCACTCACTGTCTTACTGTCTCACTCTCTCACTGTCTTACTGTCTCACTCACTCACTGTCTTACTGTCTCACTCTCTCACTGTCTTACTGTCTCACTCTCTCACTGTCTTACTGTCTCACTCTCTCACTGTCTTACTGTCTCACTCTCTCACTGTCTTACTGTCTCACTCTCTCACTGTCTTACTGTCTCACTGTCTTACTGTCTTACTGTCTCACTCTCTCACTGTCTTACTGTCTCACTCACTCACTGTCTTACTGTCTCACTCTCTCACTGTCTTACTGTCTCACTCTCTCACTGTCTTACTGTCTCACTCTCTCACTGTCTTACTGTCTCACTCTCTCACTGTCTTACTGTCTCACTCACTCACTGTCTTACTGTCTCACTCTCTCACTGTCTTACTGTCTCACTCTCTCACTGTCTTACTGTCTCACTCACTCACTGTCTTACTGTCTCACTCTCTCACTGTCTTACTGTCTCACTCTCTCACTGCCTTACTGTCTCACTCTCTCACTGTCTTACTGTCTCACTCTCTCACTGTCTTACTGTCTCACTCTCTCACTGTCTTACTGTCTCACTCTCTCACTGTCTTACTGTCTCACTCTCTCACTGTCTTACTGTCTCACTCTCTCACTGTCTTACTGTCTCACTCTCTCACTGTCTTACTCTCTCACTGTCTTACTGTCTTACTGTCTCACTGTCTTACTGTCTTACTGTCTCACTCTCTCACTGTCTTACTCTCTCACTCTCTCACTGTCTTACTCTCTCACTGTCTTACTGTCTCACTCTCTCACTGTCTTACTGTCTCACTCTCTCACTGTCTTACTGTCTCACTCTCTCACTGTCTTACTGTCTCACTCTCTCACTGTCTTACTGTCTCACTCTCTCACTGTCTTACTGTCTCACTCTCTCACTGTCTTACTGTCTCACTCTCTCACTGTCTTACTGTCCCACTCTCTCACTGTCTTACTGTCTCACTCTCTCACTGTCTTACTGTCTCACTCTCTCACTGTCTTACTGTCTCACTCTCTCACTGTCTTACTGTCTCACTCTCTCACTGTCTTACTGTCTCACTCTCTCACTGTCTTACTGTCTCACTCTCTCACTGTCTTACTGTCTCACTCTCTCACTGTCTTACTGTCTCACTCTCTCACTGTCTTACTGTCTCACTCTCTCACTGTCTTACTGTCTCACTCTCTCACTGTCTTACTGTCTCACTCTCTCACTGTCTTACTGTCTCACTCTCTCACTGTCTTACTGTCTCACTCTCTCACTGTCTTACTGTCTCACTCTCTCACTGTCTTTCTGTCTCTCTGTCTGTCTTCCTGTCTCAATCACTCACTGTCTTACTGTCTCACTCTCTCACTGCCTTACTGTCTCACTCTCTCACTGTCTTACTGTCTCACTCTCTCACTGTCTTACTGTCTCACTCTCTCACTGTCTTACTGTCTCACTCTCTCACTGTCTTACTGTCTCACTCACTGTCTTACTGTCTCACTCTCTCACTGTCTTACTGTCTCACTCTCTCACTGTCTTACTGTCTCACTCTCTCACTGTCTTACTGTCTCACTCACTGTCTTACTGTCTCACTCACTGTCTTACTGTCTCACTCACTGTCTTACTGTCCCACTCTCTCACTGTCTTACTGTCCCACTCTCTCACTGTCTTACTGTCTCACTCTCTCACTGTCTTACTGTCTCACTCTCTCACTGTCTTACTGTCTCACTCTCTCACTGTCTTACTGTCTCACTCTCTCACTGTCTTACTGTCTCACTCTCTCACTGTCTTACTGTCTCACTCTCTCACTGTCTTACTGTCTCACTCTCTCACTGTCTTACTGTCCCACTCTCTCACTGTCTTACTGTCTCACTCTCTCACTGTCTTACTGTCTCACTCTCTCACTGTCTTACTGTCTCACTCTCTCACTGTCTTACTGTCTCACTCTCTCACTGTCTTACTGTCTCACTCTCTCACTGTCTTACTGTCTCACTCTCTCACTGTCTTACTGTCTCACTCTCTCACTGTCTTACTGTCTCACTCTCTCACTGTCTTACTGTCTCACTCTCTCACTGTCTTACTGTCTCACTCTCTCACTGTCTTACTGTCTCACTCTCTCACTGTCTTACTGTCTCACTCTCTCACTGTCTTACTGTCTCACTCTCTCACTGTCTTACTGTCTCACTCTCTCACTGTCTTACTGTCTCACTCTCTCACTGTCTTACTGTCTCACTCTCTCACTGTCTTACTGTCTCACTCTCTCACTGTCTTACTGTCCCACTCTCTCACTGTCTTACTGTCCCACTCTCTCACTGTCTTACTGTCTCACTCTCTCACTGTCTTACTCTCTCACTGTCTTACTGTCTCACTCTCTCACTGTCTTACTCTCTCACTGTCTTACTGTCTCACTCTCTCACTGTCTTACTGTCCCACTCTCTCACTGTCTTACTGTCTCACTCTCTCACTGTCTTACTGTCTCACTCTCTCACTGTCTTACTGTCTCACTCTCTCACTGTCTTACTGTCTCACTCTCTCACTGTCTTACTGTCTCACTCTCTCACTGTCTTACTGTCTCACTCTCTCACTGTCTTACTGTCTCACTCTCTCACTGTCTTACTGTCTCACTCTCTCACTGTCTTACTGTCTCACTCTCTCACTGTCTTACTGTCTCACTCTCTCACTGTCTTACTGTCTCACTCTCTCACTGTCTTACTGTCTCACTCTCTCACTGTCTTACTGTCTCACTCTCTCACTGTCTTACTGTCCCACTCTCTCACTGTCTTACTGTCTCACTCTCTCACTGTCTTACTGTCTCACTCACTGTCTTACTGTCTCACTCTCTCACTGTCTTACTGTCTCACTCTCACTGTCTTACTGTCTCACTCACTGTCTTACTGTCTCACTCTCTCACTGTCTTACTGTCTCACTCTCTCACTGTCTTACTGTCTCACTCACTGTCTTACTGTCTCACTCTCTCACTGTCTTACTGTCTCACTCACTGTCTTACTGTCTCACTCTCTCACTGTCTTACTGTCTCACTCACTGTCTTACTGTCTCACTCTCTCACTGTCTTACTGTCTCACTCTCTCACTGTCTTACTGTCTCACTCTCTCACTGTCTTACTGTCTCACTCTCTCACTGTCTTACTGTCTCACTCTCTCACTGTCTTACTGTCTCACTCTCTCACTGTCTTACTGTCTCACTCTCTCACTGTCTTACTGTCTCACTCTCTCACTGTCTTACTGTCTCACTCACTCACTGTCTTACTGTCTCACTCACTGTCTTACTGTCTCACTCTCTCACTGTCTTACTGTCTCACTCTCTCACTGTCTTACTGTCTCACTCTCACTGTCTTACTGTCTCACTCTCTCACTGTCTTACTGTCTCACTCTCTCACTGTCTTACTGTCTCACTCTCACTGTCTTACTGTCTCACTCTCTCACTGCCTTACTGTCTCACTCTCTCACTGTCTTACTGTCTCACTCTCTCACTGTCTTACTGTCTCACTCACTGTCTTACTGTCTCACTCTCTCACTGTCTTACTGTCTCACTCACTGTCTTACTGTCTCACTCTCTCACTGTCTTACTGTCTCACTCACTGTCTTACTGTCTCACTCTCTCACTGTCTTACTGTCTCACTCTCTCACTGTCTTACTCACTGTCTTACTGTCTCACTCTCTCACTGCCTTACTGTCTCACTCTCTCACTGTCTTACTGTCTCACTCTCTCACTGTCTTACTGTCTCACTCTCTCACTGTCTTACTGTCTCACTCTCTCACTGTCTTACTGTCTCACTCTCTCACTGTCTTACTGTCTCACTCTCTCACTGTCTTACTGTCTCACTCACTGTCTTACTGTCTCACTCTCTCACTGTCTTACTGTCTCACTCACTGTCTTACTGTCTCACTCACTCACTGTCTTACTGTCTCACTCACTGTCTTACTGTCCCACTCTCTCACTGTCTTACTGTCTCACTCACTGTCTTACTGTCTCACTCACTGTCTTACTGTCCCACTCTCTCACTGTCTTACTGTCTCACTCACTGTCTTACTGTCTCACTGTCTTACTGTCTCACTCACTGTCTTACTGTCCCACTCTCTCACTGTCTTACTGTCTCACTCACTGTCTTACTGTCTCACTCACTGTCTTACTGTCTCACTCTCTCACTGTCTTACTGTCTCACTCTCTCACTGTCTTACTGTCTCACTCACTGTCTTACTGTCTCACTCTCTCACTGTCTTACTGTCTCACTCACTGTCTTACTGTCTCACTCTCTCACTGTCTTACTGTCTCACTCACTGTCTTACTGTCTCACTCTCTCACTGTCTTACTGTCTCACTCACTCACTGTCTTACTGTCTCACTCACTGTCTTACTGTCTCACTCTCTCACTGTCTTACTGTCTCACTCACTCACTGTCTTACTGTCTCACTCACTGTCTTACTGTCTCACTCACTGTCTTACTGTCTCACTCACTGTCTTACTGTCTCACTCTCTCACTGTCTTACTGTCTCACTCACTGTCTTACTGTCTCACTCACTGTCTTACTGTCTCACTCACTCACTGTCTTACTGTCTCACTCACTGTCTTACTGTCTCACTCTCTCACTGCCATTACCGGGACTTGTAAGAAAATTATTTCGCATCTTTTCCTATCTAATTAATAGCTGACTTTCTCTCTCTCTCTCTCCCTGTTTATATATATATATATATATATATATATATATATATATATATATATATATATATATATATATATATATATATATTTTGTGTGTGTGTGTGTGTGTCTGTGTGTGTGTGTGTGTGTGTGTGTGTGTGTGTGTGTGTGTGTGTGTGTGTGTGTGTGTGTGTGTGTGTGTGTGTGTGTGTGTGTGTGAAAAGTCAAATAAGAAACACTAAATTTCCAACAGCGAAATATCTTTCATTAAACGAATTTACCAAAGACCTCCCCCTTCCTCTTCCCTCAAAAGAAATATGGTAAAATCTCCATTATCATCTTTTTTTAAGGTCCATCGATCGCATCCCTGGCACACAGCAGGTCCCGCCTGACGCCGGAACTGGAACCGTCATTCATTGCATCAACTTGGTTCAACTCTTCCCTTCTCCACTCTCTCTCTCTCTCTCTCTCTCGTTGTCATTGTTGCTTGCTCCCCCCTCCTCCTTGTTCTTTCTACCGTCTCATTTTACAGCAGTCACCACTTTTCCCAGTCAAAGGCTCCAGAATACAGGCGGCGTCAGTGTTATTATCTGAGGACTGTCTACCTAGTGAGTCCCTGTCTGCCACTCACACACACACACACACACACACACACACACACACACACACACACACACACTGAAGACTCAGACGAGTCACAGGGACGTTAGGAAGTATTTCTTCAGTCATAGAGTTGT
>NC_091347.1:17587539-17615039 GCF_038502225.1 Cherax quadricarinatus | reverse complement strand
AATATGAACTCAGCTGGCAGACAGCAAAGGCTGTCTGTGCAGACAGTACAGGCTGTCTACATGAACTCTGGATTACAAATACGCAAAATTCTCAAAAAACACTGATGAGAATACTGACAGTTTAACTGTCATAATAAGAAGAATAATAGTGCTCATAGGAGCGTTTATTTGTTGGTTTTCTGTAAATTTTAAATTTGAATTCATTATTACCCTTAATAATTAAAACATCTATGAGTTATTTTGTTCAAACTCGACAGTAAAATTTATGGAATGAGTTAGATTATTTAATTTATCTCCCTTATTCTCTTCCTCGCTCCCTTATTCTCTTCCTCATTCCCTTATTCTCTTCCTCATTCCCTTATTCTCTTCCTCACTCCCTTATTTTCTTCACTCCCTTATTTTCTTCTTCACTCCCTTATTCTCTTCCTCACTCCCTCATTCTCTCCCTTATTCCCTCCTTCCTTCTCTTCTGGGTAATCCAGAAATAAATATTCACTTTCTGGTAGTCTCTCTCCTTCTCTCTTTCTCCTCTCTCCTTTTTTTTTTTACACAGGGTTTGACAAGGTTAGGTTAATGATCCCTAGCTTTATTGACAAGCTTTTATTTCTCTCTCTCTCTCTCTCTCTCTCTCTCTCTCTCTCTCTCTCTCTCTCTCTCTCTCTCTCTCAGTTCCAGCAACACAATGTTTTATATATGAAAGTAACTTTCTATTTTCTTACACCGTAACTAAAATCTTTATGAAACGGCTCAGAAAAATCTTCAGCAATATCCCATAAGTGAAGTTGTTGAGGAAAAGATTGCGCGATACACTGTGTGTGTGTGTGTGTGTGTGTGTGTGTATGTGTGTGTGTGTGTGGGCTCACCATCTGAATATCCTGGTGGCCGAGACTTAGCTCCTGTCCCAGCCTCCAGGACCACCTTGATCGGCATCACTGCCTTCTGGCTTAATGGGCCTTATCGTAACTATATTCTTGAAGCTGTGTATAGAGTTTTACCCCCATCACCGCCTCGCCCAACTCATTCCACTCTTCAACCATCCTGAGGCTAAAGAAATACTTCCTGACATATCTGTGGTTCTTCTGTGTCTTCTGCCTCCTCCTGTATTGTCTTCATCATGGTCCTCTTCGGAGGACCTAGAAAGACGCACAGTGGAAACGTAGGAGAGACCGGGCTAGAGACATCGGAGAGAGACGTAGAAAAGGCATGGAGAGAGAGACAGACAGAGACAGAGAGAGAGGTAGAGGAGACCTGGCCAGGTGTGCTAATTAAGTTTCACTCTCCACTGAGTCTGCTTCGGGACGGTGCTAGTGCTGAGATAACTCTGCTGACTGTGATAACTCTGCTGCTGAGATAACTCTGCTGACTAAGTTGATTTTGTTGAAAAATGCTACGGCTGAGGCAATTCATCTTCTGTACCATATTATGTAATAAAATATTCCTATTGGTAAAAAAAATATATATATTAAAAGATGAGGTGGTAGGGGAAGTGGAATATTCAAACGGCTTCAGGAAGAAATCCAAATATTCTTCCTTGAAGCCTTTTTATGCACTTCTCCGAGGCTATGGGTCCCACAATTTACACCAGAGGTGGACCCCATCCTATATATATATATATATATATATATATATATATATATATATATATATATATTTCAACACTGCGACTAGCCAGGGGATCGAACCCATGTTGTTTTAGCCCGCCTCATGGCGAGCGAAAATTCACTACGCTCTAACCCACTGGACAATACAATCCTGCAAACAACATGAGCCTAGAGAACTAGGCTTGCTTCATGTTGCGAGCACATACGATGGTGTGGGTGCCTTAGAGCTAATTTCATTCTACTCCTCGTCTGGTGTACTAGCCTCCACAAACAGTATATATATATCATTTTTATATTATATATGTGTGTATATTCCAGAAAGAGAGAGAGAGCTGCAAGGTCATGGACATGGAAGACACTCAGAGGCACCGAGAGGATGTGTAAACAGAGTCAAACAAGAAACAAGGAAACAGTTATAAACAAATATTCAGATGAGAGGTTAAGAATTTAAGGGAAGCATTTCTCGAGGATGTGAAACAGAAAGTGGAGTCAGCTAGTGGAAGGCGAACTCCGTGCGTAGTTTCAAGATTAAGCACGACAGTCTTCGAAAGGCTGCTTTAAGTGATGAGTGCGATGGTTGTGTCTTGCTCGTCTGTATGATAAAACACAAATGTAGTATAATGTGATCCTTTACTGTCGACGTTTCGCCCACACAGTGGACTTTATCAAGTCACAAACAAATCTACCTGGGTGAATAGTACACGAGTATCTGTAGTGTGGAGAGTCAGGTGGAGAATGTTGGGTAGGTTGTATTTGAGACGGACATGTAAGGGACCGCAACCCCATACAGGTCCACCTGATTCACCACACTGTAAATACTAACATACCTTTCACACAGGTACGTTAGTATTTACAGTGTGGAGAAGAGTATTGTTCCAGACTATGGAACAATACTCTTCTTCAGACTGAGGGACTGACCACCTCAAAACTTCAAGGGTGATGGACTGATTACATCGTCTTCAAGTCTCTTCTGCTTCTATCAACTTTTCTGTACTCGACTGAAGAAGCCTACTGTGTAGGCGAAACGTTTCGAAATAACGATACCTAACTGTTGCATATGTGTCTTACCTAACAACCTGTCGGTATTTTATACCATTTTATTGTTCAGATCTGTTTGTGACTTGGTAAAGCCGACCGTGTGGGCGAAACGTTGTCAGTAAAGGATCGCATTATACTACATTTGTGTTTATTTTTTCCATCGTGTCGGTAATTTATACCATTTATCTCCATTTTCCTTATTTGTCACCCCCCTTCTGTTGTATTATTTTTAGTCCTTTTCTACTTTCCTCACCCCAGTTGTGACTTGACAATGGTTCAGGAAAGACCGAAACGTCGTAATAATATTCCTACTCTTAAGTACAGGTTTGGCAATTACTCTGTATCCTAATGAATGTCAATAAAAATTAAAGACAGAGAAGGTGAATAATATCAGGGTATTGCAGTGTATTAATACTTAATTGCATATTATGATGTAAGGAGTTTAATATTCTGTTTCTCAGAAAGGGATCTGATACTAGGATGCGTGGGAAGGTGTTATTTATTTGAAATATTTGTGACTGGGGAATACAGTCAGTTGAACCCAAATAAAAATTGACTTTCAGTGGGCCGAGGTGCTTAGGTTGAACTCGCAACCAATAGCTTGATCGATCAGGCCAGATAGATCAGGTCCCAGACCAGGAGGCCTAGTCTGGGACCGGACCGCGGGGGCGATGACCTTCGGAAGTGACTCCACGTAAGCTCCAGGCGAAGACTAAGCTCTGCCCGGTGAGCTAACACAGAGGGACCAGTCACAAGACTCTACACAGAGCTCCCAGCTCTGTCTCCAGCAAAGGCTGGCTACCGAATCTCTCGATCTACTCTCTTTCCTCTAGATTGTAGATGAATAAAGGCCCTCTACTTCCAGTTGTGTCATGGGACTCTTCCATGTTCTTCTGAGACACTATTCTCATGAGCCGGGTAGTGGAGACACTCTCAGGACATCACAATAACAGCGCCAGTTGATATCAGACGGGGCCAAAACCTGAGAATCGACCGCCAGTGAGTGCAATCCAGTGAGTACAATTAAGAATGAAACTTGATGTGTGTGCGTGTGCTTGTGTGTCTTCACCTACAATGATACGAATCACTTGTTTACAAAATCTCTCTCGCAATGGACCAGCGCGCTCATAAAATTCTGACAAATTGTGAAGGATTTCGCTTTGGCCTGCGTGGGTCGTTAAGTCAGTAACGAGAGTTAGAGTGGCGGCGTGGCCTTTCATCAGGACTCAATCACCTCACTCACCTCACTTACCTTACTCACATCAGCACTGTTTTGCTCATGGGGAGAGCTCAAAGTCGATTTTTTTTAAATATATTTGGTCTCAAAGTCAAATATTTTTGTCAGGTCGTCTTGATTGGCGCATAAATTTGTTCAGGTTGCCAGTAGCTGCCATCTGTTTTTTGAGTGTTATGTGAAGGACAAGAAGGTAAGGGAAGAGGAGGAAGGGGAAGAGAAGGAGTAGGAGAAAGAGGAAGAAAGGATTAAGAGAAAGTTGGTTGTTAGTGGAGGTATTGGTATTATTGGGTATGGTAGTGTGGTAGTGATTGCCTTGTTCTTGCTAGTGATAGTGATGTTGGTGGTGCTGCTGCTGCTGAAAGTAGTAGGGATGGTTGAACCAAACAAAAATATTTAGCTTCAACCTATATATAAACGTGGTAACTCGTGCTCAGATGTTTCAGCTATATTATATGTAGAAAGTGGGAGAAGAGATTTGTGTTTAGAAGTGCATACCAATAATATAATTATATTGTACTAATGTGTCAGATGTTTTCAAGACTTTGGAATATGTCTTTTGTGTATTTTAGCATTTTTAAAAAGATAGTGAAGAGTGTTCCTTGTGCTCCAGTGGTGCTCAATGCACCACTGAAGAGTCTTCCTTGTGTTCCAGTTATCCTCAAAACATAGTGAAGTCTTCCTTGTGTTTCAGTTATTTTCAGGTCTTCTTCAGGTCCACTTCGAAACTCCACAGAACGTCGAAACTCGGTGTCTTGTTGGACAAACTCGTCCAAGACTCCACAAAAGAACTGACGCTTCTCATCATCACTTGTTCCTCAGCACGAATAAAACAGATCCTCAGTAATGACGCTGGGGGGGGGGGGGGATAAAATAGTCGTCCCCCGCCATTCGTATTGCTCCTCACCAACACGAACTTTACCAGAGAGACGATTGTTTCAAAACTGTTTCGGCTTAACAAGAACACATAGAACACTTAACGAGAAGACTTAATGAGGAGACAACGATTCTTCCAGAGTTCTCGCTTTTTCAGAAAACTTAATGATATATATATATATATATATATATATATATATATATATATATATATATATATATATATATATATATCTCGAGCTGAATATGTAAAACTGGTCAATTAGCAAGAACTCATTTAAAATTAAGTCCGTTCTGAAATTTTCTCTTATACGTTTAAAGATATATTTTTTTTCATTAATGTTAATGTAAAAAATTTTAATTTTGCACCAAAAGAATCTTAGAAAACTTACCTAGCCTTATTATAACAAGCTCAATTTATTTTAGCCTAACCCAACTAAATATATTTTAGATTTGTTTACAGTAATTTAATACTAAACAAACACAGTGAAATATTTTTTTTTCGTTAGGTTCAGAATGAATTTGGCGAAATTATTGCATACACAAATTTTCGCTTGTCCTATATGGTAAGATGAGCGTTGCTATTTAAGCCAAGATCGAAAGTTCTGCCTATTCGGCACGACATATATATATATATATATATATATATATATATATATATATATATATATATATATATATATCACAGTGTAATACTCACTAGAGATTGCGTAAGAAATAATTGATATATATTCGTCACGAAATCTGATTATCGTAACAATTTATGGCAATTACGAAATTCAAATATAAATTTCTTTGCTAATGACATCGCATATTAATTCATTTACATATATATGAATTATGCAGCAATATATTTATTTTGTCTTGCCTCTGTGAACTAAGTCTTCTCTTTAGTGTACAGAATTTTATTATTATTATTATTATTATTATTATTATTATTATTATTATGATTGGATAAAATATATTGTTTACATTTAAAAGTCTTAGAGAAGAAACTTCAGACGACGTTTCAGTCCTTTATAGACTGAAAGGTCGGTCCAGAATGTCCTGAAACGTAGTATTAAGTTTTCTATGTAAATATAATTTTCATTGTGAAGTTATCAAGTAACTTTATCAACATTTTTATTAATCCTCATATTTATTTTTTATTTGCATTATCTATTTTACATTTTCTTTTCATTATTATATAATTTCCATTTTCCATCTATCCAACGACAACATCGAATATGGCTGAGTTTTTTTTTAAGTTATATTTCCCAACCTCAGTAATCTCAAATATTTCCTCACGTTCACACATTTCGTTCATCAAATAATATATATCACTAGTAACGATTAATTTTTAAAGGGGTGGACGTGTAAGCCAGCGAAAGGGTCATCGTGATTTTTATGATAGAAAACGAGTTATCTCCATGATTAAGATCGGTATCAGGAAATGCTTGTCCTGTTTCCTGATGAATCTCTTACTTAACCTAACGTAACCTCGTTTATATTATGGCGTGCCCTGAGCACCTCTCCTTTATTCAGTATTCTTTACACAACCACATCTTTCATTCCTCTCTGTGATCAACCAAAGCCTGGTAGTTTATTGACATAGTCATCAGGGCCCTACGAGTATACTGCCAGTGACTACCAGTTACAAACTTCAACCAATCAGGATGATGGGTTAAACACCAGACAGACGGGTCAATTTCATATATAAGTCTGGAGGTCAGTTTTTCACTAGCTCTTGGTAGACTCACACGCACTGGCTTCTCTCTCTGTGTACGAGCCAGTGGCAGTGTGCGTGATTTTGCTTTCTCTGGGATGACGTTATTTGCTGCTCTTTTGCACACACTAAATATTGTGAATTTTGATGTTGGTGGTGGGAACAAACGGGTACTCAAAAATATAACATTGCTCTTTGCTTTCCATTCTTTACTTGTAATCTGCTTTAAGGCCGGGCATGTGTGTGTATGTTCACACAAGTCGTTCATATAGTCTCTCTACGTTCACTCATCTTCATATAGTCCCTAGAGTCGAACTAACCTCACAAAATTATTCTGAAATGTTTTGTCCTCAGCTGTGTCGTAATTACTGTTATTACCAGCTCTGTCTGTACTTCTGTTGTAATTACTGTTATGACCTGCTGTGTCTGTACTTCTCTTCTGCTGGGGCTTTGACGTTTGTGCTGCGTGTTAATTGCACTATATTCTGGCTGAGCCAGATGCTACACTGACTTCGTTGTGCTTTTTTATGTGGCTTCACTGTTTGCTGAGAGCGTTTGTATTTTGTGTTTGCTGGGAGAGTTTATACTGTTGTCTGGGAGTGTTTCTATTTAGTGTTGTCTACACATCACTACACTACATGTCTCTGTAATATACATCAATACATATTTCACTATACTACACATTGCTACACTTCACTACACATCACTATACATCACATTACACTGCACTACAATACACATCACTGCACTACAATACACATCACTACACTACAATAAACATCACACTACAATACACATCACTATACTACAATACATATCACTACACTACACATCACTTCACTACAATATGCATCACTTTACTACAATATGCATCACTTTACTACAATATGCATCACTTTACTACAATATGCATCACTTCACTACAATACACATCACTATACTACAATACATATCACTATACTACAATACACATCACTGCACTACAATATGCATCACTTCACTACAATATGCATTACTACATTACAATAAGCATCACTATACTACAATACACATCACTGCACTACAATACACATCACTACACTACAATAAACATCACACTACAATACACATCACTACACTACAATTCACATCACTACACTACAATATGCATCACTTCACTACAATATGCATTACTACATTACAATAAGCATCACTATACTACAATACACATCACTACACTACAATTCACTACACTACAATTCACATCACTACACTACAATATGCATCACTACACTTCACTACAATACGCATTACTTCACTACAATACGCATTACTTCACTACAATATGCATTACTGCACTACAATATGCATCACCACACTACAATACACATCACTACAGTACAATATGCCTCACTTCACTACAATTCGCATCACTTCACTATAATACACATCACTACACTACAATACACATCACTACAGTACAATACACATCACTTCACTACAATATACATCACTACAGTACAATACACATCACTACAGTACAATATGCCTCACTTCACTACAATACACATCCCTGCAGTACAATACACATCACTACAGTACAATATGCCTCACTTCACTACAATACACATCCCTGCAGTACAATACACATCACTTCACTACAATATACATCACTACAGTACAATACCCATCACTTCACTACAATATGCATCACTACACTACAATTCACATCACTACACTTCACTACAATACACTTCACTACACTTCACTACAATATATTAATGCTCTCAGCAATACTTAATCTCGGCCACCAGTATGGCGTTCCTCACAAAATGCAGAGTCGTGAATATTTTGGAATAGTGCAGAGGATGATGATGAATTGAGGAGGTGGGAGGGATGGAGAAAGTGGGAGGGATGGAGAAAGTGGGAGGGATGGAGAAAGTGGGAGGGATGGAGAAAGTAAGTTTTTTTCAGGTATACACAAATAAAGTTACACAGATTATCATACATATCAACATGTATGTAGAGAACCTAGGATAACCCAGAAAAATCAGAGTGACTTATTTCCATTGGGGTCCTTTTAATACCTCATTTTTATACTATAAAGGAGATAATATCTTATTATTATACTAGAAAGGAGATATACTAGGAATAAGGTAAAATTACTTATTTATACTTACATGTGTGTTAGCTAAAAAAAAATAGAAAATCATTCCCCCTCCCTTTCTGTAGCTACATTCATCAGACACCTTTTGGCACTCTTCTTGAACTGGTTCATGCTATGACTGGCTTTGACATGTGCAGGCAGTCTGTTCCACTCCTTTATTGCTCTACAGTAAAAGGTATTTGAAGCCTGGTCACTGACTGTGGGTACTACAAAGTTGTGTTCTCTCCCCCTAGTACCATGATTATTACTTTGGCTCCCAGCCTTGACAAAACTGGCAGCAAGTAGGAGTGATGAAGAAAGTGAAGATACAGGAAAGATAAAAATTACCTTTTCTCCCTAATTACCATCATTCTTTACTAACACAAATCATCAACAAACCATCACCTCAACACGTCAACAATCCCTCCACCTCAACTCTGTCAAATATCTGTCACTGCTACTTTCATCTACTTGTTCTACCAATTTCACACAAGCAAAACATTTCTACACTGAAAAAAATGACTCCAAATTTAATAACAACGATGTTTTCTGACGTATTTTAAAAATTATTTCTGTTCTCTGTTTTTAACAAATTAATATTAAAAATTATAAACGACCCTCGGTGGCAGAAAGTTAATATCTATTAGATCATATTTTAGAAAAAAAAATTAAAAGTTAAGCCTTTCAGTCTTTTTTTTTTTAATTTATGGAAAGTGTCAGAAATAATGACAAAATCATTTTTTATTTTACTGTCGTTGTGACTTTTAAAATTAAAAAAAAAAATTTGCAATAAAATATTTACAAAATCATTTGGTATCAGTTTGTTGATGAGGTTTGAAGCCTATCGTCTACACGAGGTTCACCACCAGTCAAGAATATTTTAATACCTAAGATTGGTATTAATGAAAGCTCTGTATATTAAATATACCAGGAAACATACACCTCACGGTGTGTATATCTATACAACTAATGGTTCGTAGGTTAATTGGGTTTAAAGCCACAAGAGTTATTAACACTGTATGTAATTGCTAATAAACTATTAACAATAATATTACCCACAGCGGGAGAGTCAGCTCAGGTCAGATCAGGTCAGATTTGTCAGGAAACAGGACAAATATTTGCTAACCTGGGAAACACTCTCTCTCTCTCTCTCTCTCTCTCTCTCTCTCTTTGGTTTATGCTATTTTCCTCTCATAATTCACTCTTAAGCTTCATTACTCTCCCTCTCCTCCCTCTTCGTTATTCTCTTATTTATTGTTGAAGGAAATTCATAAGCATATTTTACTGATTAATATATGTGGATCTTTGTGTGTGTGTGTGTGTGTGTGTGTGTGTGTGTGCGCGCGTGTGTGTGTGTGCGCGTGTGTGTGTGTGTATGTCTGTGTGTGTGTGTGTGTGTGTGTGTCTGTGTGTGCACCCCTGTCATCTTGTCATATTTTTCTGTCTGCTTGAATCAATTCCTGTAACTCAGATAGGCGAGTCTACACACACACACACACACACACACACACACACACACACACACACACACACACACACACACACACACACACACACACACACACACACACACACACGCGCGATCAAACAAACAAACACTCATACACTGAATTTGCTTCAGTTTGTTGTCTTAGAAACTGATTAATATATTCAACTGATATTCAACTTCAGATAACAAATGTTGAGACTGGAGAGAAAAGAGAAATAGAGAGAATGAGAAAGAAAGAGAAAGAATAAATGAAATACTAAATATATTACTGGACTAACCCTAAGAATTCCAACTTCATGCCGGAAACTTTCAGTTATTTCTGGAACTCTCGCCTTCACATAAAAAAAATCAGTTGATAAATTAGACACATGTGCAACTCTTGGGTATCTTTATTGAGGAAACGTTTCGCCACACAGTGGCTTCATCAGTCCATACAAAGGAGAATCTTGAAGAACAGGAGGAGAATGAGGTAATCAGTCCCTCAACCTTGAGTCGATGTGGTCAGTCCATCAATCTTGAATAGAATACGGCATACGCGCTGAGAAGGAGCTTATAAACCGTATGGCAGGAGAGGTGCAGCAGTCATAGGTGGTGTCACATTTGTTCAATGTGGAAGTAGGTCGTGCCCAAGAATTAGGCAAGTGAAGAATTCCCAAGTATTAAGATCTCTTCGCTTGCCTAATTCTTGGGCACGACCTACTTCCACATTGAACAAATGTGACACCACCTATGACTGCTGCACCTCCTCTGCCATACGGTTTATAAGCTCCTTCTCCGTACGTATGCCGTATTCTATTCAAGATTGATGGACTGACCACATCGACTCAAGGTTGAGGGACTGATTACCTCATTCTCCTCCTGTTCTTCAAGATTCTCCTTTGTATGGACTGATGAAGCCACTGTGTGGCGAAACGTTTCCTCAATAAAGATACCCAAGAGTTGCACATGTGTCTAATTTATCAACATGTCGGTTCTCTGAACCATTCATCTACAAACAAAATTCAGTGTTTTTATTCATTATCTGGAAGTTAATTACCTGTCCTTACTACTGTTGTATAACATGCTACAGTACTGTATAACATGATACAGTACAGGATAACATGCTACAGTACTGTGTAACATGCTACAGTACTGTATAACATGATACAGTACTGTGTAACATCCTACAGTACAGTATAACATGATACAGTACTGTGTAACATGCTACAGTACAGTATAACATGATACAGTACTGTGTAACATGCTACAGTACAGTATAACATGATACAATACTGTGTAACATGCTACAGTACAGTATAACATGATACAGTACTGTGTAACATGCTACAGTACAGTATAACATGATACAGTACTGTGTAACATGCTACAGTACAGTATAACATGCTACAGTAGAGTATAACATGATACAGTACTGTGTAACATGCTACAGTACAGTATAACATGATACAGTACTGTGTAACATGCTACAGTACAGTATAACATGCTACAGTACTGTGTAACATGCTACAGTACAGTATAACATGATACAGTACTGTGTAACATGCTACAGTACAGTATAACATGCTACAGTACTGTATAACATGCTACAGTATTGTATAACATGCTACAGTATTGTATAACATGCTACAGTATTGTATAACATGCTACAGTATTGTATAACATGCTCCAGTATTGTATAACATGCTACAGTATTGTATAATACGTAGAAGTCTTGTATAAAATGCAACAGTGCTGTGTAACGCACTTTGGTCTCTGTTAATGTACTCAGCTCAGCATTATCGAATAAGCAGTTTTAATTAAGTCAACCTGCCCTGACAACTCTCATTTGTGTCTTCTTAGTGAACGAGAAGGAAAGGGGTTGTCTAGTGTTTGTTGGAGGTGGGGGCGGTGAGAAAGTTGAGGGAGAAGAAAGTTGAAGGGAGGAGAAAGTTGAAGCGGAGGGTTGAAAGACAATGTTGCTATACTATTGCTACTGCTGCTGTAGTGCTCTACTGTTGCTACTGCTACTACTGCTACCAGTAACATGGGCCATTAGAATTGCTGCAGTACTTATACTCTTTCACTCCGCTTTGTTACCATTGTGTCCCTGTACTGGCGTGACAAAACTCGTGGAGAGGGAAATGTTGTCTCAGTATAATATTCTTTTAGTTGTACATGTGTTCTTGTAACTAACGAAGTAATAGGTGTTGGGTTAGGATCAGGGATAGTGGGAAGCATTCAGATGGCTAAGGGAGGACTAAGATGGCTAAGAAACCTAGGCTTAATAAATTTGGGAAAGGACCAGGAAGCTTGGAAAAGACTCAGCAACGTCCCACTAGTGTACTCTACTTGGTGCAGATCACCATACCTGACTCTTGTGCTGGTCTCACTTGCCCTGACTATTGTGCTTGTGAGTCTCACAATACCTGACTCTTGTCAGGTCTCCTCAAACCTCTCCTTGAATCGACTCGGGTAGTACCATCGACTGTCTCAACCTCTTCTGAAATAATCAGTGAACTGATCATTTCCTAGTCTTCCGCAGTACCACAGAAGAAACACCCCTCCCTCCCTCCTCCTGGAGTGATTTATGGATATAATAAACCGTGTAACAAGCTGGTTGTGTTTTACCGAGTGCCCAGCGACATTGAGTAAACCACCAGCGGGAGATGTATCTGGAGTTCGATATTGCTGGCGGTTGGATCACGCTCGAAGTCGAAGATAAAAAGGAGATGAGCGAAGCAGATCGAGCGTCGCTGAGCGTCTGGGAGAATTGGAGTTGGATCACATTCGGCGTCGACAAAAACATGATTGAGCTCAACCGAGCATCTAAGAAAGAATACTTGTTGATTGATTGATATTGTTGACTGACTGATTAACTGATGCTATTGACTGACTAACTGAAAGATTGGAGAAAAATAAACACTTTAAAGTGTGCAATAGAGACTCCAGAAACACTGGAGACAAAGAGAGAAACACGCACACATAAAGAAACACACATAACAGAGAGAAACACACATAACAAAGAGAGAAACTAAACAAAGCAAACATACACACCCAAGGCAGAAAGAAACAAAAAAAAAAAGTAAAATAAGAGACCAAAACAGTATATGTGAGAGAGAAAACATACAGGAACCAAGTAACCGAAAAAAAAATTACATTCACAAATTGACAATAACTACAAGAAACTAGACTTGCAGAGTAAAATTCTCGAAAGTACAATAAAGCACATTGGAGGAGGACGCTTGGGGACACAACTATCCGATAAATTCCATTGGAGAGTCATTATTCAGGATTATGCGATTAATCATTTCGACGCACCTTCGTATAATGACAAAAATGTTGAGTCCACATGTTTCTAGCCTAAGTAATGTTTATCAGAAAACAGGACAAGTGTTTCCTGACCCGCAGCCGGAGATTTTGGTCATCTGACCGAGGCCTTCCACTGGCTTACCGGTCCACCTTTTTAAAAATCACGGTTATATATATTTCTCATTATTATGTACCACATGCCTTTGTATAAACCTCTTTTTTTTTTTATTCGCCGGTACTATCCCGGCCCGGGTCTTTTCCAATAGTGGTGACCCGGCCTTGGCTCCCTGTCTGGGAAGTATCTCGAGACCTAAGTCTTCCATGGGAGGAGTTACATATACAACCTCTTTAGTATTATTATTCAAGATTAGCCGGTATTCTCCCGGCCCGGGCCTTTTCCAAGTGGTGACCCGGCCTTGGCTCCCTCTTTAGGGAGTGTCTGAGACCTAAGTCTCCCATGGGAGGAGGCACAAGGACCTCCTCATCTTTGGGACCAACTGTCCCCAGGCCTAGCCACAAGCTAGGCCTCCCTGGTCTGCCATCCCCGCCCCAAGGGGGCAAATGGGAATGACAGTCTTATGAGCTAAAGGCTCGGGCTCAGGCACCTACCCTGCCCTAGAAGGGTTAGGCATGGTATCGATGTACAACCTCTGAAAATTTATATACTTGGTATATGATCTTATTGTTGAAAATAAGGAATGTATATTTGTATGCAAATATTCCTTTGTCAGTCATACTGGACGAAATCACTTGTGTTCGTTTATTAGTTTAAATTATCTTTATAATTAACATTTTTTATATATTTATAATTATTTCTTCCTTTCCATTTCTCCCACACTTCTGTGAAGACGAACGTTCAAACGTCATTATGCGCTCGCCTTAGGTTCAAACCCAACCCGTTCTGTGGTTTGTTCAAACGTCCTTTCGGTAACTCTTCTTGCTCAGCTAGTAGCTATAACCTCTTGTCTTCTTGATGAGGATAACCCTTCTTTTCTCCGGATATTCTGTGACCCACTCAAGGAACTTTATCGTTTTCTGCTACCATACTTTACAGTGCATGTGTCTCAGTCTCTTGTGGGATGCCAATATCGGTGGCCTCACTGGGGCTCCAGGGGTTAGATCGTTCACTTGGTGTTTGCCAAACTCCAGTTCGCTAATAAATTCATAATAATAACCATGAGTTTTAATGAGGTGGACGGGTAAGCCAGTGGAAGGCCTCAGTCAGATGACCAAAAGCTCCAGTTGCAGGTCACCATATGACTAGGACCCGCGTTAGTAAACACTTTTCCTGTTTACATGATTCACGAAATCGTAATGACACGATTGCAAATAAACGATACCACGGAGGCGGATAGAACCCGCGATCAGAGAGTCACAAAACTCCAGACCGTCGCATTAGCCACTGGGCCAGCTAGCCACAATAAGATTCATCCAACTAGGTATATTTCTACACCGTAGGAAGGTTGGCATAGGCACCACTGTGACCACTGCTACGGTCTGGAGTTTTGAGAGACTGATCGCGGTTTCTATCCCCGCCCGTGGTATGGTTTGTTTAGTTTTCCTGTTTCCTGACAAACCTTACCTAAAATCCAGTACGCTTCCCTGTCGAGATATGCTAACTGCGACTCGCATGTTAATTATTTTTTTTCCCGCAGTCTCACACCAAAAATGGCTGGAACAGTGGGCCGGTGGCCAGATGTTCTCGATTATAACATTCAGAATAGTGAATCCTGCAGATATACAAAGGCGAACCAAACGCTTCGGTTATTAATCGAAATCCTTTGCGACTGCATCAGTACAAACACATTCAATTAACGGAGCTAAATAAGTTTAAGCGTTAATGGTTTATGTACGAGAAAGCAGTTGAAAAGTTGACCTGGTTCCGCACGCTGGACAGGGAGAGTAGTTACTGAACCTTGTTTGAGAGGGGGGCTCTATCCTGCCCTGCATACAGGTCTGACGTTAAGCTAGACGGGTAGCTGTCGGCAGGGTTTGATTGAGATGGTCACTTGTCGCTTTCGGTAGCAGGTCACTTAGGCAAGGAAAGTAAATGATCTGCGGGACTAGGCTCTGTTTATGCAATTATGTTGAATTTGTAAAACACACAGACATACTCGGAGCCAGGAGCTATGAATCGACCCCTGCAACTACAATTAGGTGAGCGCGCACACACAGCCAGTGAAAAGGCGGGGCCAGGAGCTGTGACTCCACCCCTGCAACCACAACTAGGTGAGTACACACACACAGACTTATATATATTATACAAAAGAACCATTGTGAGAAAATAGTTAACATCCAGGCGCTTTCGTGATTTCTCACATTACCAAGGATATGATGAAAATGTGAGAAATCACGAAAGCGCTTCGATGTTCCCTATTTTTTCAGTACTTGTTTTGCACATTGTGTGTTGAAAATCTGATAATTTAGCATAAACACCATTTAGTCTCGTAGATCATTCACTTCCTTTGCTTAAGTTGGCGTATATGACCCCTCGCATTATGTGGTTCTTAAAGGGGTAGACGGGAAAGCCAGTGGAAAGCCTCGGTCAGATTACCAAAAGCTCCAGCTGCGGGTCATCATATGTCCAAGACCCGAGTCAGGAAACATTTGTCCTGTTTCCTGACAAACCTTACCTAACCTAACCTAACCTAACCTCTCTGGCATCATATTAAGTCTACCGAATGTATATGAGAGAGAGATAACGAAGAAAACCCGTGCTAAGATTTACGATAGAGTCTTGCTCGAAATGGACCTCCAATATCTTAATCACACTTGGACAATATTCAAGTTAAGAATCGCTATTCCCTGGTTTCTCATCGTCGTCCCCCAGCCCCCACTAGCCTGAGCCCAGTCCAACACTCCACTTACTGCCCAATCATTGACGTCATTCCCATTCTCTTCCCTCCCCCCACAACCCCCCTTCACTACCTAACTTTCATAAGTTCCGATTCTATTTTCGTGGATTGTGGGGAACCGAACCACTGACAAGAAATTTTGACTCCTGCACTCAGTTCAGTCATTGGTCACCAATGATAATCCGTCTGGAAGCTTCTGCTGAGAAGTTCAGCTGAAAGTATTCGTCTTTCTGTGAGCATCTCCCTCCAAAAACATTCTGTGAGAATCTCCCATAGTGGAGAATATGACCTTGGTAATGCTTGAGAATGTGTTGGGGAAGGGCAAAGCTTTCCTCCCGGCAGAGGGAACTCCTGATGTAGGGAATTTCCTATTGGCTGGCCTTAATCCCAAGTATTCGCTGAGTTCCTCTGAACATTCACAGTGGAATACCCCTTGAGTTAAATTGTCCTTATCCTCAGAAAACACACACAAACACCACATAACAGGCTAAGTATCTATCGACAAGAGGATTTTACAACTGGTAACTAACTAAAACACGAACACATAAACACATAAACACACATGCAACCACAAATAGGTGAGTACACTCAATACAACATACACACACACACACACACACACACACACACACACACATACACACATACACACACACACACACACACACACACAGGCAACACCTCCACCATCTCATACCATTGTCACTAAGGGTCACGAGGAGCCATGAGCCGATAAGAGGCTTTACGAGGAGTGAGAGCCAATGTGGCACCCAGAGTGATACTGGTGCCATCCTTACCATTGGATTATTGATTCCGCATATTATTCCCAAGTTTATTTCCACAGATATAGAAGATTAGGACTGAGAAAAGGAAGAGAAAGGGAGAGAGATGGAGAGAGAGAGAGAAGCGTTTAGGTCGCATGTTGTGTCTTGACAATGCCCCTGGAGAGGCCGAAACGTCCTAATTGTATTCTTTGGAGCGAATTGTTCCAGTCACGGCATTGTGACTTACTTCTTTATTGGTGCTTGATCTAAGAAACTGTATCGATCATTATTTTCCTCGGATCAAGGATGAGTACATCCCCCCATATCGCAGATGTGTCACCCTTTCCAGTATAACGCTCGTACCTGTGTGTGCGCTGAGTGCGATATATATATATATATATATATATATATATATATATATATATATATATATCGCACTCACCGCACACATACAGAGTACTCGTGGTTCGATCCCCGGTACGGGTGGAAACAGTGGGAGTGTTTCCTTTGAGACACCTGCCTTCCCTGTTAGCTTAGTGTTAAATCGGTCCCTGGGTGTTAGTCGACTGGTGTGGGTCTTATCCTGGGGACAAAATTGACCTAATTTTGCCCGAAATTCTCTGCATAATATGGGGCTTTCTATGTAGTATGTCATTGATGTCAGCTAGGACTGTATACATTGCACATGTGTTTGTAGAAATGAAGATTTATTATTATTATTATTATTATTATTATTATCATCATCATCATCTGCAAGGTTTTGGTTTGTAAAGGAATCGGAGTCATAATGCCTAGGCTCCAGCAATTCACAACTCGCTCACAGCATAAAGTCTACAGGAACTGGTAGGTTCGCCAAGACGGGTCCTGGCCCGGGTCTTCTCCGTGCGGTGACCCACCAACAGATTAAGAGGAGGCGTTACCGAAATATTTTTCTCCGAAGTGTAGGTTCGTTGTGATTTGTGTGAGTCTGTGACGGATTTGTGTGGGTGTGGGAATTGTGCATTAATGTTTAGTGTGTGAAGGATTTGCGTGTGAAGAATTTGCGTTCTGACAATTTCTTGTTAGATTATTATTTCAAATCCCAAAATTATATTTCAGTATGCATATTAAATACTCTCTGCTAAGGTATCGACTTTATCGTGTTTCCAGAGGCCTTGGTTTTTTTTTCGAATTTTTTTACAGCAAATGAAAAATATCTTTACGGGTTTTATTAGCATAAAATCATAAGGAAAAAATGGAAAAGACGGCGATAACAAAGATTTACATTCACAGAAGGTGTTCACTGTGTCCACCATGATTATTGATAGGTGAATGCAGACGAGATATTGAGTCTTCCTTGCTCAAAGATATAGGTACCCGCCGCGTGAAAGGAAACACGTAAATTACGCTTCCTCTCCCCCTATTGTTCCCACTTACGGTGTCTCGGGGGTTCTTGAGAAGAGTAAAGGTACCAATGACACCAACGGAGGGGCTGTTTTGAGCGTATTGTAATAACAAAGATGTGCAAGAAAGGTATAAAATACCGACAATATGAAAGTTAAGACACATGTGCAACATCTGGATATCTTTATTGTAGTAGACGTTTCGCCATCCAGTGGCTTTATCAATACAGATTCTAGGACATAATAGGAAGACAGTAGAACTATATACAAAAGATGAGGTAATCAGTCCCTCGGCCTTGGAGTTAGTGTTCACAGCATCGTGGTGGAGGAGAATCTGGAGCAAAGACAAGAAGACTGGCGGTTTATATAGGCGTCAGTGGATAGGGACGGGCAGCAGACGAGGGCAAAGTCACTGGTAGGCGGGATTCCCCAGTGGAAGTAGGTCCTTCCCAAAGAGATGGGTTAGTTGCAGCAGCCGTGAAGGTCTTGTAGATGTCCTCTGAACCAAGATTCCATGATGTTGCAGTGTCTGACAAGTTGTGCAAGAAAGGTATAAAATACATACAATATGAAAGTTAAGACACATGTGCAACATCTGGATATCTTTATTGTAGTAGACGTTTCGCCATCCAGTGGCTTTATCAATACAGATTCTAGGACATAATAGGAAGACAGTAGAACTATATACAAAAGATGAGGTAATCAGTCCCTCGGCCTTGGAGTTAGTGTTCACAGCATCGTGGTGGAGGAGAATCTGGAGCAAAGACAAGAAGACTGGCGGTTTATATAGGCGTCAGTGGATAGGGACGGGCAGCAGACGAGGGCAAAGTCACTGCTGCAACTAACCCATCTCTTTGGGAAGGACCTACTTCCACTGGGGAATCCCGCCTACCAGTGACTTTGCCCTCGTCTGCTGCCCGTCCCTATCCACTGACGCTTATATAAACCGCCAGTCTTCTTGTCTTTGCTCCAGATTCTCCTCCACCACGATGCTGTGAACACTAACTCCAAGGCCGAGGGACTGATTACCTCATCTTTTGTATATAGTTCTACTGTCTTCCTATTATGTCCTAGAATCTGTATTGATAAAGCCACTGGATGGCGAAACGTCTACTACAATAAAGATATCCAGATGTTGCACATGTGTCTCAATAACAAAGATGGAGACCAGCCTTCATCACACTTCTGCTTGAAGCCTAGGTCGGGGAAGTAACCAAGTTGACCTGCAGCCTAGCAGTTCAAATGGTACGATGATCACAGGACAAATATATGTTGTACAGAGGGTTAGTGTATATATATAGGTATCGGCACCAGCCACGGCTATCCTTAGCATTCTAAGGGTAACCGTGGGTGGTGACACATACGCACTACGCTACTCTGAGAATTCTCTCTCTGCTTTATTTACTCTCTTGCAACATTGCATAGCTCCTAATGATACACTGAGAAGTGTGAAAGTACTTGAGCTAAAGATGATTGCTGATGTTATGAATGAAAAGAAGTTGGATGTCCTGGCCCTAAGCGAAACAAAGCTGAAGGAGGTAGGGGAGTTTCGATGAGGGGAAATAAATGGGATTAAATCTGGAGTATCTGAGAGAGTTAGAGCAAAGGAAGGAGTAGCAGTAATGTTGAAGGATCAGTTATGGAAGGAGAAAAGAGAATATGAATGTGTAAATTCAAGAATTATGTGGATTAAAGTAAAGGTTGGATGCGAAAAGTGGGTCATAATAAGCGTGTATGCACCTGGAGAAGAGAGGAATGTAGAAGAGAGAGAGAGATTTTGGGAGATGTTAAGTGAATGTATAGGAGCCTTTGAACCAAGTGAGAGAGTAATTGTGGTAGGGGACCTGAATGCTAAAGTAGGAGAAACTTTTAGAGAGGGTGTGGTAGGTAAGTTTGGGGTGCCAGGTGTAAATGATAATGGGAGCCCTTTGATTGAACTTTGTATAGATAGGGGTTTAGTTATAGGTAATACATATTTTAAGAAAAAGAGGATAAATAAGTATACAAGATATGATGTAGGGCGAAATGACAGTAGTTTGTTGGATTATGTATTGGTAGATAAAAGACTGTTGAGTAGACTTCAGGATGTACATGTTTATAGAGGGGCCACAGATATATCAGATCACTTTCTAGTTGTAGCTACACTGAGAGTAAAAGGTAGATGGGATACAAGGAGAATAGAAGCATCAGGGAAGAGAGAGGTGAAGGTTTATAAACTAAAAGAGGAGGCAGTTAGGGTAAGATATAAACAGCTATTGGAGGATAGATGGGCTAATGAGAGCATAGGCAATGGGGTCGAAGAGGTATGGGGTAGGTTTAAAAATGTAGTGTTAGTGTTCAGCAGAAGTTTGTGGTTACAGGAAAGTGGGTGCGGGAGGTAAGAGGAGCGATTGGTGGAATGATGATGTAAAGAGAGTAGTAATGGAGAAAAAGTTAGCATATGAGAAGTTTTTGCAAAGTAGAAGTGATGCAAGGAGGGAAGAATATATGGAGAAAAAGAGAGAGGTTAAGAGAGTGGTGAAGCAATGTAAAAAGAGAGCAAATGAGAGAGTGGGTGAGATGTTATCAACAAATTTTGTTGAAAATAAGAAAAAGTTTTGGAGTGAGATTAACAAGTTAAAGAAGCCTAGAGAACAAATGGATTTGTCAGTTAAAAATAGGAGAGGAGAGTTATTAAATGGAGAGTTAGAGGTATTCGGAAGATGGAGGGAATATTTTGAGGAATTGTTAAATATTGACGAAGATAGGGAAGCTGTGATTTCGTGTATAGGCCAAGGAGGAATAACATCTTGTAGGAGTGAGGAAGAGCCAGTTGTGAGTGTGGGGGAAGTTCGTGAGGCAGTAGGTAAAATGAAAGGGGGTAAGGCAGCCGGGATTGATGGGATAAAGATAGAAATGTTAAAAGCAGGTGGTTGGTGCAATTATTTAATAAATGTATGGAAGAGGGTAAGGTACCTAGGGATTGGCAGAGAGCATGCATAGTTCCTTTGTATAAAGGCAAAGGGGACAAAAGAGTGTGCAAAAATTATAGGGGGATAAGTCTGTTGAGTATACCTGGTAAAGTGTATGGTAGAGTTATTATTGAAAGAATTAAGAGTAAGACGGAGAATAGGATAGCAGATGAGCAAGGAGGCTTTAGGAAAGGTAGGGGGTGTGTGGACCAGGTGTTTACAGTGAAACATATAAGTGAACAGTATTTAGATAAGGCTAAAGAGGTCTTTGTGGCATTTATGGATTTGGAAAAGGCGTATGACAGGGTGGATAGGGGGGCAATGTGGCAGATGTTGCAGGTGTATGGTGTAGGAGGTAGGTTACTGAAAGCAGTGAAGAGTTTTTACGAGGATAGTGAAGCTCAAGTTAGAGTATGTAGGAAAGAGGGAAATTATTTCCGAGTAAAAGTAGGCCTTAGACAAGGATGTGTGATGTCACCGTGGTTGTTTAATATATTTATAGATGGGGTTGTAAGAGAAGTAAATGCGAGGGTCTTGGCAAGAGGCGTGGAGTTAAAAGATAAAGAATCACACATAAAGTGGGAGTTGTCACAGTTGCTCTTTGCTGATGACACTGTGCTCTTGGGAGATTCTGAAGAGAAGTTGCAGAGATTGGTGGATGAATTTGGTAGGGTGTGCAAAAGAAGAAAATTAAAAGTGAATACAGGAAAGAGTAAGGTTATGAGGATAACAAAAAGATTAGGCGATGAAAGATTGGATATCAGATTGGAGGGAGAGAGTATGGAGGAGGTGAATGTATTCAGATATTTGGGAGTGGACGTGTCAGCGGATGGGTCTATGAAAGATGAGGTGAATCATAGAATTGATGAGGGGAAAAGGGTGAGTGGTGCACTTAGGAGTCTGTGGAGACAAAGAACTTTGTCCTTGGAGGCAAAGAGGGGAATGTATGAGAGTATAGTTTTACCAACGCTCTTATATGGGTGTGAAGCATGGGTGATGAATGTTGCAGCGAGGAGAAGGCTGGAGGCAGTGGAGATGTCATGTTTGAGGGCAATGTGTGATGTGAATATAATGCAGAGAATTCGTAGTTTGGAAGTTAGGAGGTGCGGGATTACCAAAACTGTTGTCCAGAGGGCTGAGGAAGGGTTGTTGAGGTGGTTCGGACATGTAGAGAGAATGGAGCGAAACAGAGTGACTTCAAGAGTGTATCAGTCTGTAGTGGAAGGAAGGCGGGGTAGGGGTCGGCCTAGGAAAGGTTGGAGGGAGGGGGTAAAGGAGGTTTTGTGTGCGAAGGGCTTGGACTTCCAGCAGGCAGGCATGAGCGTGTTTGATAGGAGTGAATGGAGACAAATGGTTTTTAATACTTGACGTGCTGTTGGAGTGTGAGCAAAGTAACATTTATGAAGGGGTTCAGGGAAACCGGCAGGCCGGACTTGAGTCCTGGAGATGGGAAGTACAGTGCACTCTGAAGGAGGGGTGTTAATGCTGCAGTTTAAAAACTGTAGTGTAAAGCACCCTTCTGGCAAGACAATGATGGAGTGAATGATGGTGAAAGTTTTTCTTTTTTTGGGCCACCCTGCCTTGGTGGGAATCGGCCAGTGTGATTATATATATATATATATATATATATATATATATATATATATATATATATATATATATATATACTGTATTAGCAATGGGTCACCCTGTAAATCATGATGGTTCCGGACTTAAGGGATACCCTTTAGATCAACCCTCACAACTTGCAATATCCCAGACTCTGAGTAATTCCATATAGGTTTAGCTCTTCCCCATTATTATTATAACAATAGCAACAATAATAAAATTAATAATCATAATAATCTTGACATTCGCCTCAATTTCTCAGTGTGTGGAGGTAGTGTATTATAGCAGATTATGGCAGCTTAGCAGAGACTTAGTGAGCAACTTGTTCTCTGCACAAAATATATCTTGTAAGACCTCAGCTTCATACTGAGAACCTAGTAAGCTTATTTTAACGACTAAAAGTCACAATACGGTGGTTTTAACACAATACTGTAGTTGCAACATACGGTTGCAGCCACACACACACACACACACACACAGGAACCATACACAGTTTTAAGACGAGGTTTGATAAAGCTCATGGAGCGGGGAGAGAGAGGGTCTAGTAGCAACCGGTGAAGAGGCGGGGCCAGGAGCTAGGACTCGACCCCTGCAACCACAAATAGGTGAGTACAAATAGGTGAGTACACACACACACATACATACACACATATATTATTATTTTCTAGAATAACTGATTTTTTTTTCTTGTTAACTGCAGTGCTTTTTTTTTTTTTTTTTGTATTCACCCGGATAGCTGAGTCTTTATTCTTGTACATTTCCATCGCTTTAAAAGGCGTTATTAAGTGCAACTGTCGGAAAATTACATTATATCGGGTTGTCGCTGCTTGTGAAGCACATTGGCAAACGTATCTGGTGAGAAGAAGCAATTTCGGCTTGGGTAATTGAAATTAGATCTGCCTCGCTGAAATTCCAGGATAGCATTACACACTGTCATTCGCCGTAAACATTCACTTTCTTTTAGAAGGAAAGCCAATAAAAATCGGTTTTTGTAAAGGTTCAATTGAAACGAAAGGTAAAATAGTGCCTGAGTCCAGAATACACTTCAGAATATGTTATGAGTGAAGTATAGTACGTAATAGTAGTAGTAGAAGTAGTAATAGTAGCAGTTGTAGTAGTAGTAGTAGTAGTAGTAGTATCACTGGTTGATTGATTAATGATGCTTAAAGTCTATTGACTACACGAGGATCATTACGGCTACATGTAACCTGTTCATCAACAGTCAAGAATACTTTAATCAATGAAGTAAGGGGAGATAAAAGTCAACTACCAGCACATGTACATCGAGAGACGCCTGAATAGGGCTGATGTGTGTTGTCTGGAACCCTAGTGAGACATTACTCGTGAATAACATACGAGTTTTAGATGATTTTCTGCTGTAGGTTTCTATACACAAATACCATAAGTGAATTGTGGATACAATAGACAGTAGTACAGAATGAGCAATGGAGTCTGTATAAGTTGCATCGTGTACTTGTAGAAATAAGGATTAATATTTTTATTATTATAAGTACGAACTGCAACTTTAATAAGAGGTACGATAAGGCGCTTGGAGCCGGGAGAGGGTGGACATAGTAGCGACCAGCGAAAAGGCGGGACCAGGAGCTGTGAATCGACCCCTGGAACTTCACATAAGCGAGTACCTGTGATTACGGTTCCACACACGTACTAACACATGCAAATATATATGAACACACAAACACATATAAATTCATTCAAACACATACATGTATAGACACACACATATAAATACATACAAACAAGAGTCCACTGAGGTACAAAGCCAGAAGCATCCTTCATTTTATGATTTTGTTTCGTTTTTGTCACTGGTGTTACGGCGCCATGTTGCAAGTGTTGCCAACCTGGCGTTCCCCGGCCACTATTTCCATAATTTTCTGAGGGTCTCACGAATAAGGTGTGAGGGAAGTGGAAAGGAAGGCTGGAGGAAAAGGAGGGGGGGGGATGTTGTGGGGACTGGAAGAGAAAGAAAGTACGAACATATGATGAGATACATGAGGAAAGAAGAGACGAAAGAAGGAAGGGATGAGGAGAATCAGAAATATAAGTTAAAACAGAGCCAAAGGATGAACAGATAATTCTGTGAGAGTAGACGATAACAACAGGGAAGAGGGAAGTGAAAAAAAAAGGAATTAGAACAAAGACGAAGGAGAAAAGGACAGTATATAATATACATCAAGACCTCTTACGGTCTTGTATCTCTAGTCTTGAACTCTCGCTCGTTAAAAATAGATTAAAACGCTTATGAAGTATATTTAAAGCGTGTAAAAACAAAGGCGTGAAACTCTGAAGCAAGAGGTGCAACACAAATGTAGGTAAAGACTTTTGTTAGTGTAATAGATCATTAGTACAGACTACCCACTCAAGTTTGTAAGTGCTAAAACAATAGTCTTGTATGGACCCTTTGGACAAGAACTTTACAAATACTGTATCGGATTCAGCTAGATACAATGTTGCGCTAGCTGTGACCAATGAAATGCTGACTTTAGTACACACACAAACACCCAAGACGATCAGCTAACCAAGTATCAAATAATAGTAGATGTTGTAGCAGTAATAGTAATAGTGGCAGTAGGAGTAGTAAGGTTATTAGCAATAGTTACAGTAAAAAAAAAAAAGTAAAAAAGTTAATTATCCTTCCACATTTCCACTTTTTTATTGAACAATGTGGAAACTGCTCACCCACTTTTTTTTCAAACCAGCAGTGGATTGGAGGGTGGGGAGAGAGCCTTCTGCTACTCTATCTTAATTTCATCTATCTAGAAAGAAGTAGAGGTGAATATATTTGTAGATTTACACGGTAATTACACTTCTCTCAGCAGATAGCCTTGATATAAACAGTAAGGACTTCCGTTGTCTGCCTCTCGTGTAATACCAAATATAGTCATGCATCTCTTAACGACGAGGATACATTCTGAGAAATACATCGTTAGGCGATTTCGTCGTTGTGCGAACGTCAGTGTCCTTACACGAACCTAGATGGTATAGCCTACTACACACCTACGCTATATGGCTTGTTTGCCTTTTTCATTATAGATTTGCTTGTTAGCAGATAATGCACCATTAAAACAAGAGAAAATGATACCATCGAGAGACGAGGTTAACACGAGATGTATGAGGCTGCTGCCGCCGTAATATATCGTATTGTTTTACTGAACATTTTATTTTTTATTAGTAGAAAGAGTACACTCAAGAATAACGAAAAAAAATACAGTATAGTAAATACATAAACCGATAACATAGTTGTTTATTATCATTATCAAGTTTTATGTACTTAAATATTTGTATACGACTAGCAGCGCATGGGACCACCGTCGTATATGCGGTCCGTCGTTGGACAGAAACGTCATTAAGCGGCACATGACCATACCACGGGCGGAGTTGAACCCGCGGTCAGAGAGTCTCAAAACGCCAGACCGTCGCGTTAGCCACTGGACCAGCTAGCCACTGGACCAGCTAGCCACTGGACCAGCTAGCCACTGGACCAGCTAGCCACTGGACCAGCTAGCCACACGCGACGGTCTGGAGTTTTGAGACTCTCTGACCGCGGGTTCAATCCCGCCCGTGGTATGGTTTGTTTGCAATCGTGTCATTACGATTTCGTGAGTCATGTTAACGGCACATGACTGTATTACAGTTTACTCCCAAATACTCCCACGTACTCAAATGTACACGGGCGCATTTCCACCCACTATACTCTCTCATGTATAACTGTGTACTCCAAGTAAGGTAACTGAGGTCAAAATAAAATTCAAACGAGAAATTCTGGAAGAAAATGACGGTTTTTTGTCTAATGTGTGCAATTTTGTAAATAAGATAGTTTGTGTTCGTCTACATGTACACAATGTGTCATGTACATGTGAAAAAAACGGCAGCTTACGTGTTCTTTATTTGTTTCACTTAAACTAACCCTAAAAAAGAATATATATATTTTTTTTATTCGCCGGTATTAATAGGCCGTTTTCACAATTCTGGATGTCCATGCATTGATGCGTTACGGTACTATATGAATATTATTATGTATATTTTGTCGTCCTTTTTATACCTATTCTCTATTCCTCTCTCTCTCTTTATTTTTTCTCTCTCGCTATCTTTATTTCCATCTTCTACTACTCTGACAATTCTATAAAACTTTTCCTGGAATCTTATATGATCTGGACTCAGAACTGTTGAAATAACTTTCACGCCTTTTATGGTTAAAGTTAAACCATTATCACTCCAGAACTCTCATATCAATTACTACAAATCTGAAAATAAAGTATTTTAGGAGCCTCAGTTACTGCTAGTATTTCATTAGTTACCGCTGTATACGCCTTCTAGTGAGAATTTCTTTAGTTACCCCCTAGTACCCCTTCTAGTGAGAGTTTTAGTTACCTCTGGGTCCAGGGACTGGACCCCAATATTTGTGCTAAGCAAGTTACAGTGGTAACAAACTATTTAATGACGTCAGAACAACTGTGGGGAGTTTTCGGTCATGAAGTCAGTCAAAAAAACAAAACATGATAGTGTAGCTATGTGTGGTGCTTTTAAAGAGTTATTTATAATAGTCAAAAATCAAGGTGGTAT
>NC_091347.1:17575039-17585039 GCF_038502225.1 Cherax quadricarinatus | reverse complement strand
AGATAAGAGGAAATAAACAAGAACAAGAACTAGAAAGAAAATAGAAGAAAACCCAGAGGGGTGTGTATATATACTCTTGTACATGTATGTGTAGTGTGACCTGAGTGTAAGTAGAAGTAGCAAGACATACCTGAAATCTTGCATGTTCATGAGACAGAAAAAAGGACACCAGCAATCCTACCATCATGTAAAACAATTACAGGGTTTCGTTTTACACTCACTTGGCAGGACGGTAGTACCTCCCTGGGTGGTTGCTGTCTACCAACCTACTACCTAGATATATAAATAAATATATATATATATATATATATATATATATATATATATATATATATATATATATATATATATATATATAATCAGCCTATCCATTTCTTTCTTGAACAATTTCTGTAAATATTTTACTAAATAGATTTATTGGTTACTAGTTAGAAAGCTTTTGCTCTCCTAGTATTTTATCTGCTTTTCTTTAATGATGTTTTCCAATGTGTTTACAACAACACTTGTCATCGAAATTGTTTGCAATTTTGGCAGCCTGGGTAGGGATGCTGGCAGCGATAATATTCTCTCTCACAATAATTCCCTACTTAATTATTACGTGGGTGTTGTTGTCTTACTGGAGGAACGTCACGATGGCAGTGACAGGCTCGCTCAAGTGATTACGATAATTGCGAAGTGGTAAGCCTGTTGTTGACGTGAAACATATCAGCATAAAATGACAGACATGCTGTGCGTACAGTGAACTTGGAAATTAATCTTAATGAGTTTTTATTTATACAGCGGTGAATACATAAGTTAAGGTGCCTGTCCAGCGCTTTCTTGTTAATTAAAGACAGCCAGGGGTCTATTGGTAGTCCCCACTATGTATACTGGGAGGCGGTTGAACAGTCTTGGGCCCCTGGCACTTACTGTGTTGTCTCTGAGCATAATCGTGGCGCCCTTGCTTTTTCATTTGGGGGGGGGGCGGGTGTTGGATCTCTTGCCGAGTCTTTTGCTTTCGTAGGGAGTGATTTTCGTGTGCAAATGTGGGACTAGTCCCTCTAGGATTTCCCAGGTATATATTGTCATGTATTTTTTTCACATGCATTCCAGGGAATACAAATCAAGGGACTTAACTGTTCCCAGAAATTAAGGTGCTTTGTCGTACTTATACGACCCCTTTGAAGGCAAGCGATATTGCTGACCTGGAGAATGTACAGAGAACTTTCACGGCACACACAAGTACAATAAAGCACCTAAATTAATGAGAATGGTTGAAATCCCTTGACCCGTATTTCTTGGAAGGCAGGCGAGAATGAGACATGATAATATACACTTGGAAAATCCTAGAGGAATTAGTGTTAAATCTGCATGAGAAAATAACTCCCTACGAAAGCAAAAGACTCGGCAGGTCAGCAAAGATCTGGGAGTGACCATGTCAGAGGATCTCACCTTCAGTGACCATAACATTGTATCAATCGCATGTTAAAAAAATGACAGGATGGATAATGAGAATCTTCAAAACTAGGGATGCCAAGCCCATGATGACACCCTTCAGGTCGCTTGTTCTATCTAGGCTGTAATATTGCTGCACACTAACAGCACCTTTCAAGGTCGGTAAAACTGCTGACCTAGAAAATGTACAGAGAACCTTCACGGCACACATAACTGTGATAAAACACCTCACTGGGAACGCTTGAAGTTCCTCAACCTGTACTCCCTAGAACGCAGGCGGGAGAGATAATTATATACCCTTGGAAAATCCTGGAGGGATTAGTACCAAACTTGTACACGAAAATCACTCCCTATGAAAGCAAAAGACTCGATAGACAATGCAACATCCCCCCAATGAAAAGCAGGGGCGCCACTACCACGATAAGAGACAACACAGTGTCAGGGACCCAAGACTGTTCAACTGCCTCCCAGCATACATAAAGGGGATTACCAATAGACCCTTGGCTGTCTTCGAGAAGGCTCTGGACGGGCACCTGAATTCAACGCCTGACCAGCCAGGCTGTGGTTCATCCATCGGTTTGCGTGCGGCCAGCAGTAACAGCCTGGTTGATAAGGCTCTGATCCACCGCGAGGATTGGTCACAGACCTGGCAGCGGTGGCGTTGAACCCCGCCGAAACCCTCTCCAGGTATATTCCAGGTATATAAAGAAGGGTGGCAACGGACTGCTGATATAAATAATCTTGCCAAATAAAGTAAAGAAAACTCCTCTGTCTCCTTTCCCATCATCCCTAACCTTTGATTCTATTTTCCCTCTTACATCCTCTCTACTTCACAAACACTTTCTATTATCTTTTGTGTATAAATGATTTAGAAAAGTGACAAGTTGTTAAATGAAACACCTGTGCAATGTTTAGGTATCTTTATTCTGGAAACGTTTCGCCAGCAAGTGGCTTCTTCAGGCCAATACCTTTTCCCCTCAATCGTCCCGACGCTGATTAACCCTTACTGGAATACTTGATTAAACTCATCGCAGTTCAGTACTATGTATGAGCCCCATCCTGAGTCATGAAATATTAGAGAAACAGCTTCTGTTTCCTGTGTTACTAATTGCATAGGTTGGGATAGCAGCTCACTGCTAATGTATTGAATTTTGAAAATACTAATAAAAAAAATATCCTGCAATCGTTCTTTCCAACACCCTCATTTCACACCTTTCCACCACACCATCACATCAACGTCTGTACCTCACCTCGTCACAAGACAACTTCATCAGACTAGTGGCAGTTCAGCCTCTCGAGGTGAATGAGCTCTGCTCCAGACTCTGATCAGTTCTGTATCAAGAGAGATTTACCTAGCTTTACCCTTGAAGTCCAGGTTATTAGGGGTAACTCTGTTGAAATCCTGTGTTCCTGCGTGTCTCGAGACTTCACACAAGATCCATGGAACCGCAGGGGGTGAAAGGTAATCGGTTTATTATTGATAATCACTCAGCACTTTGGAATTCCCATCTTTCCCAGAAACTGGTTATAATCATGACTGAGTACTGGTGTATCTTACAGCTAGGCTTTAAATAATAAGATATTTCAAGGGCCCTAATAGAAATAAGTCACTGTGACGTTTTTAGGTTATAGGTAATTTACACATGTTACTGGATATAATAATTATACTTATGTGTGCCTGTACCTAAATAAATTTATTTATGGGAATGGTTCTCGTGGCTCAATTAGTAACGGTCTCAACTCCCTCTGTATAGATCGTAATTCGATCACCAGACTACTAAAAACGTTAGGTATTGTTTCCTTACATCTGCTAACCTGTTCACCTAGCAGTAAGTAGGTACCTGGGTGTCAGCCAGTTGGTATGGGCCGCATTCTGGGAGAGGGGATCTTATGACCCCCATGGAAATAATCTGGGTTACAAACCTGTAAAGCTCATAATCCCAACAAAATCTTGGGTTTGCAACGTCGGCAGCAACAGAGGAAGATTATCAACTAGTTAAGGAGGAAGGCACGGTTCATAGTGAAGAGGAAGACAGACCACTAGCTGAGGGAGAAACAGTCCATTAGCTAATGAAGAAGAAACAAGAGACTAACTGAGAAAGACACAAGCCACAAAGGAAGATGCCAGTTCACTGGATAAGATGAAATGTGTGGAAAATACTGTATATATTTTCCAGAAATACAGTAGTTATATGTAAATAGATGGCCATACTGTATTTAAAAGAATTATATTATGGAAAATGGGAAACTGGACCTGCGCCTACGCAGAAAGGGACTCGCCATCTTGGTTTTGAATTGGATACAACGTTAATTTAATGGGAAGAATTTTTCGTGCTCTAGAGGTTAAAATTGGATTGACACCTCTCAAATAGGAGGCGAAATTGTTGGATGTGCATTCCTGCATAACTTGAGATATCAGACGACTGGACAAGACAGCTCCAGGAACCTCAGATAAGCTCTCTAGATTTGTGTGTAATTCTGGCCAGCATTATTTTCATAGATTTAGAGTGAGGTTTTCTGAGTATGATACACGTTAATCTCCAGTCAAATTGGTGAGTGATATTAAGATATATTTTCCTTCTGTTATGTAATTGTGTATATATATAACCATTTATTATTTTTAATATACAGTCCACAAATTTATATATTTACCAGCATTCCTGGTGTATGTATATTTCATTTAATTAATAGGTCCAGAGCAACTTGTGGATATGACAGTGGTAGGTATCGAAGGGGGACATTTTTGCCACCTAGGTGTCCCAAATTCCTACTTGTCTAACTGATAAATAATAGTTATCATTGTTCATTTACAATTGTGTATATAATTATACATCCAAGTAAATGCAATTTTCCACATTTAATTTGCCCGTTGGTCCTTCTTTAACCGGAGGTAATTAGTGAAGTCATTAATTAGTTAATTACTTAATAATTATATGTGAAATAACAGAAGGAAGTGGATGTTAAATTCACAAATTTATTTAATGTGTAGTGGATTATAATTATTACAATATTAATGTTGATAAGTCAAGTCTGGCTAAGTTTATATTAATTTGTATAATATTAATTTGATAAGACAATTCTGGCCAAGATTTATACCAGTGTATGTGTAATTGATAAGCCAGGTGTTGCTAATTATATTAATGTGTATAATATTAATTTTACTTAATGTGTAGTGGATTATAATTATTACAATATTAATTTGATAAGACAATTCTGGCCAAGATTTATATCAATGTATGTGTAATTGATAAGGCAAGTGTTGCTAATTATATTAATGTGTATAATATTAATTTTGCTATGCCAAATTCCGGCAAGGATTTATATTAATTTGTATAATAATTTTGATAAGCCAAGGCTGGCTAAAGTTTTGTATTAATGTACATTTAAAATTTATATATAAATTTCTTACATGTGTAATTGCTAAGCTCAAGTGTAGCTAACATTATTAATGTGTATTTAAAATTTATATTACAATTTTTCACATGTAATTGCTAAGCTCAAGTAGCTAGAATTTATTTAAAGGTAAGTTGTACTATTTACCTTTATAAAGTGCATAATTTAGTACATAATCAGTGTTATTAAGTTGAATTTAATACATTGCATCATGGCTGAAAATGAGGAAATTAATATAGAAGATAAACATATGGAATATAGAGTAAAGAAAGCATCAATACAGGCTAAAAAAGTTCATGTAACCAAGGCATATAATAAGTGCTTGGAATTAATGAATCAAGAAACTGTGAATACTGATGATTTAAAATTGTATTTAGATGCTTTAGGGAATAGATATGATTCATACAAATTATATTACAACAAATATGAAGGAGATTTATTAGTAAACTGTGTAGATGAGACTGAAATAGATCTCATGATTAATCAGTATTATGAATTAGAGGAAAAGATTCTTGTAAAAGTCAGGCCTTGAATAAATTAAAATGTGTAAACCAGGCAGTTGGTCAGTCTGCTCCAACAAATAGTATGTCTTTGCCAAAACTCCCAGAATTGTGTTTGCCTGTGTTTAATCCTGGAGAAAATTGGGAGGAATTTTGATCAATTTTTAAAGCAGCTGTGCATGACAGGAGTGACCTAGCCTGTGTAACTAAATTATTTTACCTCAAAGGACAGGTAAGAGGAGATGCTTACAAGCCTTTCCCAATGAAAATGACTCTTACAAGGAAGCAGTTGACTTGTTGAAGGTCACTTATGGTAATATAGAACAAAGTAGGTTGGATCTAGTGAATATCATTGTTAATTTAAAATCCCCAGATCACACTTACAAAGGTTTACAGCAGTTTAGAGTTAAACTGGAGAGCACTCTTAAAACTTTAAGTAATAAATATAATCTGAAGGAATCAGACTGGTAATTGAGTGCCATAGTACAGAATAAATTCAGCTGTAAAACACTTGAATGGCTCTCGAACAAGTATCACAAGAGTTATTTTGGTCTGGAGGAAATAATACTAGGTCTACAAGAATTAATTGTGCAGTTGCAGACCAGCCAACTAACTCATTTTAAAGATGCAACACATAATAACTCTGAGGTATCTGTCAAGTTTCACAAAGGGAAAAATTATCCCAATGGTAATAATCAAAATTCATTTCCTAAAAATAGTTGCATAGGTGCATATCAAGTAGTAAGAATCAGAAATAATGATTCTCCACAAGGTAAGAAGAATAAGTACCCTTCTAAGAGTAGCCCAGTTAATAAGAAACCAGTCAGAGAAAAGAGAGATTGTCTTCTCTGCAAGGGTACTCATTTTTCTAAGAATTGCAATGCATACAATTCATGGAATGATAAAGTTGAAAGATTGGAGGAACTTGACAGATGTATCAGGTGTTTGGGTAATCACAATGTAAAGGATTGTTATGCCAGATTAAACTTCTGTTATCAATGTCACAAAGGAAGACACCATATAGTCATGTGTAAAGGTCTATATGTTAATGTTGATAATAATGATAATGTTGACAATCCTGACACAACAGTAGCTAATGTAAAAATTGCTGCTAATGTTAATAATGATGGTTTTGCTGAAGTAGCCTTACCTGTGTTACAGGTAAAAATTGATGATAAAAGGCATAAATCAAAAATTGTAAATGCATTATTGGACCAGGGATCCCAGCGTACTTTCATAAAACGTAAATGTCTTGATGGTATGAAAGTACAGATGGGAGATCCCACAACTTTAAAATTATCTGGTTTTCTCTCAGATAAAAGAGCTCAATTGTATGACACTGTTTATGTAACTGTCAGGTTGGGCAATGAGAAAAAATGTATTAATGCAGTAATTGTAGATAGACTTCCAGAGAAAATATCTACAGTAGGGCTTAGTAAAGCTACAGAAAGACTCACATAATGTAAATTTAGCACCTTCTGGTGTAAGTGATGATTCTGTAGGCCCAATAAATATTTTGATAGGTAGTGACTATTATGCCTCCTTTGTAAAGGGTATGGTAAAGAAATGTGGTGTCACCCTTTTGAAGACTGCAGGAGGCCATGTAATGTATGGTAGGATTCCTCGTAATAATAATTCATGACTAGAGGAAACTACAAATACTATAACTGTGTGTCTTACTCATAAAATCGTATCCCAGTATAATTCTTCCATAGAGGATGGTGTTGAGCCAGTGCATAAATTGTGGGAATTAGACAGCATTGGAATAAATGTAAATGAAGAAAGTCCAGACGATTCTTTTACTCAGGAGCAATACCTGAGAGATGTAAAATTTGAATCTGGACAATACTGGGTACGACTTCCGTGGAGACTGAACCATCCAGAATTGCCCACTAATTACAGAATGGCATATGGACAATTAAAGGCTCAGCTCCGCGAACTGAGTAAGACACCAGAATTGTTAACTGCCTATAATGATATAATTGTTGAGCAGTTAATTAATAAATTTATAGAAGAGGTACCTCCTGAGCAAGCCAAAATTTATGGTCACTATTTGCCCCATCACGGAGTGAAGAAGGATTCTAAGACCACTCCTTTGAGGATTGTGTTTAATTGTAGTGCCAGGAGTAACAAAAATGTACCTAGTTTAAATGACTGTTTGATGACAGGTCCGTCGTTGACGGAAAAATTAGGAGATATCTTATTAAATTTCAGGATGAAAAATTATGCCTTTACGGCTGACATAAGTAAAGCTTTCCTAAGAGTGGGTTTACAAGAGGCTGACTGGGATTGTACCCGCTTCTTATGGCCTGAGAATCCTAGTGACCCACTTAGCCCTCTGAAAACCTTTCGCTTTAGGAGCGTATTATTTGGTGCTACATCCAGTCTGTTCCTACTTCAAGCGACGATAAATGCACACCTTAAACGTACAGGAAGTCCATTGAGTAAAGTAATGAGCAAACAATTTTATGTGGACAATTTCCTGGGTGTGACGTCAACTGATGAGGAACTGTTAATGACTTATGGAGAGGTTAATAAAATAATGCAAAGTGCAAATATGCCTCTGAGAGAATGGAATAGTAATTCGTCCAAATTGAAGGACAAAATAAGTAAAGATTACCCTGGAGATGAAGTGCCAAAATGTAGTAATGTATTGGGTTTAACTTGGGATACTGAGAGAGATTTGTTAATGTTAAAACCTAATAATTATAGTATGCCCAATAAATTAACTAAGAGAGTTTTGCTTGCTGAAGTTTCCAAATGTTTTGATCCACTAGGTTTAGTGTCACCCCTTACTATAAGAGGGAAATTATTAATTCAGGAAGCATGGAAACTTAAATGTGCTTGGGATGAAATTCTACCTGAGGAATTCATTAACAGGTGGGATGAATTAATTGGTGATTATGAAAAAATTCTAATGTTGGAGTTCCCACGCCAGGTGGCCAATCCAAATGGGAAAAATGTACTCCACATTTTTTGTGATGCTTCAAAATTGGCATATGGAGCAGTTGCTTACCTTCAATGTAATAGTGTTATTTCTCTTGTTATGTCTAAGGCTAAAGTGTCTCCAATTAAATCATGTACCTTACCTCAGTTGGAATTAACAGCCATTTATGTAGGTGTCAAATTAGCTAATTATATAAGAAATAAGTTGCAGGAGATATTAGCGACACTGTAATTTGGTCTGATAATGAGGTATCCTTACAATGGATTCGTAATGGAAACAGTAAAATTGTGTACGTACAAAACAGAGTCGCTTAAATTAATCAGATGCAAGAGAAGTATAATAGTTTGGGTCAGCATATGTTAACATTTAATCATATACCTGGTGAGGAGAATCCAGCTGATTTCTTGTCTCAAGGTTTACCTTATGCTAAATTTGTAAATGCTGTATCATGGTTTAAAGGACCGAGCTGGTTGGTAAATAAAGCTAATTGGCCTGTACAAAAGGCGTATATTGCTCCTGTTGAAATTACTGTGACCACCACTCCAATTGTTTATCCTTCCTTAGCCATTGATATAAATAGGTATTCTTTACCCAAACTAATCAATGTAACTAAGTTGGTTTTTAAATTTCTAAACAAGATGAATATTTCATATAAGTTTTCACATCCTCTTGAATATTGGATAAAGAGGGTACAGGAGGAAATCTATGGAAATGAGATTAAATTGATGATGGAAAGAAAAATTGTGAAAGGTTCTATAATAGAGAAATTGGGGCTGTATTTAGAGAACAATGCAATTAGGTGCAGAGGTAGGTTACAAAATGCTGAATTGGGTGATTATGCTAAACACCCTATCTTACTGCCCAAAACTCATCATCTAACAAATTTGATTGTTCTAAATGCCCATAAAAATGTAATGCATGGTGGGGTACAAGATACCTTAAATTGTATTAGGGAAACTTTCTGGATTCCACAAGGACGGCAAAGTGTAAAAAGGGTGATTAAATCTTGTGTAATATGTTGCCGTGTGGATGCCAGATCCTATATGTACCCAGGTCCTCCACCATTGCCAAAGGAGCGTGTACAATTAGTGAAACCATTTGATGTAACAGGTGTAGACTATAGTGGTCCAATAATTTTAACAGGTACGTCAAATGGTGTTCCACTGAAAGTGTATGTTTGTTTGTTCACCTGTACTGCTACTAGGGCAGTTCATTTAGAAGTGGCACAGGACTTGTCTGCAGAACAGTTTATACAGCTGTTTCGAAAATTTGCAGCTAGGAGATCCTGTCCGAGGTTGATGATTTCGGATGCCACAAATTTTGTAGCAGGTGCTCAACACTTGATAGAATTAAATAATAGTAACGATGTTCAATCTCTGTTAACCCACCAAGGGTGTACCTGGAAATGTATTACTCCTAGAGCCCCTTGGCAGGGGGGGGGGCTGTACGAGAGACTGATAGGCACAGTGAAGAGGTGTCTTCGCAAAGTACTACACCGGAAGAGAATTAATTTGGAAGAATTCCGTGCAGTGTTAGTGGAGGCAGAAAATCGTATAAATAATAGGCCTCTCTCGTACATGAGTGATACACCTGATGCAGATGTATTAACACCTTCTCACCTAATATGTGGAAGGAAATTGGAAGCTGCCCCTGTCTATAGAGATAATCCGGAAGAAAGTGATGAAGATTACAATGATGCAGCAGTGTTGTGTAATAAATTTAAAAT
>NC_091347.1:17350039-17570039 GCF_038502225.1 Cherax quadricarinatus | reverse complement strand
ATGATAAAATGGAAGCCCTAAACCCGTAGGGGATCATAACAGCTCCTGGGAGGCGGGAGTCAATGCAATCAGGATCGATCTAAGGAAGAGCAGGCTCACTTCTTAGATCAAGAGTCCCTCACTGGCATCAAGTCACTGTCTTTAATTGTTAATAGTGGTTAAGACAGTGGGGTGTTAATAGTGGTTAAGATAGTGGGGTGTAATAATGGTTAAGAAAGTGGTGTGTTAGTGGCAGGTAAGATAGCGAGATATTAACAGTGATCAAGATAGTGGTGTGTTAACCCTTCAACTGTCCAAACGTAGATCTACGTTCACTTGCGTAGCACTGCGAATGAAAATCTACGTTTCTTTTTACATTTGATTGCTTGTACCTCTTCAAGTGGGGCTCCTTGGCGTGGTGAAGAGGCTCTTGGTCTGAGGAATTAGACCTGTCGGTCTTCTTCCTCAGACCGAACCTAATTACCCCCCAATCTCCCCTCCCCTATCCCATCCTCCCCTTTTTCCTTTCCTCCTCCTCCTCCCCACCCCTCCCTTTTGCCCTTCCTCTTTTTGGCCTTTGGGATTTCTCCCACAGGTGCGCTAGTTCCTAGGTAGGGGAAAGGATACCGGGGTCCATCCCATTCCGTTGAGGTTCTTGGCGGTGGCGTAGTTTGCCGTGGAATCTGGATCGCCTGGGGATGTCCCGATTCCTCTCTGGTATCCCGGAGTAGCTTTGGGTGTCTTTCAGGCCACGGGTGTATCTCTGGAAGCCACCTTTCGGATTCCGGGGGTGGTGGCCGAAGGAGGTATGCTTTGTGGCGGATATCCGGCCGCCCTCTCTTTTGTCCACCGAGGTAGCTCGGCAGATGTGAGGTTGCTATCCCGGATTGCTGGTTTACTGGCATGATGGGTAGGGTGTGGCAAGGGTTCCATGCTGCATCTGCGCTACTAACAGTGCTGAGGTTCTCTTGGGTGCAGAGGGAGATTTCCGGCCCTTTCATTCCTCCTGGGAACTATTCCTCCCCGCTCCCCACTTTTTTTATTCTTTTTTTTTATTTTTATTTTCATTTCTTTCTTTTTTTTTTCTTAAAAACAAAAAGCAAAGGAGTAACCTAACCATGGAGAACCCAATCCATGAACCCACTACCCCCAGGCCCCTTCTTGATACCGCACCCCATTCTGACCCTGCCTTGATTTTAGACCACTCTTCGGACACTCCTGATGCCCTTGTACCTCTTGCTGGTGCTGTTTCCTCACCCGCTTCAGGTACCGAGGCTTTGACTGACTCCTTCGATTTGTCTGAACTCCGCTCTCCTTTGACTATGCTTCCCGCTTCTCCATCTAGGGTATGGCAATTTTCGAATCGCCCGCCCATTTCATGCCAGACCAACTCCGGTCCTACTCCTAAATGATAACGTCAATCTCCTGATGATACTCCTTCGTTACCTTCCCATTCTAGTCAGAAAAGACCGACACGTCATGCACTCCCTCTCTACGCTCAGTTTCAGACCACACAATGGACTAAATTCTTTACTTTAAGACCGAATTCTTCTTCTGCCTACCTTTCTGACCATAGTATTGGCAAAGTGCTCCTGTGTCATGCTGGTAGAGATATTTCATTTCATGCTCTCAAGAGCGGTACGCGCATCATCACTGTCCAGAATGCTACCCAAGCTCATGATCTTTCTCTCCTTTTGCATATAGATACTACTCCTATCACTATTGAAAAACATCTCTCAATTCTTATAGTGGTACTGTCATTCTGCCCCATACCATAGTCCAACAGAATTTCCAGTCATGTGGCAATGACATTCTTGAACAAACCATACCCTGGCCGGGATTGAGACATTCTTGAACAGCTGGAACTCCAGGATCTCCCAATCCTCAAAGTAGACACTTATGTCCTTCCTGCCCGTGGACGGAGACGTTACCCTTGCAATGTAGCTCGTCTAACTTTTGACAGCCGAGAACTCCCGTCCTCTGTATATGTCGCGGGACATCTGTTACAAGTTCGAAAGGTGATACCTACACGGCAACAGTGTAGAAATTGCTGGCGTTTTGAACACTTTACCTTTCCAGTCTCTGGGCCTAGTTCTTCCCCTCTCTCTGGCTCTATTACAAGTGTGGAGATTCACCCTCCTCCTCGTACTCTGCCTTCTACCCCCGTCCCCTCCCAAGTTTCTCCCTCTTTTGCCACCTCCCAGGTTTCTGCCTCTTCTGTTTCCCCCCACACTCTTTCCTCCCCCTCTACTTTGGTACAGTCCATTACTGTCCCAATCTTTACTCACCCTCCCCCTTCTATCTCCAATATGGTCTCCCATACATCTTTGAATTCAGAAACACTTGAAGCCATTTCAGAATATATTGCAGAGACTAAACCTTCAATGGACACTGATTCCCTTCCTGTTCCTTCTCTTCCCTCTCCTCCATCTTCACAACCCCATTCTTCGCAATGCTCGGTTCCTTCACTGCTTGAACATCTTCCAATGCCACCACACGTTGACTTTTCTAACCTCTCTAGTCCGTAGATGCCTTTCCCTATGGATTCCTGGTATTTTCTTCATCACCAATCATGGCCTATTTACAGTGGAATATCCGCGGCCTCACGGGTAATCGGGGTGAGCTTCAGATGTTGCTTTCCAGGTTTTCCCCTGTTGGTGCTTGCTTACAAGAACCAAAATTACACTCGGCTGTTTTCCAACATATCTCAGGCTATAATTTATTGTATTCTTCGGATCCTTTCTCAGATGGGACCTTTAATGAAAGTGCCCTTCTTCTACGCAATGATATTCCGTACTGTCAACTATTTGTCCATACCTCGCTGCATTACACTGCAGCCCGTATCCACTTGAATAAGTGGTTTACAATATGTTCTTTATATCTCTCTCCTTCTCGAGCATTTTCTATCCCAGACTTTACCTTTCTTGTTTCATCCTTACCACCACCACTTCTGTTACTTGGTGATTTTAACGCCCACCATTTCCTCTGGGGGGGGGGTCTCATTGTGACTCACGTGGCATCCAGTTGGAGGCTTTTCTCGCCTCTCACCCCCTCCATGTTTTAAATACGGGTACTCCCACCCATTTTGATCCTCGTACTCATACTCTCTCTTGCATCGATCTATCAGTCTGCTCTTCCTCCACTGCACTAGACTTCACCTGGTCTGTTCTACCGGACTTACATGACAGCGATCATTTTCCAATCATTCTTACTTCTCCTTCCTATTCACCACCTTTCCGTAGCCCTCGCTGGCAATTTGATCGGGCAAATTGGGATCTTTACTCGCAACTCACTGCTTTTAGTGAGGTTCCTTCTTCATCCTCCATTGATGAGCTCCTACACCTCTTCTCGACGTCAGTTTATACCGCAGCTTCTCATTCTATACCCCAAACCTCAGGCAGGCATTCTCAGAAGTGCGTGCCTTGGTGATCTCCTGCTTGTGCTCGTGCAGTACGTTTGAAACGCGCTGCATGGGGCAGGTACTGGTACAATAGAACCGCTGAGAGACTTCTTGATTTTAAGCAGAAGCGTGCGATCACTCGCCGTGTCATCCATGAAGCTAAACGCACTTGCTGGCGAGACTATGTTTCCACCATCACCTCTGCTTCTTCTATGAGTGCAGTCTGGAAAAAAGTGAGGAAATTGAGTGGTAAATACTCTCCTGACCCGGCTCCTCTTCTACGGGTCGCTGGTGTTGATGTAGCAAACCCTCTCGACGTTGCCATTGAACTTAGCACACATCTGGTCCGTATTTCCTGGGGGCTCCATCTATGCCCCTCGTTTCTTTCTTCAAAGTCTGCCAGAGAGTTAGTACCCTTGGACTTTTCTTCTCTCAGAGAAGAACAGTATAATGTGCCTTTTACACTTCAAGAACTGGAGGCAACGCTCTCAGCTTGCTGATCATCGGCAGCTGGGCCTGACGACATTCATATTCGTATGTTACAACATTTACATCGGTCAGCCCTTGTAGTCCTCTTACACCTCTTCAATCTTATTTGGGCACAAGGAGTTCTTCCCCAGCTGTGGAAATCTGCCATTGTTCTCCCTTTCCGCAAACCGGGTACTACAGGACATGATGCCTCCCACTATCGTCCCATCGCTCTTACTAGTGCAGTTTGCAAAGTGATGGAACGTCTCGTAAATCGACATTTAATGTGGTATTTAGAGACACACAACAGTCTCTCCACTAGTCAGTATGGCTTTCGTAAGGGCCGTTCTACCATAGACCCCTTACTACGCTTGGATACGTATGTTCGTAATGCCTTTGCGAATAACCACTCAGTTATTGCCATATTTTTTGACCTTGAGAAGGCATATGGCACAACTTGGAGGTATAATATTTTGGCCCAGGCCCACTCCTTAGGCCTCCGAGGCAATCTACCATCCTTCCTTAAGAACTTTTTAACTGACAGACATTTGTGTGTTCGAGTCGATAATGTTCTTTCCCCAGACTTCGTCCAAGCTGAAGGTGTCCCTCAGGGATGTGTTCTAAGCACAACACTTTTTCTCCTTGCTATAAATGATTTGACCTCTGTTCTTCCACCCAATATTTGGTCATCACTCTATGTTGATGACGTCGCTATTGCTTGTGCAGGCGCTGACTGTCATCTCATTGCAGTTTCTCTCCAGCATGTGGTCGACCGTATTTCCACTTGGGCCACCACGCATGGGTTTAAATTTTCAAGTACCAAAACTCACCAAATTACTTTCACTAGACGCTCTGTCATCTCCGATCATCCTTTGTATCTCTATGGCTCCCGTATCCCCGAACCAGTCAGGTTTCTAGGCCTTCTCTTTGACAGTAAACCTCACATTACCTCTCTGAAGGCAACTTGTCACAGCCGGCTAAACCTTCTTAAAACCCTTGCTCATCTTTCCTGGGGAGCTGATCGTCGAACTCTGCTTCGCCTACATTCAGCCCTCGTTTTATCGAAACTCGATTATGGTGACCAGATTTATTCAGCGGCCTCTCCTGCTACTCTCTCTAGCCTTAACCCTATCCATCACCAAGGATTACGTTTGTGCCTTGGTGCTTTTCGCTCTTCCCCTGTTGAGAGCCTCTATGCAGAAGCGAATGTCCCATCCTTGTCTGATAGCCGTGATGCCCATTGCCTTCGCTACTATGTACACTCTCACGATCTCCACAATCCTTCCATTTATTCGTTCGCCACCCCTGTTTGCTCCATCCCTTTTCTCTTCGCCTACATTCACTCGTCTTCCCTTCAGTTACCACCTTTATATGTTCATGTAGCATCTCACTTTTCCCTACCCCCCTGGGAAGTTCCAGCTGTTCGGGTCTGTTCTTTCTCACTCCCGTGCTCGAAAGCTCAACTGCCTACGGTGGCTTCCCGCTCTCTTTTTCTTGATCACTTCCACTCCCATTCTCATGTCATTGCTGTGTACACAGATGGCTCTAAGTCTTCAGACAGCGTCGGATTCGCAGCAGTGTTTCCGGACAGCATTGTGCGAGGGCATTTACTATCTTCGGCTAGTATTTTTACTGCTGAATTGTATGCCATTCTTGCAGCACTTATTCGTATCGCATCTATGCCTGTGTCATCATTTGTGGTTGTCTCAGACTCCCTTAGTGCTCTACAGGCTATACGAAAATTTGATACATCTCAACCCCTAGTTCTCCGTATCCAACTTTGGCTACGCTGTATCTCTACGAAGCATAAAGATATTATTTTTTGTTGGGTCCCTGGTCATGTCGATGTACAGGGCAATGAACAGGCAGACACTGCTACGCTGTCAGCAGTACATGACCTACCAATTTCCTATAGAGGTGTTCCATTTCTGGACTATTTTGCTGCAATAGCTACCCACCTTCACGCCCGTTGGCAACAACGTTGGTCAACTCTGCTTGGTAACAAACTTCATTCTATTAAACCGAGCATAGGTTACTGGCCATCTTCTTGTCATCAGTGCCATGGTTGGGAGACCACTCTCTCCCGTCTTCGCATTGGCCAGACTCATCTTATGGGTATCTCATGGAGAGGCACCCTGTACCTCTCTGTGAGCAGTGTCAAGTTCCTGTATCGATTAGCCACATTCTGTTAGACTGCCCTCTCTATCAACGAGCACGAAGAATTTACCTCCAACGCCGTCTTCGTTCTACTACTCTCTCTTTACCTTCCCTTCTTGCTGATGGACCCTCCTTTAATCCTGACTCTCTCATTGACTTCTTGACAATGACTGATTTACTCCACAAACTCTGATGATGATACCTCTGCCCTTTCTAGCTCAGTCTCTTGCTGCCCTTTACCCTTTCACCATCCACTTCTCCGCTGTTATCCGTAACCTATTACTCATCCACCTCCCTTTTGCCACCTGATGCCCTCACTTCCTTCCTGCCCTGCAGTGCTGTATAGCCCTTGTGGCTTAGCACTTCTTTTTGATTATAATAATGAGTGTTGGTAATAGTTAATATAATGGAGTGTTCCTAATAGTTAAGATAATTAAGTGCAACATGTCACTTGTTCATCATTTATTCCAATAGTCATAGGGAAGCAGTAAACCCATAAGGGTCATGTAATGCCTAGATGATAGGATTTACTTGGATTCAGTCCAAGGAAGGATAAAGTAGCTCCAGTTCCTTGGATCAAGAGCCATCTACAAACTTTAGGCAACTCGCTTCAGGGGTGTTAATAACAGAGGAAGCACTAAACCCAAAGGAAGCAATACCATGCTAGGAAATGGGGAGGCAGATTCAATCCAGGGAATGGGAGGGTAGCTGCATATCCCTGGATCAAGAGCCCTTCATCGTTCACGATGTTTCGAGCACATATACAATACATAATAATGATGGATTATGGGGAGCCCTAAACCTGTAGGGATTATACAATGCCTGTGGGGGGGTGATGGAAGGTATTCAGGCTCAATTCAGGGAACTGGAGCACAGATCCAATTCCCTAGATCAAGAGCTTCTCACCAGCATCAAGGAACCCTCCTTGAGGGGATAATAATGATGAAAATGTTAATGATCATAATTAGTACTGACCAGAATTATTATCAAATTGCACTGAACCATTAGGGTTGCACACCGCTGCAACAAACTCCAATTTCACAGTGAATTATCCTTCAAGGGAAGAGTTGCCTTGATGCTGGTGAAGGGCTCTTGATCCAGAGAATTGGAGCTACACTCCTTTACCCTTGGATCAAACCTGATTACCTTCCTTTTCCCCAGCACTGTATGACCCTTATGGGATCAGCACTTTCACATAGTAATATAAATGAATAAGTCTGAGCTTAAAACTGATAAGTCCTAATGTTATATAAAAGGATATAAAAATATTTAACCTATTAAGTGTAAGATAAATTACTTGAATTGTAGATATATGGCTAAGTTTTTATAAGTGTCTGTGAAGTGCTAAACCCATCTGGGCCTTTAGTTTGTCTGTAATGCTTTCAATGAGTGGTTCTTTTAAATATGCAGTTGATTCTTCACTTATTTGGTTACAGTTCTCATACAATTAATAAGTTATTGTAACTGCTGTAACTTCTGTCTATAAGATATGAGGATTTTTATTTTTTTTATCCAGCACAAGTTGTGGAGGCTCAATCCTCCATCCATTACTGAGAAACTACCATTCGGAGCTGTGTGACCCATATGGGTTTAGCCCTTAGAAACCACACCATTAGATAATTACTATATTCACAAGAAAGCACTAAACCTAAATAGTGTCACAGCACCAAATGACAGGGAGGAAGCATGTTTAAGGGAAGACAAGTACAGAAAAGGTGGAGTCAGTACAATGAACCAGCATCATCACTGCATTAGAGGCACATAAAATGTTGTAAATGTATGAAAATGTTTATTGTACAACAACAAAATGTAAATGCATGAAAATGTTGATTGCATAACCTGCTAGGAATACATGTGACTGTTGTAGCATGTATACTCAACTATTTATTCCTTTATACAACTATGTATTATGTCAAAATAAAATATTATTATTACTTATTATTATTATTACTTAGTGAAGGGATTCAGGGAAACCGGTTATTTTCATATAGTCGGACTTGAGTCCTGGAAATGGGAAGTACAATGCCTGCACTTTAAAGGAGGGGTTTGGGATATTGGCAGTTTAGAGGGATATGTTGTGTATCTTTATATGTGTATGCTTCTAAACTGTTGTATTCTGAGCACCTCTGCAAAAACAGTGATAATGTGCAAGTGTGGTGAAAGTGTTGAATGATGATGAAAGTATTTTCTTTTTGGGGATTTTCTTTCTTTTTTGGGTCACCCTGCCTCGGTGGGAGACGGCCGACTTGTTGAAAAAAAAAAAAACTTATTCCCTTTGGATTAATACTTTAGAAACCAACTAATTAAGCATTTTTGAACTGAATCATGCTGTAAAATAATAAAAAGGATCTTTATATAGATTTTGGTGTTTAACAGAATGATTTAAATGGTTAATATGTTTAAGGCACATATTCGATAGTTCTGTAAATTATGAAAACTAATAATGTAACTAGTTAATTGATTCTGCTAAAGTATTGAAAAACATTCCCTGGTAATCTACAGCATTGGTACATGTACTAAAGGAATTTATGAAAAAAAAAATTTAAAACGTCACCCAAAAATAAAAAAAATATTGCACATGAGCTCATTAACAAGCTACTGCATGATACAGTGCTTCAAATTAACAGAAAACAATTTTTTTTTTTTTTTTCTCAACAAGTCGGTCGTCTCCCACCGAGGCAGGGTGACCCAAAAAAGAAAGAAGACAATTATGGTATATATATAAACAATTAGGGCCACATATACACTGGATGGGTAGATGTGTTAGGTTGTGAGATCAGGGATGACAAGGCCACAGTCAGTGATGATGACCTCAGTGGTGGAAGCATGACCTGCAGCAGCTTGGACCACTTCCAGCCCTGAGGAAACCTCACCAATGGGGTACCGGAACTGTCCTCCTGGTTCACCTCTGGTGCAGATGATAAAACCAGCTGTATCAGACGTCTGATTCACACTGGCACACGTGTTCATAGTACGTCTGGCAATCAATACTGCCAGTGTTCCTGCTTTTACTGGTTCTTTGTAATAATCGCCAGACTCCAGATGAGTTAATAAATTTTCTTTTAGTTTGCCTTTATTTTGATCAACATAGTAATCAACTGCAATATATTCCTTGTCTTGAAATTCATTTTTAACAGTTCTTATGGAACTGCCAATGTATGATGGTCCCAGAGAGCCAAGGCAGAGCAGCAGGAATTGCTGTGCACGACGCAAGCAGGGCAACAGCTGGATATAAGCCCGACCCAGACAACGACCATCAACACTCAGCTCTAGGAAAACCTCTGATGGCATCTGTAAGAGAAATTTACTGCTTGGATGACTTGTTATTTAACTGAAAGATGAATGTCATTGGAAAACTACTTTCCTAAACAGTAGTTGGAGAAACGAAAATGTAAAACCTTAATTTTTCCACTCCGATTTCAACCAGTTAAAAAAATGTCTCCATATGGAAGTGGAATAGAACTTCCTGCATAAGCCATGCATGTCATAAGAGGAGACTAAAATGCTGGGAGCAAGGGGCTAGTAACCCTTTCTCCTCTATAAATTATTCCCTGCATAGTATACAATGTGTAGTTTACATGTAGCAAAATACTGTTATGTGCAAAAAAAACCACTAGCATGAGTGTTGCGAGCAGACTAATCCTAATGCTTACACACTAATTATATACACAAGTTACAGAATGGTGAATTTTTATTATACATTTTCTTATTCATTAAGCAAGTGGTTGAGTGTAATAAAAAAAAAAGGCCTCTACCATGAAACATTTTTGAAGTTCATGGACAGAACAGAATGACTTCAAGAGTGTATCAGTCTGTAGTGGAAGGAAGGCGGGGTAGGGGTCGGCCTAGGAAGGGTTGGAGGGAGGGGGTAAAGGAGGTTTTGTGTGCGAGGGGCTTGGACTTCCAGCAGGCATGCGTGAGCGTGTTTGATAGGAGTGAATGGAGACAAATGGTTTTTAATACTTGACGTGCTGTTGGAGTGTGAGCAAAGTAACATTTATGAAGGGATTCAGGGAAACCGGCAGGCCGGACTTGAGTCCTGGAGATGGGAAGTACAGTGCCTGCACTCTGAAGGAGGGGTGTTAATGTTGCAGTTTAAAAACTGTAGTGTAAAGCACCCTTCTGGCAAGACAGTGATGGAGTGAATGATGGTGAAAGTTTTTCTTTTTCGGGCCACCCTGCCTTGGTGGGAATCGGCCGGTGTGATAATAAAAAAAATAAAAAAATGGACAACATGCATGATGCTATTAGTTGTAGCTTGTAGTATGTGTAACTTTTTTTAGAATTACTTACCAAATTTATTTGCTTGACAAACTATTAAAATCTAGGTAAACCTTTTCACAGCATTGGTATTAAAATCTCCTACATAAATCATCTATATTTTTGGAGGGACTTCTAAACTGTATTATCTGAGTGCCTCTGTAAAGACAGTGATTATGTATGAGTGATGGTGAAAGTGTTGAATGATGAAAGCATTTTTCTTTCTTTTTGGGTCACCCTGCCTTGGTGGGAAATGGCCAATGTGTTTAAAAAATATTGGCAGTTTGGAGGGATATGTTGTGTATCTTTATATGTGTATGCTTCTAGACTGTTGTATTCTGAGCACCTCTGCAAAAACAGTGATAATGTGCGAGTGTGGTGAAAGTGTTGAATGATGATGAAAGTATTTTCTTTTTGGGGATTTTCTTTCTTTTTTGGGTCACCCTGCCTCGGTGGGAGACGGCCGACTTGTTGAAAAAAAAAAAAAAAAAAAATATATATATATATATATATATATATATATATATATATATATATATATATATATATATATCAGGTCCTCAAATAATGTTGTTTCATTATAACACTGATGAGAAAAAACTGTACGAATTTTTATTTTACAATAATTTATATTCATTGTATGAATACAAATTATTGTAAAATAAAAATTTGTAAAGTACAGGATAATCGTACAGATGCACAACAAAAAGATGCAGTATGAAGGCACTAATCAAGGCCACCATATTTGTTATCATTTGTTTTTGAACTGCCTGGTGGTATCAGGTGCTCTTTATAATTTTCATTTTGTAAACATTTATTCCTTGATTTAACCCTGTTGCAATGAGTGATAAAGGTGCACTGTGCACCCCTGATGTCTGTGGCCACAAAATACTGAGAAGTTTTAAAAAGGTTTGTTTATATCATTTAGCTTATTGTTAAATGGGTTTCATTTATGTTGTTTCACTTAAAGTCGCAGTTTCCAAGAATCTATCAAAGACGATGAGTGAGGATATACTGTACTAACATACTGACTTGAAATGGAAATTATTGCAAGCGGAGGACACAGGCGACAAATAACTTTTAGATATACATGTAATTATAATAATTAAAATTGTTTATTGAACTGTCTGGTATACTATCAGAGTTACCTTTAAGAAGAGGTGATTGCCAACACTCTTAGCGAGTGAGTGCAGCAAAAGTTTACCATCCCGATAGTCCAGTTGGGCATGGTGACACTCGACAGTCTGATGGGTGCCATGCTGGGGTAAGGTTGATGTTACAGCTGAAACACAGCTGCACAAGCCTTCCTTTGTGCTGCTGCTGTTGTTGCATCTGCCACTACACACGCTCTGACTCTTGCACATACGCTTGCTGGAACGAGTAACCATCATCACTCTTCGTCCCCTCTGTGGCTGTAGCTGCTGGGAAATGGCTATGTCAGCATTATTTTTTGTTGCTGCTACCACTCTTAATGTCATTACTGCTAAGGATGCTCCTGCTTCTACAGCTAAGGTTGTTCCTGCTTCTACAGCTGTGGCTGCTCCTGCTTCTACAGCTCCTGGTCCTCCTCCAACTTCTACTCCGTTTGAACCTGCATGTTCTTTGTTGACCTCAACTTTTGAGTCACTTCCAGACAACACAGACAAATATTTAAATTCTGATTCTGTATCAATAATCTTTACTTTTTCTTCAAAAACCAGCATACACCTGACCTTGGAAATCTTTTCAATTTCTGTTAAAAGACCCTTGGTATTTCTCTCAAGATCATAAAGCTGAGTACCTCTCAGGCACTGCATCCTCATCTTCTGGCAACTGTTGTAAAACTTGCTCTTGATTTCCGCTTTCTCATCCCCTATTTTATCTATTCTTGATTTGATGTAATCTTTCAGTTCTGATTTCTTCTCTTTGACATAAGTCATGGCCAACTGCACCGGATGGTTATTTGGATGTTCAGAGTAGAGGCAGACACCGCAGAGCTCCACTCGACACTGAACACACCAGTACCTCAGCTCATCACCATGCTTACCGCACAAATCATACTGATGGGAACAAAATAATCATTATTAGCTTTGTGAATTCATAAATTATAGTGATAAACTATATTTCTGTATTCATTGATACTTCAGAGAAAGCTAACAAGTAATTGGCTCATTGTGCCTCAAGATGCAAGTCACTCCTGAATATTATTATCTAAAAGTTAATGAAAATAGTTATGTAATTACTGAATATATTTTGATCTTCAAGATATTGTGCAAAGAAATATCTGTCATGACTCGTAAAATTAGTGAACCTATTAGCTTTAAGCTAGGCCTATTAACTACCCAAGGGTCACTGAGATTGCAATCTGCCAGGACACTATTATCAAGAGTACTTTAACTCATAACATTGGGATTATGGTAAAGTTTTAGTTTATATAGACACATACAGCTCTCAAGTGAATATAAACCACAAATAAAATTAAAGTATACTTTCAACAACATTAAATAGCATAAATAAAGATGAATTGAAAAATAAAAAATAAAATAAAACTTTTATTTCTTATAGGCCATATGAAGAAGTTACAGTAGTTATATATTCCAACTGATGTGTTTATGACTTTAATATCATTGTAATATAGATATAATTTGTTACAAGTGAAGGCTCAGAAGAAAATCACTATGCAATGCATTTTGGGCAGACTAAACATAAGGCTTACATACTACTTAAATCTAGATCTATTATATTAGTCAATGAGTATTAGTACAGCCCAAGTAATCCATTATACAGGCATACCTCACTGATATGGCAGTTAGGTTTCAGACCACTCCTGAAAAGTGAATCACAGCCTTTTATTCACTTGCCAGTGAATAAAAGGCTGTGATTCACTTTACAGGGGAAATCTGAACAAATGAACAATGAGTATAATTGAAAAATTAGTGAAACTCCACAGTGTGAAGTGCTGTAAAGCAGGGCCTGCCTGAATGGAGTCCAAGAGATACATACTTGGTCCTTGCAAGGACCCCAATGGAAATAAGTCACTTTAACCTTTTTAGGGCTATCCTAGGTCATTTATTCATATGCTACTATGTATGATAATTTGTGTAACTGTATTTATGTGTATCTGTACCTAAATAAACTTACTATGTCTATGTGTTCTGTTGCAGTACTCCAGACAGAATTTAAGCCATGGGTTAATGTTTGAATTTAATGCTCTATCAACATAACATGCACAGTAGGAAGTGTGAATATTTTGTACCAACATCACCCTTTATCCTAGGTAGTAGGCTGGTAAACAGCAACTGCCCAGGGAGGTACTACCCTCCTGCCAAGTGAGTGTAAAACAGAAGCCTGTAATTGTTTTACATAATGGTAGGATTGCTGGTGTCTTTTTTTTCTGTCTCATACACATGCAAGATTTCAGGTATGTCTTGCTACTTTTACTTACACTTAGGTCACACTGCACATACATGTAATACATGTACAAGCATATGTATACATACCCCTCTGGGTTTTCTTCTATTTTCTTTCTAGTTCTTGTTCTTGTCTATTTCCTGTTCTCTCCATGGTGAAGTGGAACAGAATTCTTCCTCCGTAAGCCATGCGTGTTGTAAGAGACAACTAAAATGCCGGGAGCAAGGGGCTAGTAACCCCTTCTCCTGTATATATTACTAAATGTAAAAGGAGCTTTCGTTTTTCCTTTTGGGCCACCCCGCCTCGGTGGGATACGGCCGGTGTGTTGAAAGAAAGATCACCCTTTATATAGAAAAATCATTATTCGTCATTTAAGGAAATAAATTATGCCTCTAATTAGATATCATGGAGAAGTGGAAAAGAATTCTTCCTGTGTAAGCCATACATGTCATATTATTATTATTATTATTATTATAATCAAAAAGAAGTGCTAAGCCACAAGGGCTATACAGCGCTACAGGGCAGGGTATCAGGTGGCAAAAGGGAGATGGATGAGTAATAGGTTACAGAGAATAGTGAGGCAGTGGATGGTGAAAGGGTAGAGGGCAGCAAGAGATTGAGGTAGAAAGGGCTGAGGGGAGTGCGAAAGGTATCATCATCAGAGTTTGTGGAGTAAATCAGTCGTTGTCAAGAAGTCAATGAGAGAGTCAGGATTAAAGGAGGGTCCATCAGCAAGAAGGGAAGGTAAAGAGAGAGTAGTAGAGCGGAGACGACGTTGGAGGTAAATTCTGCATGCTCGTTGATAGAGAGGGTAGTCTAACAGAATGTGGCTAATGGATACTGAAACTTGACACTGCTCACAGAGAGGAACAGGGTGCCTCTCCATGAGATACCCATGAGTAAGACGAGTGTGGCCAATGCGAAGGCGGGAAAGAGTAGTCTCCCAACCTCGGCACTGATGACAAGAAGACAGCCAGTAACCTATGCTCGGTTTAATAGAATGAAGTTTGTTACCGAGTAAAGTTGACCAACGTTGTTGTCAACGGGTGTGAAGGTGGGTAGCTATTACAGCAAAATACTATTCTGGAAATGGAACACCTCTATATGAAATTGGTAGGTCATGTACCGCTGACTGCGCAGCAGTGTCTGCCTGTTCATTGCCCTGTACGTCAATATGACCAGGGACCCAACAAAAAACAATATCTTTATGCTTGGTGGAGATTCGCCGTAGCCAAAGTTGGATACTGAGAACTAGGGGGTGAGGTGTATCAAATTTCCGTATAGCCTGTAGAGCACTATGGGAATCTGAGACAACCACAAATGATGACACAGGCATAGATGCGATACAAATAAGTGCATACATGTCATAAAAAGTGACTTAAATGCCTAGTTTACCTGGAGAGAGTTCCGGGGGTCAACGCCCCCGCGGCCCGGTCTGTGACCAGGCCTCCTGGTGGATCAGAGCCTGATCAACCAGTAACCCTTTCTCCTGTATAAATTATTAAATTTAAAAAGAAAAACTTTAATTTTTCTTTTTAGGTCTTCCTGCCTTAGTGGGATATGGCCAGTTCATTGGAAAAAAAAATAAATATGAAAATTACTGGACAAGGCACTGGACAAGCACTTAAAGTCGGTACCTGACCAGCCGGGCTGTGGCTCGTACGTTGGATTGCATGCAGCCAGCAGTAACAGCCTGGTTGATCAAGCCCTGATCCACCTGGTCACAGACCGGGCCACAGGGGCGCTGACCCCCAGAACTCTCTCTAGGTATATCAGTGTATACAAGTACAGATGCTCCTTGCTTTACAATGGTTCAACTTACGATATTTCAACTTTACAATGGTGTGACAGTAATGCACATTCTGTACTATACAGTGCTGTACTGTACTGTATGATGGTTTGACTTACAATATTTCGACCTTACAATGGTGCAATACTGATGTACCTCCTGCAATGTACAGTAATGTACATTTAATGGCAGGATAAAATTGTATTCATTTATTTACTTTTCAACACTGGTACAGTGGTACCCCGAGTTTCGTACAGCTCCCAACTCGAACAATTATGTAAGTATATATTACTGTAAGTGATTTTGTAAGTGTATTTTTTGGGGGTCTGAAACAGACTAATCTAATTTACATTATTCCTTATGGGAACAAATTCGTTTGGTAACAGCACTCGAACAGCCTTCTGGAATGAATTATGTATGAAACTTGGGGTACTACTGTATTTAGTTATGTAATTATTTATTTGCTTATTCAGTGACTGTAGGTATTTATCTACTTATTTAGAAAAGGATGGAGGAAGGGGCAAAAGAGGTTTTGTGTGAAAGGTGCTTGGACATACAACAGGCATGTATGAGCATGTTAGATGGGAGTGAATGGAGACAAATGGTTTTTGGGAATTGACGAGCCATTGGAGTGTGAGTACTGTAATATTTTGTGAAGGGATTCAGGAAAACTGATGAAAGTGTTGAATGATGGTAAAAGTGTTTCTTTCTTTTTTGGATCACCCTGCCTCGGTGGGAGACAGGCAGCATGTTAAAAAAAAATATTCATGTTCAACTTACAATATTTTCAACTTACAATGGGTTCTTCAGAACGTAACCCCATCATAAGGTCGAGGAGTACCTCTAAAAAAAGTATGTATAACTGCAGATGCACTTTCCAAAATTTATTACTATGTACCGAGGCCTGATCTCAGACCCCTGAAACCCTCTCCAGGTATACCCCAAATTCTACTGCTAGCCCTACACTCTCCATTCATTTGTCCATGTTTTACATAAGGAATTTGAACTAGGGGATTAGCATCAGACACTCACTACAAACCATTCAACAAATTATAGGCAACACTCAGTGCCCTTATTCAAATCTCTAAATCTTTTAAATATAAATATTGTCTATATGTTCAACTGTTTGATACACATTTTTTAAGACCCTGAACTGTAGTGTTGACCCTAATCACAGGCTCTTCACTGAGCTGTGACAGAACTTTCTGGCATCTCACTAGAAATAAATACCTCTCCAATATTCCTCCTGTTCATCTGAAACTGCAAATAAATAGTAGAATGTTTGAAATAGCTTACCAGGCAAAGCAATAAAAGGTGTACGTTATGAAAAAGTAATGTTGTACCTAGCTTAAATAATAAAAAATTAATCCCCATATATACAAGTGTCCTTCCCATTATTATCAAACTATTTTATTTAGATTATATACACCTCATATTCATGGCGTTATTGTAAAATTTAGCTCTTTAATTTTAACATAACTTCTTTTATATATGTATTAAATTATTAAGCAATAAGTGTCCTTAGCTCTATGTAATAAATGTGTTCTTGGTTGATGGCACATAAGGTGAATTCACATAAATTGAACTTATCATAACATGTAACAACAGGGATTCATTCTGAGACTGCAAGTTCCACATATATTTTCTTATTTTTTTTACCAAATGTATTCATACTTTGTGAGTATTCATTTCATGCACGAATAAAGAAATCACTTTTCTTTTGTAGAGATTGATCACGGAGTGTAGATTTATTGTTACAGTGTGTTAGCATGGGCAGGGTAGGACTGGAGCTTTTGTGTTTTGGATGTGTTTAGTAGGTGAGGCACGAGACATCCCACAACACTCACTCTCACACTCACTATTACTTTCAACACACTATATAAGCTCACTGGATGTACCACACTAAAATCTGTTTTCTTTCTACTACTATCTTATGAATATGGTATCAACATTAATGAGATAACTGATAATGAACAAGAGATTGGTATAAACATAAGTAGTGGCAAGCTGGGATGATCGCACGAGTAAAAATGCACAGCAACCACCTGCTCCAATCACATAACAGCAAACTTTTACCGCATTTTGCCGAATTTAAGTAAATTTGTAAACAGTGATTTTGCATGAAGCAAGAGAAATCTGTAATATATATACATACATATATATTTTTTTAGATTTACCACATAGGTCATTGGTAGGGTGATCAAAAAGAGAAAATACATTCACTATCATTCATTCAATGTCTTGTCATCAGAATGTAAATGTCGCAATTCAAATGAGCCTCTGAACTGCAACATCCCCACTCTAAGGTTATAAAAGTCATGATTTACTTTAAATGATTGTGTATTTTTCTTCTTGTATCTAAAACATTTTCTCACTCATTTAAATTTCTGATTTTACTTAACCTACTTCCAAACATATTTAATCAAATTCCTGTGTTAGACTGCCTGAAATGATGAGAATAATGTAGACTTTCAAAAAATATTATTTTACTATGTACTGTATATTATACCCACAGTAGACTTCCAAAAAATATTATTTTACTATGTCCTGTATATTATACCCACAGCAAACTTTCAAAAAATATTATTTTACTGTGTTGTATATTATACCCACAATGTCAGACACCTATGTCAGTAATTTTTTCAACAAATATAAAATTCAAGTTAACAAGTAACCTATGTTCTAGATTACTTATGACACAGCTCTAATATCATACAATTCTATTTATTAACATTCCTGATAGTGAAAAATTAAAGTCAGTCTGAGGAAAAGAAAGCTGTAATAATTATTTCTATTTCTTTTTATTTTGGTGTAGACTCTGGGGAGACTAATAGCACAAGTGTTCAATGTTAAGTTTATCCTTTGTTCTGTTTTATCCTTGAAACAATGAATTATAAAATATCATGCAGGCTTTTTGTATGTTGAGTGTAGGCTTACTGCCTGTTTTGGAGGCAAAGGAAAAGATGTCTACAGCTGATCGTGAAGGCTTTTCAAGGGCTGCATTTATAAGACTAGTGATTATAAAGAATGGGTTGGAAATATAAACACATATGCAGAATAATGTGATCCTTTATTGACAACGTTTCGCCCACACAGAGGGCTTTTTCAAGTCACAAACAGATCTACCTGGGGTGGAAGGTACGCAAGTATTTATAGTCAGGTGGAGATTACCGCATGTGGTGATCTACTGAGTGGGGTTATAGTCTAAAATCTTGGGTAGCTTGGAAGAGAGATTGGATAAGTGTGGGCAAAACGTTGCCAATAAAGGATCATATTATGCTGCATATGTGTTTATATTTCTATTGTGTCGGTATTTTATACCATTTATTTCCATAAAGAATGGGTTATAGCCAATGGTCACATTTTTTCTGTCAGGAAACAGCAAAAATCTCTTGATATGAATCTTTGCCAGATGATGACCCACTAGTAATAACAATGTTTATTTCTTTAAGCACTAGCCGGTTAATCCTCCACTGGCCTACCAGAGCTAGGTAGTACACCCCAGTGAAAAATCTAGTCATTGCCTAATAATCATCCTTTCTTTAATTATGCCATTTTTACCAGGCCTATTTTACTATCTCATATTTAAAGATTAAAGATTCTGGTGTTTGGTAAGTCAGGATATTAAAAGACAAGTGGACAGATTTAATTAAGTAGCTTGCGACTGGACGGTATCTTGGTTATGCTAGGTTTATATTAAAATTCCCAAAATTTATTAAGTGATTTTTATTTAGGATTAAATCTTTGTAGTTGTTGCAAAAGTTTATCAACCTTAGAGGATGAAAGTTAGTATATAGTATTGTTAAAATTGAAATTAAAGCCTTTTGAGTTCTTGGTTGAAAATTGTGCAAATATATGTTCATCTCTCTGTGTTTATTATGCATTATTTCACAGTATTTTTTTTTAATACAAATTATAACTCAGCCTCCTTGGCTGCAGGACAAACTTTTGAGCAATGAAATATGTGGAAACAGACTGTTGAAGTCTGGACTTTCATACAGCAATTGCAAGTTTTGCCGTGCAACTTCAAAATTGGGCTTATCTATCTTTGGGCCAAACTCTGCATTATGTTCAATGAAGCTCTGATGACGGCATATGCTGGAAGAATGGAGCAGCCATGAAGCAGAAAACAGCAAACCACTAAGCTCTTCTGCCATTATTATCCATCTATGCCATCAACTGAGCTTCGATGAACATAATACTGAGTTTGACCCACAGGAAGGTGAGCCCACCCTTGCAACTGGTGTACAAGAGTTACCAGAGTCATAGAAGGTCCAGACTTCAACCATTTGCTGCCATATGTTTCAAAGATCAAATGTTTGTCCTGCAGTGTCACAACTTTCTGAACAGACTGTGTGAATGCAGTGAAATTGGCATACTCATTTGCTTTTAAAACAAATTAATGCAGTGTTAAGTGTGCATAATAGATTCACAATTTTAATTTTCAATTTCCATTTTAGATTCCTAATTAAATACATATACTACATATACAGTGGAACCTTGGTTTTCGTGATGAATCCGTTCTAAAAAGTCTGATGAAAACTGAATCATACGAAAACTGAAGTAATATTTCCCATAAGAAATAATGTAAATCCAATTAATCCGTTCCAGACACCCAAAAATAATAACAAAAATTACATTTTATAGAGAATAACTATAGTTTAACATACAGAAAACAATGAGAAATAAATCTAAATGAGTAATGAAATGGATAAATGAACATTTAACATCACTTTTACCTCTATTGAAGACTTGCTGGCATATGGAAGACGGCGAGGAGGGGAGAGGGAGGAGGAGAGGTTATTGTTTGGAAGGGGAATCTCCTTCCATAAGGGCTTCAGGTATCAAGCCCCTATCTGGGGTTACTTCCCTTCTTTGTTTTTTACTGGCACTAGGACCAGCTCGAGTCACTGTACCCGTCACACAAAAAATCTGGCCAGAGAGGTCTGTTTCTGGCATCTCTTTAAGATTTGCTTAAAATGAGACAAGGCATTGTCATTGAACATGTTGCAGACATGGCTTGCAATAGCTTTGTTAGGGTGATGCTCACTCAATGAGAAACAAAGGCAGACTGAGTCACAAATGCATGGGATGCTATGTGTGGGTGCTTGAGTGGCTGAGTCACATGGACGCATTTGGTATGGACCATTTTCAACTCTATGAAAACTGCGTGGATGTATGAAAACTGGGACAAAATTTCGACGAAAAAAGTAAAAAACCAAATCCTACAAAAACTGGGGCATATGAAGACTGAGGTTCCATTGCACACAAGAATTTTTCAACATTTTTGGCATAGAGAACATCCTTCATATCTGAATACATAATCGCATGCCAATATATTAACCCTTAAACTGTCCAAGCAGATCTACGTTCACATACGTAGTGCTCCAAAAGTAGATCTATGTTTTTTTTTTACATATTTTCAAATATAACAAAAAAAAAAAAAACATAGATCAAAGTTTTTTTACACTTTTTCAAATGTAAAAAAAGAAAAGATCTACTTTTGTTACATACTTTCAAATGTTGAAAAAACGTAGATCTACATTCGGACAGTTTAAGGGTTAAATACGTGTGATCATAAACTACACCATAGATATACATGTAATTACCATAATTTCCTTGAAGGATGACATGAAACTCAGCAATGAATAGTTGATCAACAGTCTCTCAACATTAACATTTCTGTGGAATTTCTTGCAAGACAGACAGAGTAATTCACCAGTAGCGATAAAATTCACTACACAGCTGCGACAAAAGCTATAGCCACAGGGCAAGATCAGTGGCTCATGACTCCCTCTCTTGTACATCATTGAGCACACTGCACATACCATGCCCTCCATCTTGTCTCACTGGATCAGTAATGTCACTAACCTTTGGAAAAAATGGTATACTGAGTGATAAACTTTTACCATTGTTTCATAATCTTATCTTTTCAGTCACAGGAGGAAACAAGTTTTCATATAATTTTAAGAGTCGTAACTTGTACATCTCTTCTGGTATCATGATGTAATGAGTCTGTATGCCATTTACAGAAACTGAGGTGATTAATCTGTATTTAATCTGAATAATTTTGTGCACATTTATATAGACTGGCCCCACTTTACAGCACTTCACTTTACAGTATTTCACCAATGCAGTTGTTTTAAATTATACCCATTCTTCATTTATTCAGACTTCCTACAATAAATATATTCACCATTCATTATAAGCCTCAGACACACACAATCCAAACACCAAACAACCAATCTTGCTTAGATTTAACAACTAAATAAACAATCCTCATTAGGAAAGCCATAACACAAAAACAAACACATAAGTAATGACAGTATACCTGGAAAGGGTTTCGGGAGTCAACGCCCCCCGCGGCTCGGTCTGAGACCAGGCCTCGTATGTAACTATACAGGAACTGTTCCTTCATCAACCCTCTCATCTAGACCTAAACTAGGATAAGTGACTATTGATCAACTTACTCAATAAGGCATTTACTGGACTAGTCCTAGGTAATGTAGCTCGTCTTTCTCATCTAGACATGTACTATGTTCAGGAACTATAGCTAAACCTAATTTGGACATGCATGAAGTTCAGAAACTTGGCTTGCGGTTTTGCGGTCTTACGTCACCATCAAGCTTGTGACCGCTCATTAACAACTGAAAAACTAAAATTCTTGTAATTGTAAATTTTAATTTGGTTATACTATTTTTTATAATCATTCTCATACAAGACAGATGTGACGTGCTACTCATGAATGCACATAGCCCTGGGGCCAAAGTTCAAGAGCCTCAGAGTACCACTGAATGTCTTTACAAGTCAATATTTAATTTCCTCCCTCCAGCAGTTGGGAAAATTCACAGGCACAAGTGTCGTGGCTCCATGCCTTCTCTCTCACTGCAATATTTTATCGACAGCCAACATTGAATTTATTGCTAGGTGTGCAAGTTCTTTTTTGCTTTCTCCTTACATCCAGTCATGACAGGAGAAAAAAGTTCTGAATTAGCTATGTGGGGTGTTAAATAGTTAACACTGCGCGTTATGGAGAGGTCATTTCATTTTTTAAATTATAGTTTAGACACACAAAAGAACACTACTGTAGGCCTATTGGCCCGTGCTAGACTGGTCCAACTTACACCCGCCAGCACACCCACTTATATACCCATCCAGACTATATTAAATATACTGAAGGGCAACGTCCTTTGATGAGTCCCTTACCAGCATTAAGGTACCTCCCGTGAGGGTCGTGACATGGCAAATGCTTTCCAGCCTCATTAAGAATGGAAATGGAGTAAGAGTACATTCATCGAGGATCGCCAGAGCCTTCTGGGACCCCAACGAGGTACTACCTTGAGGGAGGCTCGGAGGGACCCAACAAGGTACTACCTTGAGGGAGAGGCTCGGAGGGACACCAGCGAGGTACTACCTTGAGGGAGAGGCTCGGAGGGACACCAGTGAGGTACTACATTGAGGGAGAGGCTCGGAGGGACACCAACGGGTACTACCTTGAGGGAGAGGCTCAGAGGGACACCAACGGGTGCTACCTTGAGGGAGAGGCTCAGAGGGACACCAGCGAGGTACTACCTTGAGGGAGAGGCTCAGAGGGACACCAACGGGTACTACCTTGAGGGAGAGGCTCGGAGGGACACCAACGGGTACTACCTTGAGGGAGAGGCTCGGAGGGACACCAGCGAGGTACTACCTTGAGGGAGAGGCTCAGAGGGACACCAGCGAGGTACTACCTTGAGGGAGAGGCTCAGAGGGACACCAGCGAGGTACTACCTTGAGGGAGAGGCTCAGAGGGACACCAACGGGTACTACCTTGAGGGAGAGGCTCGGAGGGACACCAACGGGTACTACCTTGAGGGAGAGGCTCGGAGGGACACCAACGGGTACTACCTTGAGGGAGAGGCTCGGAGGGACACCAACGGGTACTACCTTGAGGGAGAGGCTCGGAGGGACACCAACGGGTACTACCTTGAGGGAGAGGCTTGGAGGGACACCAACGGGTACTACCTTGAGGGAGAGGCTCAGAGGGACACCAGTGAGGTACTACATTGAGGGAGAGGCTCAGAGGGACACCAGCGTGGTACTACCTTGAGGGAGATTCAGAGGGACACCAGCCAGGTATTACCTTGAGGGAGAGGCTCGGAGGGACACCAACGGGTACTACCTTGAGGGAGAGGCTCAGAGGGACACCAGTGAGGTACTACATTGAGGGAGAGGCTCAGAGGGACACCAGCGTGGTACTACCTTGAGGGAGAGGCTCAGAGGGACACCAGTGAGGTACATTGAGGGAGAGACTCAGAGGGACACCAGTGAGGTACTACATTGAGGGAGATTCAGAGGGACACCAGCGAGGTATTACCTTGAGGGAGAGGCTCAGAGGGACACCAGTGAGGTACTACATTGAGGGAGAGACTCAGAGGGACACCAGTGAGGTACTACATTGAGGGAGATTCAGAGGGACACCAGCGAGGTATTACCTTGAGGGAGAGGCTCAGAGGGACACCAGTGAGGTACTACATTGAGGGAGATTCAGAGGGACACCAGCGAGGTACTACCTTGAGGGAGAGACTCAGAGGGACACCAGTGAGGTACTACCTTGAGGGAGAGGCTCAGAGGGACACCAGTGAGGTACTACATTGAGGGAGAGGCTCAGAGGGACACCAGTGAGGTACTACCTTGAGGGAGAGGCTCAGAGGGACACCAGTGAGGTACTACCTTGAGGGAGAGGCTCAGAGGGACACCAGTGAGGTACTACCTTGAGGGAGAGGCTCAGAGGGACACCAGTGAGGTACTACCTTGAGGGAGAGACTCAGAGGGACACCAGTGAGGTACTACATTGAGGGAGAGACTCAGAGGGACACCAGTGAGGTACTACATTGAGGGAGAGACTCAGAGGGACACCAGTGAGGTACTACCTTGAGGGAGAGACTCAGAGGGACACCAGTGAGGTACTACCTTGAGGGAGAGGCTCAGAGGGACACCAGTGACGTACTACCTTGAGGGAGAGGCTCAGAGGGACACCAGTGAGGTACTACCTTGAGGGAGAGGCTCAGAGGGACACCGGCGAGGTAGTCACGAGGAAGCTGCTCCAAGTGACAATGGGACGCCAGGAGCCGCGTGGCTAACACACTGCTACAGCAAAACGTTAGTTATCCACATAATCCTATCTTTTCCTTCCTTAGATCGAATATGAATGCTTCTCATTCCTCAGGTGTTGTATAACCCCCATTGGGTTTAGTACTTCCCTATAAAGAATAATAATCATGACCTGGAAGTAACAAGGTCAACGATTCTCTTTTTTTCAAGATCATGCAGTTCCTCTGAGAGAGTGAGTCACCTGAAGTTATCTACCTAATTAGTACATTTTTAAATTTTTGCCCCAAGGGACGAATTTATTGGTGAGCGTCACTCATGAGTAAACAGTCATATAGATTATACTGAGCAGCAATGGCACCTTTAACAAGTATCTAAATTTTAGGATGCCTTTAATATTGAAACCTGGGCTATATGGTCCTCTTGTCTTTAAATTAAAGGAAGTGAATTCATTAGTCTTCCCAACATCTCACAGTCCCAGCTATAGACACGTCACCTAACCTAATGTATTTTTTTTTATATTTATTTACTGTTACGTAAAGTCAATGATATACTATTTTTCGTAACGTTCAGACTTCCACTGATTTATGGCAAAAATAAATATTTCACTCGGCTTATTCGGCCAATGTGGACGATTCGGCTTATTAGGCACGACATACGTATGTCGCTGGCTTGCGACACCCGTTGCTGGGAAGCCAGCGACAGGTGTCGGTCAAATGACCAAAACCTCCCCAAGTATCGGCTCATTATTTTACTAAGATCAACAGTTCTCCTGACACAAGTGACCACTTCCACCACCAACAATTTAGGTACAGGAGCAGATACTGAAGCTGTAAACATGAAAGTCTTTGAATAAGAGAGTTTAATAAAGACACATGAGTGTGATTCTGATAGACAGGTGGTCCTGACACAGGAGTGAAGTGTGGTGTTGATGATGTATTAGTGGCACCAGCGTTGAGGCTGCTGGTGACGACGCTGTGGAGGAGTCAGTTTACTGGCGACAGTGTTGGCAGAGACGGTACTTGTGGACGTGGTGATAAGTTAGGAGTGTTGATGTCATCTGGATGACCATAACAATAGGGTAAGTGTTACCATAATGCACCTAGAAAGTGGCAGTATTTTTAGTTCCCCACTGGATCAATGATCTTAAATTTACAAGACCTTCCATTGACACATTGCCACTGGTTAGCTAACACTATTGACATTTTCATCTCAGACTCTGGCTCTCGGTGTCAGATTATTGGTGTTAGTCAATCCAATGTAGTTTCAATTAAGCCACAGTTAACCCACAACTGATTCACTTTGGATACAGTGTGTATGTGATGTAAATAGCTGTGTGTGTTTCGGCCGCTGCGCGATCCGGCCAGCAGTAACAGCCTGGTTGATCAGACCCTGGTCCACCATGAGGTTTAAAGCTGCTTTCTCTAGTTATCATTATTGAAGGTTTGAAGCCAATCAGATGAGGCATTCATTGTTATATGAAAAAATGACTAATTTAAATTATCTAGTTTTATCAATAAAAATGGCATATTGGCACCTACATAACCCCGAATTTATCCAACAATTAACCTTTACCAGGCCTGGAGAGGGGTAATTACCCTTTTCCACTCCTGGTAAAGGGGTAATTACCCTTTCCCAGGCCTGGTAAAGGGTTAAGGTTCAAACTCAAGTCACAACAGACATTATCCAGTTACTACACAGAAATCAATCATTAAACTTATCAAATTAAATAACACAACCAAACAGTAATATGGCGCTTCCTTTAAGGAAAGCACACCAGCGCTTAAAGTTTGAAGCCAACCAGCAGATGTCTTCTCCAGTTCTCACCCAGAATCCAAATATTCTAACTATACCACGGGTGGGGTTAGAACCCGCGATCAGAGAGCCACAGAACTCCAGACCGTCGCGGGTTCTAACCCCACCCCGTTGTATGGTTTATTTGCAATCGTGTCAATACGATTTCGTGAGTCCAAACATTCTATTTTTCAACCATATTAGAAAATAGTCAAATTCACATCAACACAGCCAAAATTAGAGAGCATCGTCGTCATCACACACCCCAGCCATTAAGGACTGTAGCTGTTCACAAGAAGTGTACAAAACTTATTGTATAGTTAATAATGAAACATTTTAAAAATTAATCACAATTATTTTTAAGTAGGATACAACGGTATTAAAATTTGAAGACAAACAGAAGAGGCTTTCTCGGGTTATCGCAAGGAAACTAAATCCAGAAATAGTTTATGTAATATTGACCAGAAAGTGCATATACATGCCCAAAATAATTACATTGCATCAACTTTGACAGTTTAAAGCCTATCTGATGAGGCATTCTCAATTTATAAACGAAAACATTAGAGGAATAAAAAAAAACCAGGTTACCACTTGGGGTACCACTTTAGGAATCCCTAATAAGTCACAACATGAGGGTTGAAACAATTCACGAATAACCCACAAGTTGGGGATTAAACTTAGTCGATGTTTCGGTCCTTCTTGGGCCATAATCAAGTCGTTCACGGTTTGTTATTAATGGTCCAAAACGGACCGAAAAGTCTTCTAATTTTAAATTTGTGGATTAGTAGTGAATTCTTCAAGCTATGGTCTTGTGATTCGATTAATACGTTATTTTTTGTATCTTATCGTGAGAAGTCTTCTTAATGCACTCGAGCAACGAGATAACATTGACCCAATATATTTCTTGCGTGTTGGGTCACGGAATATTTGTCTTGGCACTTGTCTGTGTGTCAGTAATTGTACGTGTGTGTGTCAGCACTAGCCTGTGTGCGTCAGTACTTGCCTACCTATTGTCAGTACATATTTGCAGTACAGTATGCTAACGTTCCATCCCAGCTGACGTACGCCAGACATTACTGGCCGTAGTTAAAGGCAATGGCAGTATATTTTAATGTTATTGTGTAGAGGACTTACCGTCACCTTGCGAGCAGCATCGCAAAACACACTGCTGAAACACACTGCCAAATTTAGCAGTGTATATACACTGACCTAGGCAGTAGCTGCCTAAAGCCGACGTAACTCAAAATACTCTTAATATCGTCTGTCGTAAAATAACGCTAGGGGAATAAGCGGCAGTCAGACTTAATTCGTACAAGAGAAGAGTAGCTTTAAATCCTCGGAACAAAAGCCCTTCATTAGCCTCAAGGTAGCCCTTATATAAGGGCTGAAAAAGTAAAGATAGTTCCAATAAGAGACTTTCACGAACATCGCAGCACTCTCCGTGAAGCCTATAAGCTGCGCCGGTCCGCGGGTCTGGAACTGGAAGCAAGCACACAGCAGACCAAAGCTCTCGCTTCAAGCATATTATGAGACATTGGTGTAGTGAGCGGAGGCAGCCACACCTGAAGATCCATGGTATGGCCAGTGAGATTATGACGAAGGTTTGAGCCTTGGAACCGGCTAGAGGATGCTCAAACAACGGCGAGACTGCGAATTCCCTTAATATTACCAGAGGTCATAGCTCAGATGTTATAGACTCTCTCTCTCTCTCTCTCTCTCTCTCTCTCTCTCTCTCTCTCTCTCTCTCTCTCTCTCTCTCTCTCTCTCTCTCTCTCTCTCTCTCTCTCTCTCTCTCTCTCAATATTCAACGTACCGACCGTCTCCCACCGAGGCAAGATGGCCCGAAAAATAAGAAAACTATGAAGTTTATCATTTTACATTTAGTAATGTATACAGGAGGAGTTACTAAGTCCTTTGCTCCTGTCATTTTTGCCTCTTACGACACGCATGACATACGGAGGAAAGATTCTTCCTCCGTAAGCCATGCGTGTTTTTCATTTTGGGCCACCTTGCCTCGGTGGGATACGGCTGGTTTGTTGAAAGAAGAATATATATGGATGAATTTGGTAGGGTGTGCAAAAGAAGAAAATTAAAGGTGAATACAGGAAAGAGTAAGGTTATGAGGATAACAAAAAGATTAGGTGATGAAAGATTGAATATCAGATTGGAGGGAGAGAGTATGGAGGAGGTGAACGTATTCAGATATTTGGGAGTGGACGTGTCAGCGGATGGGTCTATGAAAGATGAGGTGAATCATAGAATTGATGAGGGAAAAAGAGTGAGTGGTGCACTTAGGAGTCTGTGGAGACAAAGAACTTTGTCCTTGGAGGCAAAGAGGGGAATGTATGAGAGTATAGTTTTACCAACGCTCTTATATGGGTGTGAAGCGTGGGTGATGAATGTTGCAGCGAGGAGAAGGCTGGAGGCAGTGGAGATGTCATGTCTGAGGGCAATGTGTGGTGTGAATATAATGCAGAGAATTCGTAGTTTGGAAGTTAGGAGGAGGTGTGGGATTACCAAAACTGTTGTCCAGAGGGCTGAGGAAGGGTTGTTGAGGTGGTTCGGACATGTAGAGAGAATGGAGCGAAACAGAATGACTTCAAGAGTGTATCAGTCTGTAGTGGAAGGAAGGCGGGGTAGGGGTCGGCCTAGGAAGGGTTGGAGGGAGGGGGTAAAGGAGGTTTTGTGTGCGAGGGGCTTGGACTTCCAGCAGGCATGCGTGAGCGTGTTTGATAGGAGTGAATGGAGACAAATGGTTTTTAATACTTGACGTGCTGTTGGAGTGTGAGCAAAGTAACATTTATGAAGGGATTCAGGGAAACCGGCAGGCCGGACTTGAGTCCTGGAGATGGGAAGTACAGTGCCTGCACTCTGAAGGAGGGGTGTTAATGTTGCAGTTTAAAAACTGTAGTGTAAAGCACCCTTCTGGCAAGACAGTGATGGAGTGAATGATGGTGAAAGTTTTTCTTTTTCGGGCCACCCTGCCTTGGTGGGAATCGGCCGGTGTGATAATAAAAAAAAAAAATATATATATATATATATTATATATATTATATATATATATATTATATATATATATATATATAAACACTACGACCTTCTCCCACCTAGGTACGGTGACTCGACAAAGAAAACGCTTTAACCATCATTTACTCAATCACTATGTTGCCAGAAGAGCATCGACGTCACACATCAGATGGCCTTCCAAACTGCAACATTCCCACCCTTCCGTTAGAGTGCAGGCACTCTACATCCCACCCCTATAACTCATATCCGGCTAACCGGTCTCCCTGAATCCCTTCATAAATGTTACCTAGCTCATACTCCAACAGCATGTCAGATCATAAAAAATCACTTGCCTCCACTCCCATCTAGCACAGCCACACAAACCTACTGTATACCCAAGTTCCTAGCACTCAAAACTTACTTTACCCCCCTTTCTCCTTTGCTCCTGTCATTTTTGCCTCTTACGACACGCATGACATACGGAGGAAAGATTCTTCCTCCGTAAGTCATGCGTGTTTTTCATTTTGGGCCACCTTGCCACGGTGGGATACGGCTGGTTTGTTGAAAGAAGAATATATATATATGTATATATATGTATGTATATATATGTATATATATGTATGTATATATATGTATATATATGTATGTATGTATGTATATCTTTCAACACACCAGCCATATCCCAATGAGGTGGGGTGGCCAAAAAGGAAAAACAAAAGTTTGTCCTTTTAAATTTAGTAATATATACAGGAGAAGGGGTTACTAGCCCCTTGCTCCCGGCATTTTAGTCGCCTCTTACGACACGCATGGCTTACGGAGGAAGAATTCTGTTCCACTTCCCCATGGAAAATGTATGTATATATATGTATACATATATATGTATGTATATATATGTATACATATATATGTATGTATATATATATATATATATATATATATATATATATAAACACTACGACCTTCTCCCACCTAGGTACGGTGACTCGACAAAGAAAACGCTTTAACCATCATTTACTCAATCACTATGTTGCCAGAAGAGCATCGACGTCACACATCAGATGGCCTTCCAAACTGCAACATTCCCACCCTTCCGTTAGAGTGCAGGCACTGTACATCCCACCCCTATAACTCATATCCGGCTAACCGGTCTCCCTGAATCCCTTCATAAATGTTACCTAGCTCATACTCCAACAGCATGTCGGATCATAAAAAATCACTTGCCTCCACTCCCATCTAGCACAGCCACACAAACCTACTGTATACCCAAGTTCCTAGCACTCAAAACTTACTTTACCCCCCTCTCTCCAACCTTTAATAGGACGACCCCTACCCCCTCCTTCCCTCCACCTCAGAGTTATACACCCTCCTAATCATCCTATTTTGATTCAATTTCTCTAAATGTCCAAACCACCTCAACAACCCCTCCTCAGCCTTCTAAATAATATTTTTGGTAACTCCACATCTACTCCTAATCTCTAAACTCTGGATAATATTCACACCACACATTCCCCTGAAACACATCTCTACTGTCTCTAGCCTCCTCCCCGTTGCCAGTCACAACCCATGCTTCTCACCCATACAATAGTATTGGTACCACTATGCTCTGGTATGTACATTCACCTTTTTGCCTCCATGGATACAGCTCTGTCTCCACAAATGCCTCGGTGCACCATCCGGAGAGACAGAATATATTTGTGGTCTGGTTTGGATGTTATGGGAGACGCATGTGGCAGAGATCAAGCCTTAATGAAGCCGATCAGGTCATATCAGGGGTAGGTGAGGGGCGCTAGCAGGGACCGAGGGCAGGGGAGGAGGGAGTAGTTAAGGTCTGGTATTGATGTTATGGGAGCCGCGTGTGTGTCGGCGGATCCCCTTGATGAAGCCCAGCCGGGCCGTGCCTGGAGGTGCTGGAGCCTTTGATCTACACGTTCCTGAGGTTCCATGATTGTGGCGGAGCTTCAGCCCTTGTGTGGGGGAAGTGACGCTCTTCGTTGTGTCCAATTTCCCCATCTCTTGTTGACATTTCACACCCTATTATGAATAGCCACACTATTATTTCCTCGCACTGACACCCATAAATGCACTTCACTTCGAATCATTGTAGTGTTTTCACTTACATAGTTATCTCTGGTATTACGCAAGAATACACTAGGCATTTCACACCCCAGCTATTCTTACACACAGATGATTAATGGGGTTTGAAGCCTATCAACTATACTAGGGTCATTATGACTGCACGTCACCTGTTTCCCATCACCACGTACGTATACAATGAGAAACATGCACCTCACTCATGTCTATGCACAATTCAGATAACACAAACGAACCCACATGGAGGACAAGTTTTGAATACTATGATACTGTGATTCTGACCTCAATAGGTTTAGCGCTTCGCCATGATGATGATGATGATGATACCTTGCTCACATTGCTGTTGGAGTGTGAGTCCTAAAGATGGGAAGTACAGTGCCGGCACTCTGAAGGAGGAGTGTTAATGCTGCATTTTTATAACTGTAGTGTAAACGCTCCTCTGGCAAGACAGTGATGGAGTTAATGATGGCGAAAGTTTTTCTTTTTCGGGCCACACTACCTTGGTGGGAAACGGCCGATGTATTAATAAAAATAATAATAATAATAATAAATAATATGTAATAGACTTTTTTTTTGTAGTGAAGTGCAAAGCCTAGCTGGCGCTGTTACTCCAAGCTGGGACCTGAAGTTACGTCAGGAGACTAATGTTTCAAGACACACACACCCGTGTTTCCTGACAGACAAGATATCATGTGGGAGTTCGACACGTGGATTAGGTAAGAAATACTCACGTAGGCTGTTATTACGTATAATTGCAGATATGTGGAGAGAGCCCTTGCAACCGTACCTATCTCCTTGCTCACACTCGTAACACTAACTGACCGGCCGCCCACGTACCCATAGAGGGTCTTTGAATAATGCCAGGTCAGCTCAATATGAATATACAGTGACTCAGGCAGAGACGGTTGGTCGTTGAGTCAACGGTACACTGGTTACTGGTAACTGGTTACTACTACTGAGAGCCGTACCTATCTCCTTGCTCACACTCGTAACACTAACTGACCGGCCGCCCACGTACCCATAGAGGGTCTTTGAATAATGCCAGGTCAGCTCAATATGAATATACAGTGACTCAGGCAGAGACGGTTGGTCATTGAGTCAACGGTACACTGGTTACTGGTAACTGGTTACTACTACTGAGAAAGACACTACCACTCACTCTCATAAAAACACTAAAACGGGGGGAAAAAAAAGGACAGGCGTTCTGTATATTTCGTCCTTGCACTGAAGATGGTCTCATTGTAAAGTCAAAATACACAGAATTCATCTTATTTTCCGTTATGTTGTCTCCTTATTTGTTTCTGCCATTGGCCGCTTTTCAACAGAACTTGAGTAGAGGATCCCCATATTGCCATAAAGAATTATGTTCAAGGAAAGCTATGTTGAAGACAAGCCTTCACTGGCACAACATTTCGCTCTGTGTAGATCAAAAACGTTGTCCCAGTAAGTGTTTGTTCTGCAGAATTTGTATTTCCTTCACTATTGTCGACAGGACGCTAACTGGACTCAAACTTTTGTGTTACTGAGTAAGATACGTGTTCTGGCTGACTGCCTGAATGACAGTCTGTCTGACTGACCGACTGTCTGTCTATCTGTATGTCTGACTGATTGATCAGTTTCCTCACTTAACACAGTCATCCATTCACTCACTCGTCAGTTCACTCGACTCATTTGTTCTTTCGTTCATTCATCCGTTCACTTATCCACTCATTACTAGCTCCTGTAATATAGGAACTGGAACACTAGCTCCTGTAAGGTCAGAATTGGAACACTAGCCCCTGTAAGATCAGAATTGGAACACTAGCTCCCGTAAGGTCAAAACTGGAACACTAGCCCCTGTAAGATCAGAACTGGAACACTAGCTCCTGTAAGGTCAGAACCGAAACACTAGCTCCTGTAAAATCAGAACTGGAACACTAGCTCTTGTAAGGCCAGAACCGGAACACTAGCTCCCATAAGATCAGAACTGGAACACTACCTCCTGTAAGATCAGAACTGGAACGCCAACCTGGAATGCTGGAAGATCAGAGCTTGAAGGCCAGCTCTTGTTAAGTCCAATATTAGAAGACACGTTTGTTTACGACCTGAACTGGAATGCCAGAGGTGAAAGGCTAGCCAGTTCCCTTATGATCCAACCTGATCGCTCGAAATTCGTAACACTTGTGGAGCCAGGTGAAAAATATACCCCGACATGTTCCCAGTGATGTCGAGAATTGGCTTCATCCTAGACCTGATTACAACGTGGATGGGGAGGAATATAGAGGAAATGGGTCAAGTGTTTTGTCAAATTCCTTGCAAATAACAAGGAGAGAGCTTATTGGTTTCTGTTTTTTCTTTTCACGAGGTTCATTTAGAAAGAATAAAAAAGGCACAATACCGTGACTGGAACACTGCACAAAAAACCCGCACATAGGAGAATTTCTAGTTAATGGTCCAAATCGGACCGGAATGTAGTAATAAATTTCATTCTCTGTGCGAGTTATATACGTAAGGTTTCATTAGAGGGACTGGTCCCAAATCTGCACACAGAAATCACTCCCTACGAAAGCAAAAGACTGGGCAGATGGTACAACATACCCAGTGAAAAGTAGGGGCGCCATTAGTACACTAAGGTAAAACGCAATAAGCGTCCGAGACCCAAGACTGTTTAGCAGCCTTCCACCAGGCATTAGTGGAATTACCAATAGACCCCTGGCTGCCTTCAAGATAGAGCTGGGCAAATACCTAATGTCAGTACCCAATCACTCGTACGTTGGGCTACGTGTGGCCCGCAGTAACAGCCCGGTTGATCAGACCCTGATCCACTGGGAAGCCTGGTTAAGGACCGGGTCACGGGGGCGTTGACCCCCGGAACACCCTCCGGGTAGATCAGCCAGAACGTCATTCCTCAAGCTCTCTTTTGAGTTTGAGAGAGCATCGCTCTTCAAACTTTCTTGAGAGATTTGATAGCATTTATATTTAATCTCTCTTGAATACTTTCTGTAAAGTGTAAACTCGTGTAGATTTGATACAGATAGCATTAATGTTCACACTGTATTGAGAAGTTTGACAAAGAAGCAATCATAGTTCCATTTTTTAAGACGCTTAACAAAGACAGAATCATTATTTCACCATCCGTAAGAGGACCTGGGGACTTGAGGTATGAATATCAACATATATCATACTGAGCACGTTTATGGAACTTTTATCCTCCCTTCTTTTCCATTCTAGCAGCATCAGTTTCGTCCCATCTTCCTTTGTTTCATTCCAGCAGTCTTGGTTCTGTTCCAGCAGTTTCTGTTCCGTTCCAGTTGTCTCTTTTCCGTATTTAGGACAATGTCTCCTGGCCCCGGTGATGACATGGGTGATGTGGGAATGAGTCAACTTGCTAGCCATCACCCGACAGTATTTACGCTGCCAGGGATCCCAGCTTCACGGTACTTAACTCTTAATGAATTCCCCTCCTTTGTATTTATGACTCTGCTTAGAGGTTATGTTAATTTCCTCTTGAGGCTGACAGTACACACCTCACATATTTGTCTGTCTATCTGTTTGTCTCTCCTTTTCTATCTGTCTGTTTATCTATCTTCCATAACACGTAGTATGGTGCTGTCTCTTACATAAAACACCACAACGTCCCTAGTCTTGTCTTGATCATGTATTCCCTTAACCACGTCTTCTCCCCCCCCCCTCTTTTACTGCTTCCCCTGATCACTTAGCAGTAAACAAGAACTGCACAGGAGTTAATCGGGTGTCGTGAGTGGCATCGTAGCGTACAATCTCAGTGGTAACACGGTGTGTTTTCGTTGATGCGCGGTCCCAGAAAGCTGTCCTCGTATGCCATAAGCTCAGCCCCATCTACATCAGCTGATGCGAATGGAATAGTACAGAGCTCAGCATCATAAGGTTTTAATGTAGCTAACTATCAGCATCGAATATTTGAAGCCGATCAGAAAAGGCTTTTGCAAGATATCGCATGGACTCTGATATCCAAATTTCTTCAATAAAAATGGCAAAATTTTCCCCTGCATCTTAGACCAAAATCAATTTGAACCTTCCATGAGATACGTCGGCTTTGAAATTGAAAGGTATTCTATGGTTATCCCAAAATGCAGCAGCACTAAGTTTGAAGCCGCTTATAAGTTGCATTATCAAGTCAGCGTTGAAAAGTAAAGTTGTGTAGACTTGCAAGTGGTAGTCCACTTGTGTGAGACAGGGCGGCACCTTAACTCAGAATCATTACAACATTTTCACTTACATTTTTAAGAGGACTGTCTTGATCCAAGGAATCGGAGCTACCATCCCCCCTTCCTCGGATCAAACATGATTACCTCCCATTCTCCAGGCGGTGTACAACTCAATAGTAAGTCAGTGCTTCCTCATATAATAATAATAATAATAATAATAATTACTAATTTCCTCTTCACACTTTCTGGTTGCTTCATATAATTTCTATGCTAATTTTTTTTAGTTAAAGCACAGTATATAAATGATCAGTTTATTAACACACTAGAAAAAATATTTTATGATTTATTGTCGACTTTCGGCGGTTTTCTCATAATTCGCCTCGTATGAGGCGACTAAAATGCCGGGAGCAATGGGCTAGTAACCCCTTCTCCTGTATACATTTACTAAAAAAGAGAAGAAGAAAAACTTTATAAAACTGGGATGCTTAAATGTGCGTGGATGTAGTGCGGATGACAAGAAACAGATGATTGCTGATGTTATGAATGAAAAGAAGTTGGATGTCCTGGCTCTAAGCGAAACAAAGCTGAAGGGGGTAGGAGAGTTTCAGTGGGGGGAAATAAATGGGATTAAATCTGGAGTATCTGAGAGAGTTAGAGAAAAGGAAGGGGTAGCAGTAATGTTAAATGATCAGTTATGGAAGGAGAAAAGAGAATATGAATGTGTAAATTCAAGAATTATGTTGATTAAAGTAAAGGTTGGATGCGAGAAGTGGGTCATAATAAGCGTGTATGCACCTGGAGAAGAGAGGAATGCAGAGGAGAGAGAGAGATTTTGGGAGATGTTAAGTGAATGTATAGGAGCCTTTGAACCAAGTGAGAGAGTAATTGTGGTAGGGGACCTGAATGCTAAAGTAGGAGAAACTTTTAGAGAGGGTGTGGTAGGTAAGTTTGGGGTGCCAGGTGTAAATGATAATGGGAGCCCTTTGATTGAACTTTGTATAGAAAGGGGTTTAGTTATAGGTAATACATATTTTAAGAAAAAGAGGATAAATAAGTATACACGATATGATGTAGGGCGAAATGACAGTAGTTTGTTGGATTATGTATTGGTAGATAAAAGACTGTTGAGTAGACTTCAGGATGTACATGTTTATAGAGGGGCCACAGATATATCAGATCACTTTCTAGTTGTAGCTACACTGAGAGTAAAAGGTAGATGGGATACAAGGAGAATAGAAGCATCAGGGAAGAGAGAGGTGAAGGTTTATAAACTAAAAGAGGAGGCAGTTAGGGTAAGATATAAACAGCTATTGGAGGATAGATGGGCTAATGAGAGCATAGGCAATGGGGTCGAAGAGGTATGGGGTAGGTTTAAAAATGTAGTGTTAGAGTGTTCAGCAGAAGTTTGTGGTTACAGGAAAGTGGGTGCAGGAGGGAAGAGGAGCGATTGGTGGAATGATGATGTAAAGAGAGTAGTAAGGGAGAAAAAGTTAGCATATGAGAAGTTTTTACAAAGTAGAAGTGATGCAAGGAGGGAAGAGTATATGGAGAAAAAGAGAGAGGTTAAGAGAGTGGTGAAGCAATGTAAAAAGAGAGCAAATGAGAGAGTGGGTGAGATGTTATCAACAAATTTTGTTGAAAATAAGAAAAAGTTTTGGAGTGAGATTAACAAGTTAAGAAAGCCTAGAGAACAAATGGATTTGTCAGTTAAAAATAGGAGAGGAGAGTTATTAAATGGAGAGTTAGAGGTATTGGGAAGATGGAGGGAATATTTTGAGGAATTGTTAAATGTTGATGAAGATAGGGAAGCTGTGATTTCGTGTATAGGGCAAGGAGGAATAACATCTTGTAGGAGTGAGGAAGAGCCAGTTGTGAGTGTGGGGGAAGTTCGTGAGGCAGTAGGTAAAATGAAAGGGGGTAAGGCAGCCGGGATTGATGGGATAAAGATAGAAATGTTAAAAGCAGGTGGGGATATAGTTTTGGAGTGGTTGGTGCAATTATTTAATAAATGTATGGAAGAGGGTAAGGTACCTAGGGATTGGCAGAAAGCATGCATAGTTCCCTTGTATAAAGGCAAAGGGGATAAAAGAGAGTGCAAAAATTATAGGGGGATAAGTCTGTTGAGTGTACCTGGTAAAGTGTATGGTAGAGTTATAATTGAAAGAATTAAGAGTAAGACGGAGAATAGGATAGCAGATGAACAAGGAGGCTTTAGGAAAGGTAGGGGGTGTGTGGACCAGGTGTTTACAGTGAAACATATAAGTGAACAGTATTTAGATAAGGCTAAAGAGGTCTTTGTGGCATTTATGGATTTGGAAAAGGCGTATGACAGGGTGGATAGGGGGGCAATGTGGCAGATGTTGCAAGTGTATGGTGTAGGAGGTAGGTTACTGAAAGCAGTGAAGAGTTTTTACGAGGATAGTGAGGCTCAAGTTAGAGTATGTAGGAAAGAGGGAAATTTTTTCCCAGTAAAAGTAGGCCTTAGACAAGGATGTGTGATGTCACCGTGGTTGTTTAATATATTTATAGATGGGGTTGTAAGAGAAGTAAATGCGAGGGTCTTGGCAAGAGGCGTGGAGTTAAAAGATAAAGAATCACACACAAAGTGGGAGTTGTCACAGCTGCTCTTTGCTGATGACACTGTGCTCTTGGGAGATTCTGAAGAGAAGCTGCAGAGATTGGTGGATGAATTTGGCAGGGTGTGCAAAAGAAGAAAATTAAAGGTGAATACAGGAAAGAGTAAGGTTATGAGGATAACAAAAAGATTAGGTGATGAAAGATTGAATATCAGATTGGAGGGAGAGAGTATGGAGGAGGTGAACGTATTCAGATATTTGGGAGTGGACGTGTCAGCGGATGGGTCTATGAAAGATGAGGTGAATCATAGAATTGATGAGGGAAAAAGAGTGAGTGGTGCACTTAGGAGTCTGTGGAGACAAAGAACTTTGTCCTTGGAGGCAAAGAGGGGAATGTATGAGAGTATAGTTTTACCAACGCTCTTATATGGGTGTGAAGCGTGGGTGATGAATGTTGCAGCGAGGAGAAGGCTGGAAGCAGTGGAGATGTCATGTCTGAGGGCAATGTGTGGTGTGAATATAATGCAGAGAATTCGTAGTTTGGAAGTTAGGAGGAGGTGCGGGATTACCAAAACTGTTGTCCAGAGGGCTGAGGAAGGGTTGTTGAGGTGGTTCGGACATGTAGAGAGAATGGAGCGAAACAGAATGACTTCAAGAGTGTATCAGTCTGTAGTGGAAGGAAGGTGGGGTAGGAGTCGGCCTAGGAAGGGTTGGAGGGAGGGGGTAAAGGAGGTTTTGTGTGCGAGGGGCTTGGACTTCCAGCAGGCATGCGTGAGCGTGTTTGATAGGAGTGAATGGAGACAAATGGTTTTTAATACTTGACGTGCTGTTGGAGTGTGAGCAAAGTAACATTTATGAAGGGATTCAGGGAAACCGGCAGGCCGGACTTGAGTCCTGGAGATGGGAAGTACAGTGCCTGCACTCTGAAGGAGGGGTGTTAATGTTGCAGTTTAAAAACTGTAGTGTAAAGCACCCTTCTGGCAAGACAGTGATGGAGTGAATGATGGTGAAAGTTTTTCTTTTTCGGGCCACCCTGCCTTGGTGGGAATCGGCCAGTGTGATAATAATAAAAAAATAATAAATTAAGAATTTTTTTCTTGTTCTGGTATCAAATTATATTTTGCATGCTAAGCAAACAGAGGAGAAATATATATTAAAAAGTCCAATCCCTCTCGCATATAATCAAATCATTACACAAAATATCTCTCTGATTTGTTAAAGAATTTTCTTGTGCTTATCTTGTGATAATTCAATCAAATCCCGTGTGTGTGTTGTGACACCTTCTATTTTGCTGTGCCTAAGCCATAATTTTATGTCGCTCTTTGCCAGGCTTATCCATCACGATCGTCAAAGCCGTGCAGGTCCAGAGGTTTTTCCTGGCGTGGAGCCTAGCAAATATCACAGATGGACTTGCTGGGTAATGTTGGGGCGCATATTACTTCCTGGTGCTAGGCACGCATGGCTGTTGCTCTGTTACACATATGTATAGTTTTAAGGAGAGGTACGACAGAGCTCTTAGTAGCGACCAGCGAAGAGGCGGGGCCAGCAGCTAAGACTCGACCCCTGCAACCACAAATATGAGTACACATACATACACACACACCAGCACCCTCCCATACCATTCCACACGCACCTCCACACCTCTCACGCCCACTCCCACACCCACCTCCACACCCTCCTACACCCACACCCACCTCCACACCCCACACCCACACCCTCCCACACCTACACCCACCTCCACACCTACACCCACCTCCACACCCACACCCACCTCCACACCCCACACCCACATCCTCCCACACCCACCTCCACACCCACACCCACACCCATCCACACCCACCTCCACACCCTCCCACACCCATACCCATACCCACCTCCACACCCCACACCCACCTCCACACCCTCACACACGCACTTCCACACCCTCACACACGCACTTCCACACCCTCCCACACCCACACCCCACTTCCACAGCCACTTCATCATGAGCCCATTAAATCTCACAGGCTGCTGAACACTGAGGCTTCGAGCCAATAAATTCGAGATTGTTACACTTGAGTCATCCATCACTTTGATCACTGCATTTAAGTAATTAATATGTAAGTGATGCTGATTAATTATTTATCAAAATTAGCATTTAAATTGTTTTTTCTATGTGATAATGTTCATCATATGATTAATAGGTTAAATGTGTTATTACCTCCTCCATATTTTTATTGAGTTTCATTGTGGGGGATTTCGAAGCATTGTTGGAGGGATTTTGACACTGATGGAGAAATTTTGAAGCATTGTTGGGGAGATTTTGAAGCATTGTTGGGGAGATTTTGAAGCATTGTTGGGGAGATTTTGCAGTATTTTGGGGAAATTCTGAAGCACTGTTTGAGAGAGTTTTGAAAAAATAATGTCATTCAGCGCATGGTGTGGTGGAGGCTTAATCCTCCGTCCGTGTGTGTTATTCAAGGCGTGGTATGGAGTAGGCTTGATCCTACGTCCGTGTGTTATTCAATGCATAGTGCAGTATAAGCTCTGTCCATGTAGGTCGATAAACGCATGGTGTAGTGGGAGGGTCGATACACCGTACGGTAATCTTGAAACTAACACTAGCTACGCACCAGTTACCTAACCCCTGAGTGAGCATGAATGTCTCAGGAGGAGGAAGATACAGCAGACTGCTACACCCGCAACAGCAAGCCAACTGCAGGTAATTAAACCAGTCTGCCATACTCACCTTAGAGCTACAGCCAGTTACATTACCAAGCACTGTGCAACCACCCATAATGATGGGGAGAGAGAGAGAGAGAGAGAGAGAGAGAGCTGCACATGATGATTATATCTTCCTTTAAAACATTTTTATGAACGCCTGATAAAGAAAAAGACTTCCTAGGTTAATTGGTTTGTCAGGTTTAAAGTCCATTAGTTGCAAGAGGGTCGTTAAGAATGGATTTCCCCATTACACCACAAGTTAAGAATACTTGTTCTTTAATCCATGGGATAACGATTAGAGAAAACTCTCTTGTAACATATATATATATATATATATATATATATATATATATATATATATATATATATATATATATATATATATATATATATATATATATATATATATATATATATATATATATATATATATATATATATATATATATATATATATATATATATATATATGCAATAAAATCACAGTAAACAGGTGATTTCAGAATATGCAAAACAACCACTCTGAAATAATAGAGAAGTGCCAAGCGCATTCGTGACTACTCACACTATCATAATGATAATGTGAGTAGTCACGAATGCGCTTGGAACTTCTCTATTATTTCACAGTGGTTGTTTTGCACATATATACATATATACATATATATATATATATATATATATATATATATATATATATATATATATATATATATATATAATCGCGAACAAGCGATACAAGATGTAAAACAGCCACAAGGGGAAGTTGAATTATAGCTCTAGGCATTTCGTGTTTCGATCATCACATCTTCAGGACTTTGCGATGTTGCAGAAATAAGTGGAAGTCCAGAGATTGACCAATGGAGTGATTTGAAAGAGGAAGTATTAAGAGCAGGGCATTATTATCGATTAGGCTCAATAATCACAGTGCCTAGGGCTTACGACACTACGAAAATTTTTGATTAAAAATAATTATAAATTTTTCGAAAAAATTTGAAAGACAATTATAAAACCTAAATTTATATATTCTTAAACTAGATATATTTATCTAAGGTATAAATTACTATTATATTATTCCATATATCCATTGACAATTTAATTCTGCGATTTTTTTAAGCTTTTAAGGAATCTGGTTTACAACCATTGGAAATGATAAGCAGATAACTGTAAAACGCAAAGCTGCGAATAGGTAATAACACTAACACACACACACACACACACACACACACACATGCGAAGTTAATGAGAAGAATCAAATCGGATGAGGATCAGGCAGGACTACAAAGAGACCTGGACAGGCTAAAAGCCTGGTCCAGCAACTGGCTCCTTGAATTTAACCCTGCCAAATGCAAAGTCATGAAGATTGGGGAAGGGCAAAGAAGACCGCAGACACAATATAGTTTAGATGGCCAAAGACTGCAAACCTCACTCAAGGAAAAAGATATGGGGGTGAGTATAACACCGAGCACATCTCCTGAGGCGCACATCAATCAGATAACTGCTGCAGCATACGGGCGCCTGGCAAACCTACGGATAGCGTTCCGATACCTCAGTAAGGATTCGTTTAAGACTCTGTATACCATTTACGTCAGGCCCATACTGGAGTATGCAGCACCAGTTTGGAATCCACACCTAATCAAGCACGTCAAGAAATTAGAGAAAGTACAAAGGTTTGCAACAAGACTAGTCCCAGAGCTACGGGGATTGTCCTACGAAGAAAGGTTGAGGGAAATCGGCCTGACGACACTGGAGGACAGGAGGGTCAGGGGAGACATGATAACGACATATAAAATACTGCGCGGAATAGACAAGGTGGACAAAGACGGGATGTTCCAGAAAAGGGATACAGACACAAGAGGTCACAATTGGAAGTTGAAGATTCAGATGAAGCAAAGGGATGTTAGGAAGTATTTCTTCAGTCATAGAGTAGTCAGGCCGTGGAATAGCCTAGAAAGTGACGTAGTGGAGGGAACCATACATAGTTTTAAGGCGAGGTATGATAGAGCTCATGGGGTATGGAGAGAGAGGACATAGTAGCAATCAGCGAAGAGGCGGGGCCAGGAGCTGTGACTCGACCCCTGCAACCACAAACAGGTGAGTACAAATAGGTGAGTACACACACACACAAAAGCAGCAGGAGCCTCGGGACACAGCACCTAAGAGGACAGAGGTGGAGGACCCAGCAGGCAACACTGGTCCCTCAAGACGCCTCTTGTGAGCCTGAGTGTGACCTGAGTCATCTTCACCCTCTCACGAGGAGGCCAGAGCGCCTCAAGCTGATTGTTAGTGGTGCTGGAGGAGGCTGCGGCCTTCTTACTCCCAGAACTTCATCTCCCTCACCGTGCCTCTGATTATTATTATTATTATTAGTAGTAGTAGTAGTAGTAGTAGTAGAAGTAGTAGTATAGGGAAGCGATAAAGCGCCTTAGAAATTCGAGATAATCAGGTTTGTGTCGCAGAGCCCTTGTAACAGAACCGAGGCAGGTGGCGATGCGGATCCGAAGAAAATCATGCAGCCTGGCTTATTTCCACTATGGTCTTCAGTGTACTTAATTCCCCCCCCCCCCAGGATGCAATTCAGCAGTTGGTTATCACCCAAGTAACTAAATACACGAATAGGTGACAGTGACAGCAGGTGTTAAGAAATTCACCCATACCTCTCGCCTCCCCAGGATTCGACACCGGGTACTTTTGATTATCCGACGAACGAGCCCGAAATGCTGTGCAAATAATATCTTTATTTCTGTAAGTACATGTACAAGGCATGCAGTCCTAGCTGACATACTACTATATAGAAAGTCCCATATTATGCAAAGCATTTCGGGTAAATCAGGTCAATTTTGTCCCAAGGTGCGACCCACACCAGTCGACTAACACCCAGGTACCCACTTTACTAATGGGTGAACAGGGACAGCAGGTTTCTTATGGAAACATATCGTTATGTTTGCCAGCCGTACCGGGGATCGACCCCCGAACCTCAGTATGTGAACTGAATGCGCTAGCGATCGAGCTACGGGACGCGGGCCCGAAATGCCGTGCAGGTTACCCGAAATGCTGTGCAGTTTGTCCGAAATGCTGTGCAGTTTACCCGAAATGCTGTGCAGTTTACCCGAAATGGTGTGCAGTTTACCCGAAATGCTGTGCAGTTTACCCGAAATGCTGTGCAGTTTACCCGAAATGCTGTGCAGTTTACCCGAAATGCTGTGCAGTTTGTCCGAAATGCTGTGCAGTTTACCCGAAATGCTGTGCAGTTTACCCGAAATGCTCTGCAGTTTGTCCGAAATGCTGTGCAGTTTGTCCGAAATGCTGTGCAGTTTACTCGAAATGCTGTGCAGTTTGTCCGAAATGCTGTGCAGTTTACTCGAAATGCTCTGCAGTTTGTCCGAAATGCTGTGCAGTTTGTCCGAAATGCTGTGCAGTTTACTCGAAATGCTGTGCAGTTTACCCGAAATGCTGTGCAGTTTACTCGAAATGCTGTGCAGTTTACCCGAAATGCTGTGCAGTTTACCCGAAATGCTGTGCAGTTTACCCGAAATGCTGTGCAGTTTACCCGAAATGCTGTGCAGTTTACTAGTGGTTTTCTTTTTGTACCTATCATTGTTTTACTAAATGTAAAGTTACGTTCGTTGTACCGCATAAAGAAATAAGAATTACGTAGTGTGAGTGTCTCACGAGGTGCAACCCATTAACCTCGATACACTCAAAATAACTCGACCAACCACTTACATATTTCAGATTATAGAATAATGAAGAGAAAATGCCCTCCCGTTATTTTTTAACGCCGTTGAATTTACAGGCTAACAGCTGTTGTTTTGCCTCATTTCATTTACCATTTCATGTGCGATCACTGTTACGTGACACTGCCAGTGTCACGTAACAGTGATGATGGTAACACTTCTAGCCGACAATACTAGTGGCTGCCAACATTGGTGTCTACCAGCATTGGTGGCTGCCAACACTGGTGTCTGCCAGCACTAGTGTCTGCCAACACAGGTGGCTCCCAACACAGGTGGCTCCCAACATTAGTGTCTGCCAACACTGGTGGCTGCCAATACTGGTGTCTGCCAACACTGGTGGCTGCCAGCACTAGTGTCTGCCAACACAGGTGGCTGCCAACACTGGTGTCTGCCAACACAGGTGGCTGCCAACATTAGTGTCTGCCAACACAGGTGGCTGCCAATACTGGTGTCTGCCAACATTGGTGGCTGCCAACACTAGTGTCTGCCAACACTGGTGGCCGCCAATACTGGTGTCTGCCAACACTGGTGGCTGCCAACACTAGTGTCTGCCAACACTGGTGGCCGCCAATACTGGTGTCTGCCAACACTGGTGGCTGCCAACACTAGTGGCTGCCAACACTAGTGGCTGCCAACACTGGTTGCCGCCAATACTGGTGTCTGCCAACACTGGTGGCTGCCAACACTAGTATCTGCCAACACTGGTGGCTGCCAACACTGGTGTCTGCCAACAACTGTCTGGAAACTTTGCACAGGTTCACTATGATTTATAGTGCACACGCTGTTGACCTACGTTGAGTTATCGGAAGTTTCCCAGGAAGATAGCAGCGAGTAACAACGAGGAGAGGGAGAAAATGACTGAAGAATGATCGGGGAAGGAATTGGGAGGAAGAGGAACACTGAATCAGGCAAACGAGGACAGATAGAGAGAGGAAAAAAAAGGAGATATAAGCGAAAACAATAGAAACTAGGAAACGTTTCGATCAATCCTAGTCCTGTATCACGAGAGACCGAAACATTGTGATAATAGACAGCTGGCCTACACGCTGGAATCGTGTAAGCCAGCTGTGATTTGGTGCTTCCTTCATGCATAATAATAATAATAATAATGATAAAGTAGATTGAGAAATTTATCACCACTGGACACAGTTAATTTGCTGATTATCTGCTAATTACTCTGTTGTTAAGTAAATTAATCCTCGCCACGGGTAACTAAAGGAGATGTAATTATCTCAACTTCTTTTACGCTTCCGAGTTTTATTGACATATTGTTATTTTTATTAGTAGTAGTAGTAGTATAGGGAAGCTCTAAACCCACAGGGGCCATAATGGGACATAAATAGGTTTGATGCAGCAGTCAGCTTAACTCCACTTCCTTAGATCAAGAGGCTGTCAGGATCAAGGAACCGTGTGGGTTCTTAATTTAGGTTATCAATCGCTGGATTAAACGCTTCCCCATGAAAATAATGTGTACCTCACGATCATGGGTATGTGTATGTGTTGTACACATTCAGGGCATGTGTACCCCACTAGCGTGTGTATGTGTTGTACGAATTCAGGGCATATGTACCCCACTAGTGTGTGTGTATGTGATGTACACATTGAAGACATGTGCACCTTACTAGTGTGGGTTTGTGTATGTGTGTGTTATACACAGTGTCCAGGCTTGGTCAATCATGCATTGTTAATGTGGCCGCTGCCCCGCTGCTCTCTCTTTACCTTCCCTTCTCGCTGATGGACCCACCTTTCATCCGGACTCTCTCATTGACTTTTTGACAACGACTGACTTACTTCACAAATTCTGATACTTTCAGCCCTTTCTACTTGTATCTCTTGCTACCCTCTACCCCCGTACTATCCCCCGCCCCGCTGTTTTCTGTAACCTGCTGATCATCCCCCCTCCCTTCTGCCATCCAATTCCCTTGCTTCCTTCCCTACCCTGCAGCGCTGTATAGCCCTTGTGGCTTAGCGCTTCTTTTTGATTATAATAATAATAATAATAATGTGGCCGCTGTGTGCGGCGGTCAGTTGAGCAGAGTATTAGCGGCGCTGTTGGTCAGGCATCCTTGGCTTCACCATACATAAATGTAGTTACGGTAATTTGTATTTGATGTAGACATGGCATTGTGTGTGAGCTGTTATTATTATTATTGTTATTATTATTATTATTATTATTATTATTATTATTATTAACGTCATCATCATTATCTCCATCACTAGCGCACTCAGCACACACATTGAGGACCGTGGGTTCGATCCCTGGTAAGGGTGGAAATATTAGGATGTGTTTCCTTAAGACACCTGCTGGCCATGTTCACCAAGCAGAAAAACAAAGTACCTGGGTGTTAGTGGACTGGTGTGGACTGCATCCTTGGGACAAACTTGACCTAATTTACCCGAAGTGCTCTGTGTAACACCCGTCTTTGTAGTAGTATGTCACTGATGTCAGCTAGGTCTGTATACCTTGTACATGTAATTGTAGAAATATAGATTATTATTATTATTATTATTATTATTATTATTATTATTATTATTATTATTATTATTATTATTACCAGTTCCTCAATATGATACTCACTTCGATACTCATAAATTGCCTCGAGTAATATTGTTGTTATCTGACTTCATATATATTCAACACTGGAAATATTGAATTCTCATGTATATGAAAAAGTTATATTAGACTTGCTCTACTATTATATTACTCATATAAATTTCAACAAAACCTATTAAGTTCATTTGATTTAATAACCGCTTCATGGCATTTTTACATAGAATTGTGATATTAAATATTTATTAAATGCTATCAGTAATAATTATTGAGATTAGATAAATTTTTTTAAGCCTGAGCTAGCTACCATCTGCAGCTCATAAGACTACCATCCCCATGAGCCCTTTTAGGGCGGGGCAGATGGCAGACCAGAGGCCTAGCTTCTCCCTACGAGCCCCGTAAGGGCGGGGAATGTTGCTAGGCCTGGGGACAGTTGGTCCCAAAGATGAGGGGGTACTTGTACCTCCTCCCATGGGAGACTTAAGTCTCTAGACACTCCCCAGATAGGGAACCAAGGCCGGGTCACCACTACTTGGAAAAGACCCGGGCCGGGAGAGTACAGGCGAATAAAAAAAAAAATTAAGGGAAGGATAGGGTGGACGGGTAAGCCAGCGGAAGAGCTCGGACAGATGACTATGACCAGCGTCAGGGAACACTTGTCCTGTTTCCTGACGATCCTTAACTAACCTGTAAATTAATGTAGTCAGTGGAAGGCCTCGGTCAGATGACCAAAAGTTCCAGCTGCTGGTCATGTTGGAAATTCTCTTCAAATTTATGTTCTCTCAGGGATGGAATATTACTGCACACTAACGGCCCCTTTCAAGGCAGGAGAAATTGCTGGCCTGGAGAATGTACAAAAAACTTTCACGCCACTTATAAGTCCGATAAAGCATCTAAATAACTGGGAACGGTTGAGGGCCATTCATTTGTACTCCCTGAAACGCAGACGAGAAACGTACATAATAATATACACTTGGAAAATCCTAGAGGGACTAGTCCCAAATCTACACACGAAAATCACTCCTTGAGAAAGCAAAAGACTCGGCAGGCGATGCAACATCTCCCCGAGTGAACAGCAGGGGCGCCACGAGTACGCTAAGAGACAACACAATAAGTCCCAGGGCCCCCAGGACTATTCAACTGCCTCCCAGCATACATGAGGGGGATTACCAATGGACCCCAGTCTGTCTTCAAGAAGACACTGGACAGGCACCTAAAATCAGTACCTCTCCAGCCTGGCTGTGATTCGTACGTCGTTTTGCGTGCTGCCAGCAGTAACAGCCTGGTTGATCATGCTCTGATCCACCGCGAGGCCTGGTCACAGACTTGGCCGAGGGGTCGTTGACCCTCGAAACCCTCTTTCCGAAGCACTAGCGCCAAAGGTTCTGAAGCACACACATCCCTCCCTCTTCACCTAAGTGTTGAATGCACACAACCACACAAATCCTCACTGATCCCCCAGCCTCGGCACTTCCACGATCTTTCTCCGCTCTGCAGGATTCGCAACGCCTCTACCTTTCTTCTCATACCTCTCACAGGTTCTTGACGATATCCTAATCGCCCTGCTGGATTCTTCCTCCTGAGGATGACAGATTTCTTTACTTTAATACGTGCAACCCGCCGTGTGTGACAGAGTATGGCAGGGAATCATAGCCAGCTTTTGTCCCCACAGGGCGAGTCTCCTCAGTGTAGAATAAGGTAAATAAGTTTATTTAGGTACAAGTACACATAAATACAGTTACACAAAATATCATACATAATAACATATGTGTAAATTACCTAAGATAACCCCCCAAAAAAGTCAGACTAACTTATTTCCATTGGGGTCCTTGATGTACTGGTATTCCCACTATGTAACTGTGATGTAGAATAAGGTAGCCACACACTGCGGGCGTTCCTATAATGCATCTCTAATATAGAAGTGAGTAAATGGACATTGTAGAAGTTGCCACCAAGTATCCCTAATATAAAATATGGAAGCCATCACTGTGCAAAGAATACGCTCTTAAAACTATGACTGTGAACGTCTGTGCCAAGGATATGCTTCAATTAGGAAAATAGATTCAAGGCAGTGTGAGTGCTGTCTCGTAGTTAGCCTTACTGATTCAGAATAATTGAACACTAAACATATATACATATATTACTGGGATGTAAAAATCACTTCGAGGATTTCCTCTTTAAAATGCAGAATTCTTCGTATATTAGCATGGACACACCGGTTGACTAGACTGAAGTTGCTCTTTGACTGCAGTGGGAATCCTAGGAGCGTGGAATGTAAATCACAGTAGAGTGAAACAGAAATCCCAATGGACTGGAAAGGATTTTTTTTTAGGTAGTTTGAAATGGATTTTCCGGTAGGCTGAAGTGGATTGCAATTTTCCTGGAATGGACAGCTAAAGTTCTTAGAACGGATAATGGATATCTCCGTTCCCAGGAATGAATTGTCACGTTGTCTTGAATGGATATCCCCGTTCCCTGGAATGAAACCCCCATTTCGGGGAATGTTGGCAGGCAGTGCCTCGGTTAGGAGTCTCTTGCTGGTTAGGTTAGGTTAGGTAAGGTTCGTCAGGAAACAGGACAAATGTTTCCTGACGCGGGTCTTAGTCAGATGATGACCCGCAGCTGGAGCTTTTGGTCACCTCTTGCTGGTGTTGAAGATGGAGTGGTGGCGGCCAGCTGGTAGTCAGTTCCCGGCTGTGATTAGAAGAGGTGGATTGAGGGAGGAGGAAGAGGAAGCTCTTGCAGTCTTCTAAGAACTCCAATAGAAATGAGTCACTTTGACCTTTTTGGATTATCCTGGGTAATTGACACATATGTTAATCTGTATGATAATTTGTGTAACTGTATTTATGCATATCTGTACCTAAATAAACTTACTTCCTCGGAGGTTTTCTCCTTTCTCTCTCTCTCTCTCTCTCTCTCTCTCTCTCTCTCTCTCTCTCTCTCTCTCTCTCTCTCTCTCTCTCTCTCTCTCTCTCTCTCTCTGTTCCCTATAGTTCATCACTGTTTTCACCGTTGAGTTGTAGTGTTTACTTTAAAGAGGCTGGCCGCATCAAAGGCTTCTCCGCTCATGGTCCACTGACGCACAACAACCTCATTTGTTTCAGTGAATCCAATCAGGTCAGGGTCCCCTCCTCTTCCTCTCTCTCTCCCTCTCTCTCTTTCTCTCTCACTCCGATGTCTGCATCTTCTTCTTTCCCCCCCTCACATCTTTCACCCAGCTCCCTTCCTCTCCTTTTCTACCTCCCATTGTTTATATCTTTCTTCACCCTGCTGTACGCTTCCCTTACTGTATTTTTGTCTTCTGCTTCTTCTTTCTTGTCTACCCTTTCTGTTTTTTTCGTCTCATTCTTTCTCGTCTCTCTTTCCTTCCTTTTCTTTTTCATCCTGTATGCCTTACTCCGTCTTTCATTATCTCTTTCACCCTTCTTCGTTTGTGTCCCACTTTGTCTCCTTTCTTCTTTCCCCGTTTGTTTTATTCCATCTTTCTCATATTCTCGTCTTTCCCTACTCCTGTTTATTCCTCCCTCTATGTATTTCACTCTCGCTCTCCTAACATTTTCAGCATCCCTTCTGCCTGCTTCTAATTCTCTCTCTACATCTCCATTCATAAGTCTACCTATCTCGCTCCATTCTCTCTCCCCTCGTCTTTCAATTAGAGCTAGTGGTCATCCCAGGAAGGATTGGAGGGAGGGGGAGGTAAAGGAGGATTTGGATGCTGAGTGTAAAGATAAGTGGGTTTTATGACTTGGCGTATTGTTGAAGTGTAAGGCAATATTTATGAAGGGATTCAGAGAATCCGATTATCCGGACTTAAGTCCTGGAGGTGCAAAATACATTGCCTGCACTCTAAAGGAGAAGCGAAGATGTTGCAAGTCGGAGGTTCGTTTGAACTCTGATCTCAGCGCACTTGTGGCAAGACAGTAATTGAAAGAGTAACGATGGGAGATGAGTTTCATTTTTGGGGAGTCACCCTACATCGTTTGATTAATTGTTCTTAAAGCCTATCTACTTAAATTCATAAAAATGAGTATATCCATTTATATATATATATATATATATATATATATATATATATATATATATATATATATATATATATATATAATGTTCACATAGAATAAAAAATATATATAGGGGGTGGTAGGAGAAGAAAATATTCAAACAGGTCCGGGGAGAACCTTGAGTTTTCCCTGAGGTACGTTTATTGTCTTCTCTGAGGATGAGGGTCCCCATTCCAGCTATAGAGGTGGTACTTCCCTATAATATATATATATATATATATATATATATATATATATATATATATATATATATATATATATATATATATACATAGATATACATACATATGAGCTGTTTAGTGTAATGAATGCATGTAGCAATTCAGGGTGTTCCCCGGGCCTCGATCACTGGACTGTCAGTTGTCAGCACGTGCGTAACGCGTTGGACTGACACTTGACAGAATGATGTTCAAAGCACTTAGAAACACCTTGATTGGTTGGTTAATTGGGCTTAAAGCCTAATAACATACGAGGTTCATGTCACATGTATCAAGATATATATTCATCATCTTGTATACAAAGTGTACGTCTTTGAGTATGTGACCGAATGGGGGAGACAAATTATAACGTCCCTAACATTTGCTCTAGAAATATAATCGTGTTTAATAATTCCTTTTACGTAATATAACTTTTATATGCTATATTTTTTTCACCTTTACCTTTTATTGGCTTTAACGTTTTCAAGTGTAAGTTTATATACATGTGCTGGTGGACGAGCATTTATACACACAGATTTGGTATACCGGGTATACATATATTAATATAGTCTCATCGATACCATGCCTAACCCTTCTAGGGTAGGGTAGGTGCCTGAGTCCGAGCCTTTAGCTCATAAGACTGTCATTCCCATTTGCCCCCTTGGGGCGGGGATGGTAGATCAAAGAGGCCTAGCTTGTGGCTAGGCCTGGGGACAGTTGGTCCCAAAGATGAGGAGGTACTTGTGCCTCCTCCCATGGGAGACTTAGGTCTCAGACACTCCCTAGACAGGGAGCCAAGGCCGGGCCACCACTTGGAAAAGGCCCGGGCTGGGAGAATACCGGCGAATCGTTAATAATAATTAATATAGTCTCAATGTTTATATATGCTGAGTTGACTTCAATCCCTATTTCAGGTATTAATGTATGCCTGACTTGTGGTGAACAGGTGTCGTGCAGCCTTAATTACCTTCGTTTAGCAAATAGTCTTTGTATCCAACTAAGCTGCCAAATTTTCTTGCTAATCTATTGACTTCCACTTCGGTATCAAGATCTTATCGTAGGAGCCGCTGTGGTATGCCAGTAGTCAGAGGTTCGTCATCTTGGAAAGACCCAAAAGATTCGACAGGCGATGCAACATTCCACCATTGAAAAGCAGGGGTGCCATGAATACGCTAAGAGACAACACAATAAGTGGCAGGGGGCCCAAGACTGTTCAGCTGCCTCCCAGCATACATTAGGGGGGATTACCAATAGACCCCTGACTGTCTTCAAGAGGGAGCTGGACAGTCACCTAAAGTCAGTTCCCGACTAACCGGGCTGTGGTTCGTACGTCGGTTTACGTGCGGCCAGCAGTAACAGCCTGGTTGATCAGGCCCTGATCAATCACGAGGCCTAGTCATGGACCTGGTCATTCTTGACGAATGAACTACCACAACACTGCCATATAATGAATGTGTATAATCATATACCTGGAGTTTACCTGGAGAGAGTTCCGGGGGTCAACGCCCCCGCGGCCCGGTCTGTGACCAGGCCTCCTGGTGGATCAGAGCCTGATCAACCAGGCTGTTGCTGCTGGCTGCACGCAAACCAACGTACGAGCCACAGCCCGGCTAGTCAGGAACCGACTTTAGGTGCTTGTCCAGTGCCAGCTTGAAGACTGCCAGGGGTCTGTTGGTAATCCCCCTTATGTATGCTGGGAGGCAGTTGAACAGTCTCGGGCCCCTGACACTTATTGTATGGTCTCTTAACGTGCTAGTGACACCCCTGCTTTTCATTGGGGGGATGGTGCATCGTCTGCCAAGTCTTTTGCTTTCGTAGTGAGTGATTTTCGTGTGCAAGTTCGGTACTAGTCCCTCTAGGATTTTCCAGGTGTATATAATCATGTATCTCTCCCGCCTGCGTTCCAGGGAATACAGGTTTAGGAACCTCAAGCGCTCCCAGTAATTGAGGTGTTTTATCTCCGTTATGCGCGCCGTGAAGGTTCTCTGTACATTTTCTAGGTCAGCAATTTCACCTGCCTTGAAAGGTGCTGTTAGTGTGCAGCAATATTCCAGCCTAAATAGAACAAGTGACCTGAAGAGTGTCATCATGGGCTTGGCCTCCCTAGTTTTGAAGGTTCTCATTATCCATCCTGTCATTTTTCTAGCAGATGCGATTGATACAATGTTATGGTCCTTGAAGGTGAGATCCTCCGACATGATCACTCCCAGATCTTTGACGTTGGTGTTTCGCTCTATTTTGTGGCCAGAATTTGTTTTGTACTCTGATGAAGATTTAATTTCCTCGTGTTTACCATATCTGAATAATTGAAATTTCTCATCGTTGAACTTCATATTGTTTTCTGCAGCCCACTGAAAGATTTGGTTGATGTCCGCCTGGAGCCTTGCAGTGTCTGCAATGGAAGACACTGTCATGCAGATTCGGGTGTCATCTGCAAAGGAAGACACGGTGCTGTGGCTGACATCCTTGTCTATGTCGGATATGAGGATGAGGAACAAGATGGGAGCGAGTACTGTGCCTTGTGGAACAGAGCTTTTCACCGTAGCTGCCTCGGACTTTACTCTGTTGACGACTACTCTCTGTGTTCTGTTAGTGAGGAAATTATAGATCCATCGACCGACTTTTCCTGTTATTCCTTTAGCACGCATTTTGTGCGCTATTACGCCATGGTCACACTTGTCGAAGGCTTTTGCAAAGTCTGTATATATTACATCTGCATTCTTTTTGTCTTCTAGTGCATTTAGGACCTTGTCGTAGTGATCCAATAGTTGAGACAGACAGGAGCGACCTGTTCTAAACCCATGTTGCCCTGGGTTGTGTAACTGTTGGGTTTCTAGATGGGTGGTGATCTTGCTTCTTAGGACCCTTTCAAAGATTTTTATGATATGGGATGTTAGTGCTATTGGTCTGTAGTTCTTTGCTGTTGCTTTACTGCCCCCTTTGTGGAGTGGGGCTATGTCTGTTGTTTTTAGTAACTGTGGGACGACCCCCGTGTCCATGCTCCCTCTCCATAGGATGGAAAAGGCTCGTGATAGGGGCTTCTTGCCCCACGTGAGTATTATCGCGTGTGCTTAGCCATGTGAGTTTAGCGCTGTATAACCATGCTTAGATTATTTGGTGTGTAAACCCTATCGACTACACGAGGGTCATTAAGGCTGTATCGTAAGATAAGATTTGTTAGGATTTTTAACTCCGGACGGTCAGCCACGAAGGATAACCCAAGAAAGTCAGTGCGTCATCGAGGACTGTCTATTTCCAGTGTGGGTCCTTCAACTTTGTCCCCCAGGATGCGACCCACACCAGTCGACTAACACCCAGGTACCTAGTTACTGCTCGGTGAACAGAAACAGCAGGTGTAAGGAAACATGCCCAGTGTTTCTGTCTGTGCCGGGGATTGAACCACGGAAACTCTGTATGAGGCGAGTGCTTTGCCAGTCGAGCCACGAGACATCAGGTAGCCTTTTCACTACCAGACAAAAATACTTTAATTACCAAAACAGATGTTAAAGTATTCTCATTATACATGTATACACGCTGAAGTAAACTCCTCAGTGTGTATATATTATGCATAACTATAAGTTAGGTTAGGTAAGGTTCTTCAGGAAACAGGACAAGTGTTTCCTGACGCAGGTCTTGGTCAGAAGTTCATACAACCGCATGAATACCTAAACGCTTGGCAACAGATGTTATGTTAATGAAGGAAAACATTCGTTGTTTTTCTCGACTTGTGACAGCTGTGAAAACTGAAAGAGACGTGAAAAATCTTGCATAAACCTTCCAGACACATTTGACTTTATCGTATTGTTAAACTCATACCTTGTTTTATATTAAATCTTGATTTAATATAAAACAAGGTATGAATTTAAAAATATTTCAGTTCCCCTTCCCTGTGGTTTATTGCATAAACAGAAAGAGAGAATGGAACAAATTACACGGTTGACTGTAACTTCTCAAACAGTTGGACAAACAGTGATACGAATGGAAGAACAAATTGGCCAAATTCCTGAAACCAGTCCCGTCTGTCCCAATTACATTTTTTGCTAATATTGAATTTAAAAACTCGATTTTTTTATGATGTATATTCTCCCATATTAAGTAGACTACACAATATAGCCAAGAATCCCAGAGGAAATAAGTCACTTTGTCTTTTTTATTTTTTTTTTGAGGGGGGTTATCTTAGGTAATTTACATGTGTTACTGGGTATGATAATCGTATTTATGTGCATCTGTACCTAAATAAACTTGGTATAGCCAAGTTATATTTGGTACAAATGGGTAAAATCACTTTTTGTAACTAAGCTTATTCAGAGGTTACCCAGCCGAAGTATGTTTATTAAATGTCCCGTGGCTCGGTTAGCAACACACTCGCCTCACACACGAGTGTCCGTGGTTCAATCTCCAACGTGGATGGGAACATCGGGCATGTTTCCTTACACCTGCTGTCCCTGTTCACCTAGCAGTAAGTAGGTACCTTAGTATTAGTCGACTGGTGTGGGTCACATCCTGGGGAACAAGATTAAAGCACCCCAATGGAAATAAGACAGACAGTCCTTGATGACGTATTGAATTTCTTGGGTTATCCTTTATGGCTAACCGCCCGGAGTTAAAAATCCTAACAAATCTTATCTTAATATCATAACTGACTTAATATTTTAAAATTTGCATAATAGAAAAACCGTGGAGCTAAACTAAATATTGACCATAGTCTCAACACAACGTTAAATTTGTCTTCGAGTTTTAGGACAACGTTACCTGAAGACTCGTTAGTAGAATTTTAATAGATCTTTATAACTGTAGTCAATGCTTGGAAGATTTTGCAGACGTGAAGCTTAACAATGTTCCATGGAATTTTCAATAATATAGGGAGGTATTACGTGGACATTAACAAAGTTTCTCTCTCTCTCTCTCTCTCTCTCTCTCTCTCTCTCTCTCTCTCTCTCTCTCTCTCTCTCTCTCTCTCTCTCTCTCTCTCTCTCTCTCTCTCTCTCTCTCTCTCTCAGCTTGTCAGTGAGCTCAGTTGTGATCTCAGTAACAACTTGAGCCCATCCACTCTGGCCAAGTTCATGTTTATTTTTTAATTTTTTTTTTTTACTAACACGTGTGTGTGTGTGTGTGTGTGTGTGTGTGTGTGTGTGTGTGTGTGTGTGTGTGTGTGCGCGTGTGTGTGTGTGTGTGTGTGTGTGTGTGTGTGTGTGTGTGTGTGTGTGTGTGTGTGTGTGTGTGTGTGAGAGAGAAGCTGCTTCCTAGAAGATTGCATTTTCTTGGGGGTTGCAACATATTGTTTTGGTGTTAAGGGAAGGTTTCATTGGACTAGTTTCACAATGCACTTTGTTGGAAATTATACCTGGTGTGAGCACGCACCACCAGTCCGCCTGGGATCTAATCTGCAGAAGAGCAAGAAGGTGTTAAAAACACTTTTGGAGACTTACACAGGCGCCACCTTCAAAGGCATAAAAAACAAAATCTCTAAAAGTTTACCCAGACATTCTGTAAGTTATCGGAATTTGAGTTCATCAGTGTCTCCGTCCTGAAAGAAAGCCTCCACAAAGGACCTAGAATATTTTTTTTTATTGTTATAGAGGAATTTGCCTAATTACACAATACTATTTGATAAAGATTTTGTCTCCCAAGGGAAGGAGGGGGGGAGGGCTTTGATGCCGGTGAAGGGCTCTTGATTCCGGGAAATGGAGCAATATTGACCTTTTCGAGGTAAGTCATAATTGTTATTTGTAACGCGAGGCAACATATACATGCGAAACTAATATTAAAAGCTGGTTATATTGGCATTGTGGTATTATGAAAGGGTTTGGATGTCAAAATGACATAGATACTAGGATACAGTGAGTTACATGCATGACCGTGGCAGTCACAGCTTAACGAATCACTGGTTATTATGTCGTTATAACTGAACTTCTACACGAATATTTTGTCCTCAAGTTACAACATTCGTGTGTGTTTGTGTACTCACCTATTCGTGGTTACGGGGGTCGATTCGCGGCTTCTGGCCCCGCCCCTTCGTATATTATTATAATCATGGGGAACGCTAAACCCGTAGGATTATACAGCGCATGTGGGGGATATGGAAGGTATTCAGGCTCAGTTCAGGGAACCAGAGCACAAATCCAATTCTCTAGATCAAGGAACCTCCCTTGAGGAGAAGCTGCCATAGTGAAGAGCTCTGTTCCACAAGGCACAGTACTCACCCCTATTCTGTTCGCCATGCTGATATCAGACATAGACAGAGATGTAAGCCATAGCACCGTATTATCCTTTACAGACGATGCTAGGATCTGCATGAGAGTGTCATCCGTTGAGGACACGGCAAATCTCCAAGAAGATATAAACCAAGTTTTGAAATGGGCAACGGAGAACAATATGATGTTCAATGAAGACAAATTCCAACTACTCCGTTATGGAAAACTGGAGGAAATAATAACTAGAACTGAGTATACTACAAACTCTAATCACAAATTAGAGCGGAAAAGTAATGTGAGGGACCCGGGAGTGGTAATGTCTGAGGATCTCAACACTGCCACTATCAAATCTGCGAGGAAACTGATAGGATGGATAATGAGAACATTCAAGACAAGAGATACCAAGCCAATGATGATCATTCTTAAATCACTTGTTCTCTCTAGGCTGGAATTCTACATACAAGTTTCATCAAGCACCTTAACTACTGGGAATGCTTAGAAGCACTTGACTTGTACTCACTGAAGTGCAGGCGAGAGAGATACATCATAATCTACACCTGGAAGATCCTGGAGGGACTGGTCCCTAATCTGCACACAGAAGACTTGGCAGGCGATGCAACATACCCCCAGTGAAAAGTAGGGGCGCCATTGGTACACAAAGAGAAAACACAATAAGTGTCCGGGGCCCAAGACTGTTCAACAGCCTCCCTCCAGCCACAAGGGGAATTACCTAGACCCCTGGTTGTCTTCAAAAGGGAACTGGACAGATACCTAAAGTCAATGCCGGATCAGCCGGGCTGTGGTTTGTACATTGGACTACGTGCGGCCAGCAGTAACATCCTGGTTGATCAAGTCCTGATCCACAAGGAGGTCTGGTCGTGGACCGGGCCGCGGGGGCGTTGATCCCCGGAATGCCCTCCAGGTAGACTCCAGGTAGGTAGGGGGCCTCTTTGTGTATGTGCGTACTCACCTATTTGTGGTTTCGGGGTCGATTCTTAGCTCCTGGTCCCACATCTCTAAACGCTACTAGGTCCACTCTCTACCTGCTCCAAGATCCTTATCGTACCTCTTCTTAAAGCTATGTATGGATCCTACCTCCGCTACATCACTCTCCAGATTGTACCACTTCCTGACAACTCTGTGACTCAAGAAATACTTTCTAACATTCCTGTGTGTGTGTGTGTGTGTCAGTATGCTGTACGTACACACTTCAAGATTTACCTCGACGGCTACCCTCACTCTCATGTTTCTTTAAATTAGACTTCGAGTTGCCTCAGAACTCAAATATTTTCTTAACTTTATCAAACAATTTTTATTAATCGTTTCCCTCAGATTCAGTGACTCTCCGGAGGGAGTTTTCCAAGACTTTTTCAGGGGGATACCTTCGTTAATGCAATTTTTTTTTTTTACGACTCCCAGTTTGTCTGCTCAGACACGGTATCTCGAGATGTAATTTTTTGTCTTTCAGATTCTCACGTGAGGCTTCCATGAATTAGATTTCCAGAGCTTAGGTAAGATTTGTCAGGAAACAGGACGAGTGTTTCCTGACGTGGATATTAGTCATATGATGACCCGCCGCTGAAACTTTTGGTCATCTGACCGAGGCCTTCCTTTGGCTTACCTCTCCACCCCTTTAAAAATTATGGTTATGATTATAACCATTCTTTCTAGATTTCCAAGAGCTCAACGTTAGAAGAAAATCCCGGTGCACAAATTTCTCTTAAAATTTACGATAACAAGTAGGAAGAGCAACACAGATATCTCAGTTGAACATTGGTAAGGCAGCTACTGGCTACGGTGGCCCGGTGGCCTGGTGGCTAAAGCTCCCGCTTCACACACGGAGGGCCCGGGTTCGATTCCCGGCGGGTGGAAACATTTCGACACGTTTCCTTACACCTGTTGTCCTGTTCACCTAGCAGCAAATAGGTACCTGGGTGTTAGTCGACTGGTGTGGGTCGCATCCTGGGGGACAAGATTAAGGACCCCAATAGAAATAAGTTAGACAGTCCTCGATGACGCACTGACTTTCTTGGGTTATCCTGGGTGGCTAACCCTCCGGGGTTAAAAATCCCAACGAAATCTTATCTTATCACTGCCATCGACTACACTCTGTGATCTTAGGCACACTGCCATCGACTACACTCTGTGATCCTAGGCACACTGCCATCGACTACACTCTGTGATCCTAGGCACACTGCCATCGACTACACTCTGTGATCCTAGGCACACTGCCATCGACTACACTCTGTGATCCTAGGCACACTGCCATCGACTACACTCTGTGATCCTAGGCACACTGCCATCGACTACACTCTGTGATCCTAGGCACACTGCCATCGACTACACTCTGTGATCTTAGGCACACTGCCATCAACTACACTCTGTGATCTTAGGCACACTGCCATCGACTACACTCTGTGATCCTAGGCACACTGCCATCAACTACACTCTGTGATCCTAGGCACACTGCCATCGACTACACTCTGTGATCCTAGGCACACTGCCATCGACTACACTCTGTGATCCTAGGCACACTGCCATCAACTACACTCTGTGATCCTAGGCACACTACCATCAACTACACTCTGTGATCCTAGGCACACTGCCATCAACTACACTCTGTGATCCTAGGCACACTACCATCAACTACACTCTGTGATCCTAGGCACTCTGCCATCGACTACACTCTGTGATCTTAGGCACTCTGACTGCCTCACTGAGGTGAGACACTCCTCCTTAATAAATCTTATTGAGCTCAGCTGTGATCATCTTAACATTAGTACACTCACTCTGGCCAGAGTTAATGTTTTTTCTTTAATTTGTTTCTATCTTACTAATTCGTTGTGTGTGTACTCTCCTAGTTGTACTCGCCTAGTTGTGGTTACAAGGGTTGATTCACAGCTCCTGGCCCCGCCTCTTCAATGGTCGCTACTAGGTCACTCTTCCTGCTCCATGTGCTTTATCATACCTCTTCTTGAAGCTATATATGGATCCTGCCTCCACTACATCACTTCCCAGACTATTCCACTTCCTGACAACTCTGCGACTGAAGAAATACTTCCTAACATCCCTGTGATTCATCTGAGTCTTCAACTTCCAATTGTGACCCCTTGTTATTGTCCCATCTCTGGAACATCCTGTCTCTGTCCGCCTTGTCAATTCATCTCAGTATTTTATATGTCGTTATCATATCCCCCCTATCTCTCCTGTCCTCCAGTGTCGTCAGGTCGATTTCCCTTTACCTCTCCTAGTAGGACATACCCCTTAGCTCCGGGATTAGTCTTGTTGCAAACCTTTTTCACTTTCTCTAATTTCCTTACATGCTTGGCTAGGTGTGGGTTCCAAACTAGTGCTTCATACTCCAATATAGGCCTGACATACATGGTGTACAGGGTCCTGAACGATTCCTTACTGCGATGTCTGAATGCTATTCTTAGGTTTGCTAGGCGCCCATATGCTGCAGCAGTTATTTGGTTGATGTGCGCCTCAGGAGATGTGCTCGGTGTTATACTCACTCCAAGATCCTTTTCCTTGAATGAAGTTTGTAGTCTCTGGCCTCCTAGACTGTACTCCGCCTGCGGTCTTCTTTGCATTTCCCCAATCTTCATGACTTTGCACTTGGTGGGGTTGAACTCCAGGAGCCAGTTTCCGTACCAGGCCTGCAGCCTGTCCAGATCCCTTTGTAGTTCTTCCTGGTCCTCGTCGAATTGAGTTCTTCTCATCAACTTCACATCATCTGCAAACAGGGACACTTCTGAGTCTGTTCCTTCAGTCATGTCGTTTACATGCACCAGAAACAGCACTGGTCCTAGGACTGACCCCTGTGGAACCCCGCTCGTCACAGGCGACCACTCTGACACCTCGTCACATACCATGACTCGGTGATGTCTTCCCGACATGTATTCCCTGATCCATTGCAATGCCTTCCCTGTTATACCTGCCTGGTCTTCCAGCTTATGCACTAATCTCTTGTGTGGAACTGTGTTAAAAGACTTCCCACAGTCCAAGAAAATGCAATCCACCCACCCCTCTCTCTCTTGTCTTACTGCTGTCTCCCTGTCATAGAACTCCAGTAGGTTTGTGACACAGGATTTCCCGTCCCTGATACCGTACTGGTTGTCGTTGATAAGCTCATTCGTTTCTAGATGCTCCACCATTCTTCTCATGATAATCTTCTTCATGTGTGTGTGTGTGTGTGTGTGTGTGTGTGTGTGTGTGTGTGTGTGTGTGTGTGTGTGTGTGTGTGTGTGTGTGTGTGTGTGTGTGTGTGGCAACCACGCATGAATAAGCCCACGTTTTATGCATGTTGTCGAGGAATTACAAAGCATTGCATGTTGTATCATATTTCAATAACAGATTTATTTAATCACTCTTCACAGCTAACACTACAGCTTTGTTTCTTCACCTGACACACCTTTTCAAAAAAAAAAAAAAAAAAAAAAACTTTTCTCCCCTGCAACAAAGGAAGATGACTAATACCGTCAAAGGAAGATGACTTAATACCGTCAAAAGACTAAGACAGCTAAAGCTGTCTTAGTCTTTTGACGGTATTAACTAATAATAATAAAATTTACTATATTATTATTATTATTATTATTATTATTATTATTATTATTATTATTATTATTGTTGTTTTATCCCTGAAGGAGTGAGTTTAAATGGCGGACAGACTTTTTTTTTTCCTTCCTTCAAGGTTTTCACTTATAACTTGAGAACATCTCGTGCGATTGGCTTCAGATTTTCAGTGTTGGTGAAGTGTAACTGGAAAAAAGTTAATGCAGGTATTTTCATGGCCAGAGCCTCAAGGACTCGGGCCAGTTTTACACCGAACCTTCCCGATTATATGATTTGTGTGTCTTAGCTTGAGAAAGCTTTTTCTGCTCGGCTTCAAACTTTGAGCACTGACGTATCCGACTTTGGAGAAAGCTGTGATTGCTGTTGTATCGTTAGGTTAGGTAAGGTTCGTCAGGAAAGAGAAGTATATTCTGAAGTGGGTCTTGAGTCACGTGATGACTCTCAGTGTTGTATCGTGTGGTTCTCAAACTGGCAGATTCATTTGTTAAAAACTTAATAAGTCTGAATGACTTTGACTTTACTCTTTAACAGTTGATGCATATTATAAAACTAATGATACTCCTTTGGGTTTAGACTGTGTAGGGTTAAATTTACCGGTTTACTAACATAAGATAATAGACTTGGACTTTTCGATTGTGTGTGATAGCTGGAGATTATATTATTTAACTTTTTTCAGTTTGCGACCTCTGTCATCCTCATTAGAGTTACCTTTGAGTTACCAGAAATTGTCACGGATCTAATTAATGTAAAACTAATGAAACTGATCGACACCATGCCTAACCCTTCTAGGGTAGGGTAGGTGCCTGAGCCCGAGCCTTTAGCTCATAAGACTGTCATTCCCATTAGTCCCCTTGGGGGCTAGGCCTGGGGACAGTTGGTCCCGAAGATGAGGTAATTGTGCCTCCTCCCATGGGAGACTTAGGTCTCAGACACTCCCTAAAGAGGGAGCCAAGGCCGGGCCACCACTTGGACAAGGCCCGGGCCGGGAGAATACCGGCTAATCTTTAACTAACTAACTAATCTAATGAAACTAAACTTCAGGGGGCCCCAATCTCGGAGGGGCCCCAGAAGCCACTTTAGTCTTCATTACTTAAAAAATTTTGGGTCTACTGTATGAGGTTTAAAAATAATATTAGTAATATAGTGTAATTCAATACAAAATAATAGTGAAAATAAAAATTAAAAAGGTTATTAAAGTATGATGTAGAGTAGCTGTTGCTGGTTGTGATGGTGACGCCATGACAGTGGAACCTTCAGGGCTACCAAAATGTAGCTTCGTCACTGCATGGATTATCATAATGAAAACTAAGCACTAAACTCACAAGGGTCGAACAGTTCCCACTGCGTGGAGGTCAGTGGTTTATAATTAGTTCCAAGCTCCTGGTGTTTTCCTTAGTGGAAATACTATTGTCTTCGTTTGGGATCGTTGAAATTTTAATTTGCCAGTTTTGTTTAACGCACTTATTTCACTTATTTCTATAGAATAACTAGATAATGCCTAGTCTGATTGGCTTCAAACCTTAAATGCTGGTATGTTAAACGATGAGAAAGATTTCGAATCATTTTGGGATGTGTAGGCGATAAACTGCCAGTTTTATTGAAAAAACTTTATTTTATGATTATTATAATCATTACCAAGCGCTCAGGTTCATAAGGATGAAGAAACTTTATTATTATTATTATTATTATTATTATTATCAAAACTAATCGTTAAACCCACAAGGGTCATACAGCGTTGCTGAAGAAACTTAAAAAAAAAAATAGTAGTTACCTTCAAACCTTTAGTGTTAGTACCCTGAGAATGCAGTGTGTGAGCGGCTTCAAACCTAAAGTGTTGTTGTGTTTTAGGAAGAGAATGCTCCATCTGACTGACTTTCAAAATGGGTTAATGTTAGTCAGGTTGGTTTTTGACTGTGTAAGCGTCAGTTTAACATTTTCAGTGAATAAAAATTGTGATAGTTTCCCGTGGTGATAACTTGTCAGTGGTGTTTCTTCTGTTGTGTTGCACTCTGCACTATTCCTTTTACTTGCAGTGTGGAAGAAGGGGCTGAGGTGTATGAGACACAGGGATACGTTTCTCAGATCACTGTGATAGAGACGGCTGGGCTTATCGGACACAGAGATGTCTTTCTTGAATTATGGGATACTGAGATATGTTTCTAGGACAGTGCATCAACCAGAGCACATCTATTTATAACTTGACTCACGAGGAAACCCTAATGAACGTCACACAACCCTTGGGGAAATACGGCATTCAAGTTGTTCTTTTTATTAACTATATGATGACCTGTAACTGACTCCAGAAGGCGGATGTTATTGTTCCAGTGAGCAACTGTTCGTAGCTTGATTGCTAGCGCACTCAGCTTACACACTGAGCTCCGTAGTTCGTTCCCCAGTACAGGTGGAAACATTAGGACGTGTTTCCTTAAGACACCTGCTGTCCATGTTCACCTAACAGTAAAATAAGTACCTGGGTGTAAGTCGACTGGTGTGGGTCACATCCTGGGGACAAAATTAACCAAATTTGCCCGAATTGTTCTGCTGAACAAGGGGCTTTCTGTATAGTAGCATGTTACTGATATCAGCTAGGCCTGTATACCTTGTATATGTACTTGTAGAAATAAATATTATTATTATTATTATTATTATCCTTGGCGTGGGATACTCTATACTCAAAATCTTGTGCTGACGTTCTGTGACAGGACTTCTTTTACTCATGTATGGCCAACAACACCTGTATTTCAGCCCTTGGAGCTGCGAGGAAGCCCAGGATAATCAAGTTTGATCCAAAGGAAGAGAGAGTACCTCCCATTTATTCGATCGCCAACATCAGGGCTTGAAGGGGCGTCCGGACGGCACTGTCCAGATTATGGGGAGCGCTAAACCCGTAGATTATACATCGCCTGTTGAGGGGGGTGGAGAGATGGAAGGCATTCAGGCTTAATTCAGGGAACTGGAGCACAGATCCAATTCCCTCGATCAAGAGCCTCTCACCAGCATCAAGGAACCTTCCTTTAGGGGAACAGTCAAAAGCTAAACTCGGCCAGGATGGAACCAACAGCTTCCTTTTTCATTAGCTATTTCTCTTCTCATTCTTATTTTTCTTTTCTCCTTCCTCTTCCATTGGTTCTTCTGTTCCTTTGATCCTGGAGATCACAGGATCAACACCAATAATGAGAATCAATACAGGAGCAGACTGGCTGCTGGGGTTCACCGGGTTCGTTCCTCTGTTTCTGGGATTCACGAAGCAGTCCTTAATACTGCCAAGGGTAATTAATCAGAGATCTTTCCTCCACCACAAGGAATTTTTCTGTTCCTGCAGCGTTCACCAGAGACCTTTCTTTCTTCTCTTGTTGCTAGGTAAGACAGCATTTCGCTATTGTTATTAAGGAAATAATCACTGCTCTGCTCAACACTCATATTATTATTATAAAAAAGAAGCGCTAAGCCACAAGGGCTATACATCTCAACACTCATAATACACGGTTCTAAACACACAAATATTCACTCCTGCCCCGCTAGTTTGCACGAACACAGTGCAAACTAGCGCATCCCGAATAGTATTAATGTTGGTAGAATTACCGACAATATGTTAAGTAAAAGGACACAAGTGCAACTAATGTGACATTTCATTGTGATAATTATACGGCTTTATCAAGCCGTAACGGCTTGATACATATTGCCACAAAAAATTCACATTAGTTGCCCTTGTGTCCTTTTCCTCAACATCCAGAATAGTTTCCAAGTTAAGGCGAATTAGCTATGCAAAAAAAAATATATATATATATAGGCAGGCCTTATGTTACTTAAAAAATGAGAAATCATTTAAAATATTCTGGGGCACAGACAGGTTAAACAAGGATAGACTATAATAATCACGTAACAAGAGCGATAGAGCATCTAAATAATACACGGATATTAAAAAACATTTTCTTTAATATAATTGATGAAGCGTAGTAACCTGACCAGTGAGACGGCAGGTTAGATGCAGTCTGTCAGGATTATTATTAGTATAATCAAGGGGGAAGCGCTAAACCCGGAGGATTATACAGCACCTGGGGGGGGGATGTGGAAGGCATTCAGGCTTAATTCGGGGAACTGGAGCACAGATCCAATTCCCTAAATCAAGAGCCCCTCACCAACATCAAGGAACCTTCCTTGAGGGGAGTTTGTCAGGAAACAGAATTGTTACCTGATGCGGGTCTTAGTCAATATGATGACCCGCTGTTGGAGCTTTTGGTCATCTGACCGAGGTCTTCCACTGGCTTATCGGTCCACCCCTTTTAAAAAAAAAATATGGTTATAATTATGACCATAAATTACACGTCAAAAGTGAACATTATTAGAGTGAGGGTTATACTACTTCAGTTCGTCGAAAATTTAAAATGCTGCACCAAGAGATGGAGCCCAACCCCCACAAACTCCTTAAAAATATGATGACGATAAATACTGAGGTCTACGTAGTAACACTAAACTACACAGTGGTGTAACCTCCAACACTCAGACTTTTAATCATTTCACAAAAATCTGGTAAAGTTTGTCGAGCTCTGCCATTCATCAAGTTCTTGACAAGCTGTCATCAAAATTTATTTTTTCCAGCAAGATATTCTGGGACGTGGCGTAAAAATAATGCGCTTTTTTGTGTGCATTAGTTAACATAGGCATTCAGAGGTGCCACAGTTATATTCTGTTACGAACCTGATATAGACGAGTGAGAGGAGAGCAGAGAAAGGGGAAGATATAACAAGAGAAAAGAGCAACTCAAAGGGACTGGAGGAAATGCGTATCACACAGAATCCTCGAGGCCGGAGAACATGAGCTTCAAAGAACTCCTTGAAAATACAGCATTCAAAGGAGCTTTAGTATACTACATATTCAAGAGAAAGAGGTCGAGTGGAACTACTGCTTTTCAGTTGCTGCTGGGGATGACACCGCTACTGGTAGGATGAGATGAGTGGACATACTGTTGTTTCAGCTACTGCTGAGGATAACACTGTCGGGCTGAGCTCAAGTGGATTATTACAATCAAAACTAAGCGCCACACTCACAAGGGCCACATAGTGCAGGATGTGCTGAAGACGTACTATGCCAGATCAGAGACTAGCGAAGGTGAAGAGTATGCCAGATGCAGAATCAGTAAGGGTGGTGAGAAATTTTAAAGGGAAATTAAAGTTTATAAATAAAGCTGACGAAGTTGAAGAGGGAGTCTGTGTCGAAGGTAGGGATGAGATTAGGTGGAATTACTATTGTTTCAGCTACTATTGGAGGTTAAGAATACTACTGGTGTTTGTGAAGGAGTCTCTTCAACGCGGAGACTTGCACTCAGCCTCTTCCAGTGACGACCTGCAGCCGACAGGAAACTAACACTTTCTGGAAATTAGTTATGACAATGGTTATAATCCTGACCATAATTTTTAAATGGGTGGACCGGTAAGCCAGCGGAAGGCCTCGGTCAGAGGACGAAAAGCTCCAGCTGCGGGTTATCATACGACTAAGTCCCGCGTAAGGAAACACTTTACCTAAACACTTTCTGGAGACGGGCCATTGGACACAGACAGTGCTAGCCATAATTGATAAACCATCATAAGTTCTAGTTATGACTAGCTACAGTGATCAACTATCCTCAGTGATTAGCAAACTAGGAATGACAATTATATTGATGAACTAACACTAGCTATTAGTTCACTAATGATTTTGATACTGTAATGACTCAATTTAACTAGTGACATCCAGTCACTATTTATAATAATAACTAGTGACATCCAGTCACTAATTATTATTATTAGAAACAGATAATCCCGTAGTCGTCTTGCCGCACTTGTGAAATGGAAGATAATCAGGTATGATCCAAGAGAGGGAGCTTTCATGTTTGAATAAAACGAAGATTTCTTTCAATGTTTTTATCCCCCCCCCCCCTTATCCTTGGTACAAGACTCATTTGTTTACCCTTTTGTTTCCTTGCTGGAAGAGAAGAGGACAATGTATCATTGTTCCAGATTCTGAAGCATCCTGTCAATATTTTGCTGAAATGTTTATTAACTCTCAACCTCAAGATGGCATATCGGCGAATGTTATATATTTAGACTATCCTTTCATTTGGTTATCCATTCAGGGAGGAACATTTAGGAGAATTTTGGTAACGTCTTTGTCAAGACAATTAGGATTCTCCGAGAACAGTGGACACTTCAGTAAGAACATTTGCATCTTTCTTCGGGAACACTGGATACTTCAGTCTCAACTGAGCATTTCTGTAAATGTTTCTGGGGAATGGGAGATAACTAGGTTCAAGAAGGATGACAGTTTCAGTTCCTTGGGACCCTACTTAGTTTAGCGCTATGATTATAATAAAATTCAATTCCTTTGATCAAGATTATTATTATAATCAAAAAGATGCGCTAAACCACCCTTTGATCAAGAGCCCTTTATTGGCATGAAGGTACCTCCCCCCCCCCCATCCCAACAATCTTCAAGAATAAAGGTGACTCGATTTCGGAGAATGGTAGGAAATATCGGCATGTTACCCTATCAACCATGGTTCTCTAAAGTGGTCAATATCTCCCCCTAAGGGTCGTTGCGACTTTCGACGGGGTAGATAAATAGCTGGGGGATCAGAAGAGGGAGTCAGTATATGTCTAGGGACGTGCTTAGTGTTGTGTATCTGACCTTCCACGACTAAACCTCCGATCAAATATCAGTGCCCTTATTGACTGTACTGAAGTAGGTTCGCCGGTACAACCGCCCGGCCTGGGCCTTTTCCAAGTGGTGACCCGGCTTTGGCTCCGTCTTGGGAGTGTCTCAGACCAATATCTGCCATGGGAGGAGGTACAAGGACCTCCTCGCCTTCTGGGACTATTATTATTATTATTATAATAAAAAAGAAGCGCTAAGCCACAAGGACTATACAGCGCTGCAGGGCAGGAAGGAAGCGAGGGCATCAGGTGGCAAAAGGGAGATGGATGAGTAATAGGTTACGGATAACAGCGGGGCAGTGGATGGTGAAAGGGTAAAGGGCAGCAAGAGACTGAACTAGAAAGGGCTGAGGGGAGTGCGATAAGTATCATCAGAGTTTGTGGAGTAAATCAGTCGTTGTCAAGAAGTCAATGAGAGAGTCAGGATTAAAGGAGGGTCCATCAGCAAGAAGGGAAGGTAAAGAGAGAGTAGTAGTAGAACGAAGACGACGTTGGAGGTAAATTCTGCGTGCTCGTTGATAGAGAGGGCAGTCTAACAGAATGTGGCTAATCGATACTGGAACTTGACACTGCTCACAGAGAGGTACAGGGTGCCTCTCCATGAGATACCCATGAGTAAGACGAGTGTGGCCAATGCGAAGGCGGGAGAGAGTGGTCTCCCAACCACAGCACTGATGACAAGAAGACGGCCAGTAACCTATGCTCGGTTTCAGGCGCTGTATAATCCTCCGGGTTTAGCGCTTCCCCCTTGATTATAATAATAATAATAATATGCTCGGTTTAATAGAATGAAGTTTGTTACCGAGCAGAGTTGACCAACGTTGTTGCCAACGGGTGCGAAGGTGGGTAGCTATTGCAGCAAAATAGTCCAGAAATGGAACACCTCGATAGGAAATTGGTAGGTCATGTACTGCTGACCGCGCAGCAGTGTCTGCCTGTTCATTGCCCTGTACGTCGACATGACCAGGGACCCAACAAAAAACAATATCTTTATGTTTGGTAGAGATACGGCGTAGCCAAAGTTGGATACGGAGAACTAGGGGATGAGATGTATCAAATTTTCGTATAGCCTGTAGAGCACTAAGGGAGTCTGAGACTACTACAAATGATGACACAGGCATAGATGCGATACGAATAAGTGCTGCAAGAATGGCATACAGTTCAGCAGTAAAAATGCTAGCCGAAGATAGTAAATGCCCCCGCACGACGCTGTCCGGAAACACTGCTGCGAATCCGACGCCGTCTGAAGACTTAGAGCCATCTGTGTACACAGCGGTGGCATGAGAATGAGAGTGGAAGTGATCAAGAAAAAGTGAGCGGGAAGCCACCGTAGGTAGTTGAGCTTTCGAGCAAGGGAGTGAGAAAGAACCTTCTGGGACTAGCTATCCCCAGACCTAGCCCCATCACCCGCTCTCACGGGGCTCCCCTTGTTGACCCTCATTTGCAGCCTTCCTATTAATAATAGTTTCAGTATAAAAGAACAGGCCATATTAAACCTGATATTTTTCATAATTTAAATATTACCAATTTTTACGAGGTCATTTTTATTATCTATTATTATTCGTACTACTATTATTTAAGGTACTATTTACTAAATTATTTTCATATAATAAATGCTTGGGAATCGATGAATAATCCGAAACTTCATGAAGGGATCGATGAGCCGAAGAGTTTGGGGGCCCCTGAGCTAGAGTTTGAAAGAAAAATTTGCTGCTTCCTTCACGCACATGTGCGGTTAGTTTAGTAACAGGAATAATGTGTCAAGTCTAAAATTTATTGAGTTTATGTACAAGGAAAGTTGTACACTACCTGTTTGTGTATATCGCTTTCCTTGTAAAGTCAAATGGTATATATAATACCTCGTGTACATCCTTGTAGGATCTGCACACAGCCTCGTGGTGCACATGACTCGTGTACACCACTGAGGTATAGGTACACAGACTTGATGAACACCACATTTATAACACTTATCTTCCAGCAAGAACGACACCAAAGTGTTACAACTGTCCTATTCATCAGTAATGCAAGAATTACTCTTATACACCTTTATGTATGCACTTTTATATGCATGATAAAAATACAATAAGAACCTTAAGTTTAAGTAAATGTAACATAGAAAACTGACAGAACATATATTTATCATGTTATACCTTGAAATCAAGAATGTTTTAATGGCAGTGAGAAAAATGGGAGGGAGAGAAGAGGGTGGAAGGCGAGAAGAAAATTAGGAAAAAGACTGAATAAGGTACGAATGATGCGAGGGATAGGAAACGAGAGAGGAAAAGCACGATTGACGAAGTGATGAAGGAAGAATAAATAGAAGAAAAAAGGAGGAAGGAATAGTAGGTAGGAGAGTGTCAAGAGACATGGGAGCATTAGACAGAAGCAGAAAGGAAGAGGGAGGAAACCCAGGGGAGAATAAAACAGGAAAGGTAGAAGAGAGAAAGGGTAGGTGATGGGGAAAAAAAAAAAGAAGAGTGGGTAGAGGAGATGAAAGAGAACACTAGGGGTGTAGGGTGAGAGAGAGAGGACGGATGATGATTACTAATGTATGCAGTGATAAAGCCAGCGGTGAATCTCTACCACTGTGACTGCATGTTTGATTAAGCGAGGTCACTACCCAGTAAATCCCTGGCACAGCTGACCCATATAAAGAGGTCGTTAGGATGCCAGGTCAGGCACAACCATGCCACAGTCTGTAATAACGACCTCGCTGATTGGGTCGTGACGGACAGCTGCTTTAACTACCTCCATCCCAGACATCACCTCGCCGAAGGGACACTGAAAGACTCCGCCAGGCTGACCTCGAGTACAGATGCCGAAACCATGCGTATCATTACCATAAAACGACCCCATGACCACTCTCTCCTTCGCCGGCCCTGCAAACCTTCCGCCCCACTCCAGGTCTGACATTAATATCTTGTTGCTGGTGCTCCCGTCGGGAAGAACGTATCTGCGAACGTCGAGGGTCTCCCTCTCCTGGTTATGGGCGGTGATGAAGAAGGTGGCACCAATGTAGGAGGGTCCCAGAGAGCCGAGGCAGAGTAACAGGAACTGCTGTGCCCGACGCAGGTGAGACATCAGCCGGATGTAAACACGACCCAAACAACGACCACCAACGTTCAGCTCAAGGAACACCTCCGACGGCACCTGTTGGATAATGGTAAATGAGGGTTGAAGGCCTATCGATTACATTAAAGGTAATTAATCCTAAAAGTAACTTCCACCACGAAGCAAGAACACTAATCCCTATTTCAGGGTAAAACTCAGGATATATACACAGGATGTATACATCTTGTGTGAAGGTTAGGCAAGATTCGTCAGGAAACGCAGCAAGTGTTTCCCGCGTCATGTGATGCGCCACTGGAACTTCTGGGCATCTGACAGGCCTTCCGCTGGCTTATCCATCCACCCCTTTAAAAATTGATAACATATTCACGTTGTTCCCGTGTAAGCAAACATTCCTCAACTAAATAAAAACACCATTTATTAACTGATCTGCACTATCTTCTCATTTCCAAAGGCAACCTTAAATAAACTTGAGTGTCACACACTCCCTGGCGAATAGGAAGTAATCGGGCTTGATCCGGGGAGAAAGAGGGCAACTCCAATACATTTGCTCAGGAGCCCTTTGAAGGGGAAAAGAATGTCAAATAAAAAGTAGTTCGGTCACTGAACTCAGCATCGTCGTGTCAATAGTTTTAAAACAATGCTTTTAAGAATTTAATTAAGCCTGTATACTAACATTTTCAAGGCGTATTCTTGCAAGTGAATGTTAGCTCCTGTGTAAGTTATATTGTGCCTTGGTTAATAGCTTTCTATGTATTATACTGTGCTAGGATCAATAGGGTAATACAGTGTTAAAACTATATAAAGAAATATATTTTGAGCATAGGAATATGTTTTGAATATAGTGTCGAGGTTGTATTCATTAATGTCAACCATATATATAGTTTATATGGAGACGTCTATTCCACTTGTGTGTGTGTATTGGTTGTACGAGGTTGTGTGTGCCATACATGTGGGTGTAGTGGCTGTATGGAGCTATGTATGCTATTTATGTATATGTAGTGTTTACATGGAGCAGTGTATTCCACTTACGTGGATGTGTAGTGGTTGCATGTATTTATGTGTCCTTGTAATCTTCATTGCATTGTCGTTTAATTATGCAGATACCCACACGAGTATCTACACCCCTCGGTGTATATAGTGTACAGAGATACACCTCTCGGTGTGTACTCGCCTGACTGTGGCTGCAGGAGTCTAGTCATAGCTCCCGGTCCCACCTCTTCGCTGGTCGTTATTGTCACTCCCAGCTCCATGAGCTTTATCATACCTCTTAAAGCTATGTATGGATCCTGCCTCCTGTGTGTGTGTGTGTGTGTGTGTGTGTGTGTGTGTGTGTGTGTGTGTGTGTGTGTGTGTGTGTGTGTGTGTGTGTGTGTGTGTGTGTGCGCGCGCGCGCGCACTTTAATATGCACCTCTGTGTATATACTCGGCCAGGTGATCTTGTAGTGGGTAAAAATTACCTGCAGGGAGAGGCGAGTGTCAATAGATTTACTGAAGGCGTGAAGCACCAGTTTGCCGTCCTGGCAGTCTAGTCTTGTTTGCCGCTTGTCACCAGACACATTGCTGTTTGACTGCGTCTGCTGTTGGGCCATGGCTGCCGCCTCTAGTGTCTTCTGCGCTGCCATGTCTTCTGGGGGCCACCATTCATCGTCTGTGATATCATCTATCTCAGTTTCACTGCATCCACTAGACAGTAGATACAACTGCTTGTCCTGAAGGCTTCTAACCTTGACTTCCGCTACTAAAATATTCTCTATAGTGTCCACATTTTGAACTTCACGTGAGAGATCTTCCACTTCCCTTCCAACCTCGTGAAGCCGATTACCTCTGTGACACAGTCTCTTGATTTTCACGAAGCAGCTGCTCACCTTTTTCATAATATCTTTTTTATTTTCGTTTAGATTTTGATGGTAGGCCTGAATCTGGCCCTGAAGAGCTCGTTTCTTCTCCTGGAGGCAAACTTTGGCTAGCTGGACGTCGTGGCCTCGGGGGTGACCAGAGTAGAGACACAGGCCGCAGAGAGGTAGAGCGCAGCCCCGGCACCAATAGGTCAGTTCTCCCCCGTGATCCCTACACAATTCGTGCTGTAGAAAACGAGGAAACTTCAGTATATTTGGTTAAATTATTTAAATTAACTGGGAAGCAAAAGACCCGTAGGGATCATAAAGCAGCTTGGAAATGGCACGTGGTTAGGTTTGATCCGAAGAGTAATTGTAAGTCTAAGGATAAAAAGCCCTTAAAGAATAAAAATGGCACAATACCGTGATAGGAACAATACACAATTAACCCACACATTTAGAAACCTATACACATACTACGTTTCAGTCCGACTTGAACCATTAATAACTCATTAAGAGTGCGTGACTAGTTGATGCTTCAAGTCTTGACAGAAACGTCCTAAGTGTCTTCCTATGTGCAAGTTATTTGTGAAAAAAAAGGTAAATCAACGAACCTGACGAATAAAGTAAATTTTACATATGAAGAACGTATGTTAATACTATGGCTGGAGCAACTGATACAAGACTGCAAATCACAAGTGGAATCTAGATGATATTTGGGTCGGTCCTTGACTTAAAAATCACCAACATTATTACTCATGAAGTGACAAGAGTCCAGAACACAAAAACGGATCATTATTGGTACATATCACCTTTTCACCATAAAGAATATTTTAATCCTTAATTAGGAATTAAGGTAAACTCCCTTAGCATGTAATACACAGACACCTCATGGTGAATATGTCTCAATTTAGACATGCTGTATTCTCAGATGTTGCTTTTTTTTCCATTTCTGCAAAATTTACGTTAAATCCCTAAAGCTCTGCCACAAATACCGTGAATTTTTAATGTTTACAGTACTACTAGCAATTAGGTAATTATACAGATTACATATTATCTATAATTTCTTTAAAAGTTTGACCTAAACACATTCTGACACCATCTAAGCATAAAATAGTTCCCTCTAATATATCTTTGATGAGTTACGAGAATTTTTCTACTCCCAGAGCCCGACAACCTGGTATTCTATACCTGGAGTTTACCTGGAGAGAGTTCCGGGGGTCAACGCCCCCGCGGCCCGGTTTGTGACCAGGCCTCCTGGTGGATCAGAGCCTGATCAACCAGGCTGTTACTGCTGGCTGCACGCAAACCAACGTACGAGCCACAGCCCGGCTGGTCAGGAACCGACTTTAGGTGCTTGTCCAGTGCCAGCTTGAAGACTGCCAGGGGTCTGTTGGTAATCCCCCTTATGTATGCTGGGAGGCAGTTGAACAGTATCGGGCCCCTGACACTTATTGTATGGTCTCTTAACGTGCTAGTGACACCCCTGCTTTTCATTGGGGGGATGTTGCATCGTCTGCCAAGTCTTTTGCTTTCGTAGTGAGTGATTTTCGTGTGCAAGTTCGGTACTAGTCCCTCTAGGATTTTCCAGGTGTATATAATCCTGTATCTCTCCCGCCTGCGTTCCAAGGAATACAGGTTTAGGAACCTCAAGCGCTCCCAGTAATTGAGGTGTTTTATCTCCGTTATGCGCGCCGTGAAGGTTCTCTGTACATTTTCTAGGTAAGCAATTTCACCTGCCTTGAAAGGTGCTGTTAGTGTGCAGCAATATTCCAGCCTAGATAGAACAAGTGACCTGAAGTGTCATCATGGGCTTGGCCTCCCTAGTTTTGAAGGTTCTCATTATCCATCCTGTCATTTTTCTAGCAGATGCGATTGATACAATGTTATGGTCCTTGAAGGTGAGATCCTCCGACATAATCACTCCCAGGTCTTTGACGTTGGTGTTTCGCTCTATTTTGTGGCCAGAATTTGTTTTGTACTCTGATGATTTAATTTCCTCGTGTTTACCATATCTGAGTAATTGAAATTTCTCATCGTTGAACTTATTGTTTTCTGCAGCCCACTGAAAGATTTGGTTGATGTCCGCCTGGAGCCTTGCAGTGTCTGCAATGGAGGACACTGTCATGCAGATTCGGGTGTCATCTGCAAAGGAAGACACGGTGCTGTGGCTGACATCCTTGTCTATGTCGGATATGAGGATGAGGAACAAGATGGGAGCGAGTACTGTGCCTTGTGGAACAGAGCTTTTCACCGTAGCTGCCTCGGACTTTACTCTGTTGACGACTACTCTCTGTGTTCTGTTAGTGAGGAAATTATAGATCCATCGACCGACTTTTCCTGTTATTCCTTTAGCACGCATTTTGTGCGCTATTACGCCATGGTCACACTTGTCGAAGGCTTTTGCAAAGTCTGTATATATTACATCTGCATTCTTTGTCTTCTAGTGCATCTAGGACCTTGTCATAGTGATCCAATAGTTGAGACAGACAGGAGCGACCTGTTCGAAACCCATGTTGCCCTGGGTTGTGTAACTGATGGGTTTCTAGATGGGTGGTGATCTTGCTTCTTAGGACCCTTTCAAAGATTTTTATGATATGGGATGTTAGTGCTATCGGTCTGTAGTTCTTTGCTGTCGCTTTACTGCCCCCTTTGTGGAGTGGAGCTATGTCTGTTGTTTTTAGTAACTGTGGGACGACCCCCGTGTCCATGCTCCCTCTCCATAGGATGGAAAAGGCTCGTGATAGGGGCTTCTTGCAGTTCTTGATGAACACGGAGTTCCATGAGTCTGGCCCTGGGGCAGAGTGCATGGGCATGTCATTTATCGCATGTTCGAAGTCATTTGGCGTCAGGATAACATCGGATAGGCTTGTGTTAACCAAATTCTGTGGCTCTCATAAAAAATTCATTTTGATCTTCGACTCTCAGTCTGGTTAGCGGCTTGCTAAAAACTGAGTCATATTGGGACTTGAGTAGTTCACTCATTTCCTTGCTGTCATCTGTGTAGGACCCATCTTGTTTAAGTAGGGGCCCAATACTGGACGTTGTTCTCGACTTTGATTTGGCATAGGAGAAGAAATACTTTGGGTTTCTTTCGATTTCATTTATGGCTTTTAGTTCCTCCCGCGATTCCTGACTCCTATAAGATTCCTTTAGCTTTAGCTTTTGATGTGCAAAATAATGTCGCCAAACAAGTTCTAAAAATCATTTCGTGTATGCAAGTTGTCCCTAATATTCATCAACATGAAATGCTTAAACATTTTTATATGGTTTCAGCATTTCTACATGGTTTCAAGAGTAGATATGAAAGGTTTTAAGACACTGAAAACCAGTAATGCCAGCCAGCTCTTTGTTGCCACTGAGGGGCTCTAGATTCAAGAATTGAAACTATTCTTACCTTCCTTTAATCGAATCTTTTCCTCTCATTCCATAGTCGCTATCTGTGTACCATGGGCGAGGCCAGGTACCAGGACTCAACCCCGGCAAGCAAGTCATTGGGTGCACCGCCATTTACCTTAATTCCCGTGTACATGGACGAGAGACCGAGAAGGGAGAAGCAGAGTGGTAGAGAGTCCACTTGTAGATGGTTGAGGTCTCGCCTACATGAGGGGCAGAGGAAGTCTCCAGAGGTTTGTAGGTTAAGTAGGCAGGTACGGCAGAAGGTGTGACCACAGGGGAGCACTAGAGGCTCTCGTGGCCCCGCCTGGTACACCTCCGAGCACACAACACATGTGATCGCGTCCTCCATCCTGCACACCTAACCACTCTGAGGACAAATAATTCAAAAGTTAGGTTTACTGAATATAAATGTGTACATGTGTGTACCGAGTGGCAGTATTGCACATAAATTTAGCTCTTTCCAGGGATGGAAATCAGCTTTTCTTCAGGTTATCCATAATTTATATTGTCAGAAGACAAGAGAAGTCTCCGGACACGGGTCTTAATCATATAGATGACCCGGGAAAGTTAATAAAAAAATATTTTTTGTGGGAATTGTGTATTTAGACAAATTAAGATTATCATTTAATTTTTTTTTTATTAGGTTTTGCAACGGAAGCAGTTATATTTCGTATAGAGAAACTATTTTGATGTGTAAATTTAATAATGTAACCCAGTCTAACACATGAAACCTAACCTAGACAGAGTTTGACGTGTAATCGGTCCTTCAGCACCGAATCTATGTAGGTTAGGCTGAGGAATATTAGGCCACGTTATATATACCTAAAAAAAACGCTACTTTCCCGTAGGCACTAAATTTAAATATCGGTGCACAACGCAGTTAATACTGGAGAATTTATGTAATAAAAATCTACCTGGGCCTATTATAATATTCTGTATATAATGAAACGTTGGTTACGTCTGTGATTAATCAATTGCCAGTTCAGAGCAGAGAAGAAATTCAAGTTGTTGCGTCAGGGCGATGAGTGGAGATTCGTAAGTTCATTTACTAATTAATACATATGACAGTGCATGCCAATCAGGTCTGAGAGTTTACATTATGTATGAAGAGGGTCGTTGTTGTCAGTATCCAGAGAGAATTTTACACAAGCCTCAGACCAGCCAGAATTTTTTGTTCATGTCAAAATGCAACGAGATAGGGTATATACACTGGTATTGCACGAGAGTAATTATCACTTTTTTTTAATTAAAGGATTCCTGACTGATAATGAAACTTATATGAAACCTTAAATGACCCTCGCGTAGTCGAAAACTTATAATTAATACAATTAACCGACTACCCAACCAATGTATGTATATATATAGCATATATAATATATATATACATGTATACACATAATATTCGTTGTTAGAGACAGGATTTTATCACAAGTGTTATCTGTACAAGATGTTTATGTTGTTTCATAGTTAAACCAAAAATCTTTTTCTGCTGTGTTTGGCTAGAATATTTACACCATCGCAGTCTTTAATATCTTTCATGGAGGGTATACCACTGAACTTAATATCGAACCCTTTCTATAGCACGAAGGCAGCACCTTCTTACGAGCGTTGTAAACCCACTTTTAAGCTTCAGAAACTAAGCTTATGTTCCTATAAACAAATATATATACAGGACGAGGAAAGATGATGTTCCCGTATGCAGGTGGAATATTGCAGGTAGTTAGTAAGATTCACGGGGCTGACAATGAAGCACGTGAAAGACTAGGTTGTCGTAGTTAGACAAGACGTAAAAGTCCACATTTCAACGAACAACAGTAGAGACACATGCACTAAGCTGTATATGGTGTTTCACCCTTTGAAGACAGCAGGGTAATTTGAAACTGTTATCGTTAAAGTACTCGGTTATGTAGAGCTTAGAACCAGTTGCCCGCCTTGTCTCGCATGCGTCGGACGACCCAAGCCGAATCACAAAAACGTAACAGCTAAAATCCCGGACAAGCAGTCACTCACATGATAGGCAGAAGGCCTTTAAAACAAACGGCGAGAACTTGCAAACATTACGTTGCTAAACATAAAGTCAAATCAGGTTCGGTTATATTAACATATAAACCCAATACCTACAACATAAAAAGAAACAGGAGTTAAATCCCATACTTAAAATTTGGCGGGAGTAGGAAGTCAAGTGGTTGAAAACTCGCTAGGAGGGTCCCTTGTCAACTACCACCGGGTGGAGTACAAAGGGGGGAGGTAGAGAGGTAACTATGCCTGACCCTTATTCAACAGTCATTCACTCATTTATACCACTACTTGTCATTCATGTGTCCACTCTTATCTAACGAACTTTTCCCCCTCACATTAGGTAAGTATTTCCTGACGTGGATCTTAAATCATAAGATGGCCCGCCACTGGAGCTTTTGGTTATCTGACCGAGGGCTTCCACTGGCTTACCTGTCCGCCTATGCGTAATGTACCATATAAGTAGAAATAATTTTGAAGGTTCAGTTTCTCATTTTCTAGTTTTTATCAATGGTTTGTGCAATGCGGATGATTACATTTTGTGCAGATATTAATAAAACATTTTAAGGTAACCTAACCTAATATAATGCAATTTAATTTAGAATTACTCCTAATTTAGATTAGGTTTCGTTGAGTTTGTTACGTTATGTTAGCCTTGATTACCAAAAATCATTTTTTTCCCCATAGCCCAAAATATAACTTTCTGTTACACGGTCCGATTAATATTGGAGAAATTACATAAACTTTTTTTTTTTTTTTTTTTTTTTTTTTTTTTTTTATTGAAAGGAGACGGTCTTCATAGGATACATGATCGACACCATGCCCAGCCCTTCTAGGGTAGGGTAGGTGCCTGAGCCCGAGCCTTTAGCTCATAAGACTGTCATTCCCATTTGCTCCCTTGGGGCGGGGATGGCAGACCAGAGAGGCCTAGCTTGTGGCTAGGCCTGGGGACAGTTGGTCCCAAAGATGAGGAGGTACCTGTGCCTCCTCCCATGGGAGACTTAGGTCTCAGACACTCCCTAAAGAGGGAGCCAAGGCCGGGCCACCACTTGGACAAGGCCCGGGCTGGGAGAATACCGGCTAATCTTTAACTAACTAATAGGATACATCAGGATATGCGACGGTGGTGGGGGGGTAGGGAGTTCATGATAGGTGAGGCAATGTTACGGGTATTTATAAACGTGAGGGATCCTTTACATATTAAATTGAGAAATCTTGATAGGGCAGATGGTAAGGCTTTGGTAGCGGCGGTAGAAGGAGTTTATCCGATGTATGATTGGCGTAATATTTGGGGGCGTTTAAACAAATTGCGTTTAAAACCTAAAGTCAGAGAAGTTATGTATAGATTTTTACATGGAATATTGCCGTCAGGAATGGTTTTATTCTATAAGAGAATACGAGAGGATGGGGAATGCAAGGATTGTGGAGGATTGGCGACTATTTATCATACGGTGTATTTTTGCGATTGTATTGAACTTATAAGGGTTTGGATGGGTAAGGTTTTAAGGTTAGTGGGGGGAGGGGGTTTGCAGGTCTTGAGGGTTTTAAGTTTAGATATAACTGGGGTGAATAAAAGGGTTGAGAATGCGATTGGGTATATGATTACGGATTATATATACATGATGTGGGCTATGAGGGAGGCGGACGTGCGTGCAAGAATTAATGCGTTGGCAGCAACTTTTTATAGGACACAGTGTAGGAATAAAGGGGTGTATGGAGGGAGATGGGAGAGAGATTTTAGTGAGGGTTATCGAAATTTCACATTAAGGGATTTATGGGATTTGCAAAGTGGGTAAGGGGACACAACGGGCTATTTTCCTAGACATGGGTGTGAGCATGGAGAGCTGTTTATAAGGATGTATAATTGAGTTTTGATATCTATGGGCAATATGGTTATTGCCCCGAGGGTTTCAGAAACTAAAAAGTTATCATTTAGAAATGTGTTGCACTACGATTGCATATTATCATTTATCATGCATAAATCATTTCAAGGACTTTATGATGAAAATTTCAATGACTCAAATATGTTATAGGTGTCTTTAATGATTTTGATTCAATTGTAATTGTTTAAAAAAAAAAAAAAAAAAAAAAAAAAAAATTGTTTTTCCTAGCATAAGCTACTGGGTCTTATTTTATGTTATATTTTATGTTGTGTTACAGTCTGCTTTTCAGTAATATTATATTACATGTAACTACTTGCATCATTTTTTTCTTAGTTCCGCTGAGATGTAAAATTTCACATCGTAGTTTTGTTTTGTTATATTGGATGTTTTTATTGTGACTTTTAGTATTATACCGTTTCCTTCTTTGTATCCTAAATACCTATGTATGTTCAGATCTTGTGATAATCGCCTAAATTAATGTTTGAGTATCGTGGTGCTCTGTTAAGCACCTGAGATCTTAGATTTAGTCTCGCATACGTGTGTGTTGACAGGCAGAAACCTCACCTATGTGTGCTTGTGTATGTGTGTCATTGTGCGTGTTTAGTTTTTTTTTTTTTTTTTTTTTTTTTTTTTTTTTGTTTTTTTTTTTTTTTATCTCTTGTTTTATTGTACAATCTTTAATTTCCAGTGTTTGTTGTTTTGTATAAGTAACCTTGTTAGAGATGTTCTTTAACAAATAAAACAATATCACTGTAATGTATAGTGTTGAGTGTGAGTGTGTATATTCACTGTAATATACGGTGTGTTGTGTGTGAGAGTGTATTACCATTGTAATATACAGTGTGTTGTGTGTGTGTGTGTGTATTACCACTGTGCAGTATGGTATCAATATTAGGTTTCGGGTTAAGTGAAATTCTAGTGCAGTAAGCTTTTGTCGTGTATCTTTTTAATATATTTCTGCTATTTGTATCGCACTGTTTTAAATAAAATATAAAAAAAAATTACATAAACTATCGCTAAGCTCAACACCGACGAACCACATTCAATACAAGCCAAAAGGTAGGAGGCTTTCTTCTTTTTCTGTAGTATTATAAGTGTATGAAAGAATGGGTGAGGCTCACCACTAACCTGCAGTTTGGATAAGAAACTTTAGATGCCATACACAACTCGACTCACGAAATCGTAATGACACGATTGCAAACAAACCATACCACGGGCGGGGATGGAACCCGCGATCATAGTCAAAACTCCAGACCGTCGCGTTAAACACTGGACCAGCTAGCCACAATAAGATTCGTCCAACTAGGTATATTTCTACACCATAGGAAGGCTAGCATAGACACCACTGTGACCACAAATGCAAGTTTTTACAGACGAATCTCTAGCTAGCGTGGCCGTGACGAGCTCTAGCTCAAGTCCCCTCAAAGCCGTTAACATGACTTATTGTGGCTAGCTGGCCCAGTGGCTAACACGACGGTCTGGAGTTTTGAGACTCTCTGATCGCGGGTTCTATCCCCGCCCGTGGTATGGTTTGTTTGCAAACGTGTCATTACGATTTCGTGAGTCATGTTAACGGCTTTGAAGGGACTTGAGCTAGAGTTCGTCACGGCCACGCTAGCTGGAGATTCGTCTGTAAAAACTTGCATTTGTGGTCACAGTGGTGCCTATGCTAACCTTCCTATGGCTTAGAAATGTACCTAGTTGGACGAATTTTATTGTGGCTAGCTGGTCCAGTGGCTAACGCGACGGTCTGGAGTTTTGAGACTCTGATCGCGGGTTCTAACCCCGCCCGTGGTATTTTTTTTTATGGCATACACAAATAACCCGCACATCGAAGAGAGGAGCTTACGACGACGTTTCGGTCCGACTTCGACCATTTATTTATGTTATTTATGTATCGTTCCAGTCACGGTATTGTGCCTTTTTTTTTTATATAGATGGCATTTCGGTCCGTCATGAAGTATTTTTAAGTCTACCTGATAATGGTCCACGGCGAAATAAAACGTCGTTCGACACATTCTCTCCAAATTGTGGGCAAGATGTCACTTGCTTCAGCCACGGTGTTGGACTTATATTCTTCTTGGAGCACAAGATATTAGCAGTAAATTTTATTATCAGTCAATCTGCAAACTGTACGAAAAGCTTACCGTCAAAATATAGCAATAAAACCATGCTGCATGTTGGAGCATGAGAAGAAAGCCATCCTATACATAATGGAATGTGACAGGAAAACCATCTCGTGTGAAAAAGCATGAAGCAAAAAAAAAAAAATTATGTGTGACGGAGCATGGCAGGAAAATCATCCTGCATGACGGAGCATGGCAGAAAACTCATCTTAGGTAATGGAGTATGTATTACAGAAGTATCATGCGTGATGGAGTATGGCAGGCAAACTGTCTTAAGTATGAAGACTCACGAAATCGTAATAACACGATTGCCATGGATTCTAACCCATTTTGTACCGTGGTTTATGTCATGAAATAAGAGAAAAAACATCCTGCATGATAAAACATGACAGGAAAACCATCTTGCGTGATAGGTGTGTTAGATAAAAAATATATTGGTACATCAGGGTAGTCACACAATGTGATGTAACCAATTCCGATAATAACCATAATAATAATAGTAATAATAATAATAAAAGGAGTCTCCTTGGGATGATAGATTCTACTGACTAGTATTACAACAATGCAGACACCAAATTTAACAAACTTGTTCAGCAAATCTTTGTTTTCAGCTCTCAGTTATTTTTTTTTTTGTGATAAAATAGGACAGAAACGTGATGATAGCATAAACAGCTTGATCGGTAAAAAAATTTCCTTAAAGAACAAAAGGCGACTTCACTCGCCGTCTTGCTGAAGCATCCCTTACACAACTTTCCTGGTATGAATCTTAGTCCTCGCTTTGTCTCCGTTGATGCCTTCCTTTCCTGTCTCATTACACTGTTAACACTGCTAAATGCAACAAACTTCAGAACACTCGTTACTTGACCTGATCCTTTCTTCTCCTTTCCCTACCTCTTCTTTCCTATCTTTTTCTTTTCTTTGTTTACCTTTCTTCTACTTAAGTGTTCTATCCTCCAGTTCCTCCCTTCCCCTGTTTCTGGTCCTGCCCCTTGTGGGCCTTTAGCTCTCCTGCAGTGCTCCTTTTCCATGTCCTCAGATTGACCCCAATTCTATGACTACTTCTCCATTTCTACTACTGTTGTTACTATTGCCTCCCTTCACTCCCCTTTCTCTCTTGTGTCACTAAACTACTCTCCCTACTTTCTACTACCACTATTACTTCTACTACTTCCTCTACCAGCCTTTCCACCACCACTACTTCTCTTTCTTCCTTAATTTGTTCCGTCCCTGTCTCCCTCGCTTATATATATTGGCTCCCTCACTTGTGTGTTAGAAAACCAAAATGTTTATAATTATAACCATAATTTTTAAAGGGGTGGGCTGGTAAGCCTGCGAAAGGCCTCGGTCAGATGATCAAAAGTTCTAGCTGCGGATCATCATATGACTAGGACTCGCGTCAGGAAACACTTGTCCTGTTTCCTGACAAACATTATACTTACCATCTTGTGTGTTAGTGTCGTAGTTTCTCTCTCTCCTATGTGAGGGTTATTTGTGTATTGTTCCTTAAAGGCTATGCAAACAGCTATCTAGTCACTGGGCTCTCCTAAGAACTGCTATTCGAGTAGTTAATTTCCAGTATTGTATATAGTCATTATAGATATACAGACGTGACATCTGATGATGACTTGACCTAGAATATTCTGACAGTGCCTCAAGAAGGATTAAACTCATTTAATACAAGTATGTTAACTGTTGCCGTGGAGCTGAAACAATTAAGCATGTATGTTTTACTTATCTGCATTAGCAGGAGTGATTGTAACAATAATTTTTCAAATTGTAAAGTCAAATGATAAAGTAACCCACAAAATACGAAAGAGAAAATTCATTAGTGTATTGTTAGATATAAAGCCTACTCGTTTGGTTTGTTAAGATTAAGTCTGTTGTGTACACGAGCAAGAATACTCTCACAGTATATACACAGATATACACATCTCGGTGTATATAATTTTGTAAAGAGAGATTCACAAAGTATTCATATCTACTGGACTGCTGCTACATGTATTAAACGCGTTGATTTTTAAATTCATCGTCATTAGTTTTATTTAATCCGATTTGAACCACTGACTAGGCCAGTATTGTTCTAGTCAGAGTGTTGTGCCTTTTTGATATTGTCTGGAAAATCCTACAGTAAATTGATATACCTTAACTTAAGCTTTAAATACAAAACATTTCTTCCTACCAGTAATTATGAGTTCTGATTCAGTCACACAGCTTGGCTTTCTTGGGTTATTCTGGCTTTGTTGCCTTCTGGATAATAATAATAATAATAATATTTTGTTTTTCACCTTCTCTTCCTCCTTCTTTCAAGAATATGCAATGGAAATAAGCCACTTTAAATTTTTGGGGGGTTATCCTACGTAATTTACACGTTACTATTGTGTAGCATATGTAGGCCCGGTGGCCTGGTGGCTAAAGCTCCCGCTTCACACACGGAGGGCCCGGGTTCGATTCCCGGCGGGTGGAAACATTTCGACACGTTTCCTTACACCTATTGTCCTGTTCACCTAGCAGCAAATAGGTACCTGGGTGTTAGTCGACTGGTGTGGGTCGCATCCTGGGGGACAAGATTAAGGACCCCAATGGAAATAAGTTAGACAGTCCTCGATGACGCACTGACTTTCTTGGGTTATCCTGGGTGGCTAACCCTCCGGGGTTAAAAATCCGAACGAAATCTTATCTTATCTTACTAGATAAACGGAACATTATCTCTACATGGTAAGACCAAAGTCATACCGCAGGTTAATGTCCTCAGAAATTTATAATGATGAACTTACCGTGACCTGGTGAATTAATACTGTACTTAGGGTGACGAATATGATTTATTAATACAACTATGCCATTTGAAAATAACTTCACAAACACACACAGGGAAAAAACAACAATCGCTTAATGAGTGACATCAATCGTCTGGCAGCGCGGAAACATCTCGCAATAATGAGTGTGTTTTTTATGAACCCAGAGAGAAATAAGGAGTAATTGTAACAGTCTATATATACATTATACTTGTTCTCCACTTCTTACTTACAGTTAATGTGGGATCAGTTTGGAGAGTGAGACAACAGTAGAGTGTAGCAGAAGTCTTTACATTGTACAGGGGCTCAACATGCTTCCGTAGGGCATCTCCATAGTTATATCTGGAATACAATCACTTTATTTTCTTAAATTTTCAGCCATGCAGTGGAGGAAAGTAATGTAGATACCTCCTCTAGGTCTCCTTCAATGTCACTTTCATCTCTTCAGAAGAGAACTAGAGAGTATTACTGCGCGGCAGGGCGTACCAACATCACATCAGGAAAAAAAAAAATACAGCTCCGGTCCTCACTGAGTCTGCCAGAGAACTAAATATTATCTCTGACCTTCACACCGAATGCCACATTATCTAGTTCATCCCCTCACCAAAAATATATATATGGAGCACTCCTACACAATTGGGATTCAAACGCAGGTGCTGGATGCTGTCACTGTTTAAGGGAGATACGTTTTATGAGATGATAATTATAAAAACAATGGTGTGTGGAGAATATTTTGGTGTGCAGCAACTCATGGTAGGCTGAGAGATGCACTTCATCTCTGGAAAATCAGATTTACTGCCACATGGTAACACAACAATAAAACCAATATTATTTCTAATAACGATAGTTATAATAGTAAACTGTTATAACAATCATGTTTTTTTAAATAAGCATTTTATAACAATAATAAACCAATACTAGTAGCAGTAGCTGTTATTGTTATATTAGTAGTATATTTTATTAATATAAAAATTAATATATCATGTGATATAAATTAATATTTACATGCATATTTCAGATACAAAGTCACATAGATACGTACTAAAGCACACGTACATGCTGTTATAACCTCACAAGTTATTCATTAAATATTCCATAACCATATTCTTTAAATTAATTTATACTTTGGCTGGCCTTGATGTGATGAAGTAACCCATTCCTGTTGTTAATATATATAAAATAACTGTAATTGTAACTATAACTTTTATAGGAGTGGACCGGTAAACCAGTGGAAGGCCTCGGACAGATGACCAAAAGCTCCAGCTGTGGGTCATCATATGACTAAGACCCGCGTCAGGAGACACTTGTCGTGTTTCCTGATAAACCTTACCTAGCGTAATCTAACATGTCGTAATATTCGCAAGGACAATGTCCTGACAAGGCTCTTAATATTCCGACGACCCATTTTTATATATACCTATTCCTGTCTCACGAAATCGTAATGACACGATTGCAAAAAAAAAAAACCACGGGTGGGGATAAAAGCCGCGATCAGTCATAAAACTCCAGACCGACGTGGCAAGCTCGTCGGTCTGGAGTTTTATGACTGATCCCGGGCTCTAACCCCGCCCATGGTATGGTTTTTTCTATCCCTGTCCTTTGTCGCTGTATAATGGGTGCTGAGGCCTCGCCAACTATTGTGGCTACCAAAAAATTATGTTCACCTCCCCCATTAGTGTTATAATTATCTTTTTTAATTTGAAGCAAGATATTCTGTCTATTGGTTTACCTGGAGAGAGTTCCGGGGGTCAACGCCCCCGCGGCCCGGTCTGTGACCAGGCCTCCTGGTGGATCAGAGCCTGATCAACCAGGCTGTTGCTGCTGGCTGCACGCAAACCAACGTACGAGCCACAGCCAGGCTGATCAGGAACTGACTTTAGGTGCTTGTCCAGTGCCAGCTTGAAGACTGCCAGGGGTCTGTTGGTAATCCCACTTATGTGTGCTGGGAGGCAGTTGAACAGTCTCGGGCCCCTGACACTTATTGTATGGTCTCTTAACGTGCTAGTGACACCCCTGCTTTTCATTGGGGGATGGTGCATCGTCTGCCAAGTCTTTTGCTTTCGTAGTGAGTGATTTTCGTGTGCAAGTTCGGTACTAGTCCCTCTAGGATTTTCCAGGTGTATATAATCGTGTATCTCTCCCTCCTGCGTTCCAGGGAATACAGGTTTAGGAACCTCAAGCGCTCCCAATAATTGAGGTGTTTTATCTCCGTTATGCGCGCCGTGAAAGTTCTCTGTACATTTTCTAGGTCGGCAATTTCACCTGCCTTGAAAGGTGCTGTTAGTGTGCAGCAATATTCCAGCCTAGATAGAACAAGTGACCTGAAGAGTGTCATCATGGGCTTGGCCTCCCTAGTTTTGAAGGTTCTCATTATCCATCCTGTCATTTTTCTAGCAGATGCGATTGATACAATGTTATGGTCCTTGAAGGTGAGATCCTCCGACATGATCACTCCCAGGTCTTTGACGTTGGTGTTTCGCTCTATTTTGTGGCCAGAATTTGTTTTGTACTCTGATGAAGATTTAATTTCCTCATGTTTACCATATCTGAGTAATTGAAATTTCTCATCGTTGAACTTCATATTGTTTTCTGCAGCCCACTGAAAGATTTGGTTGATGTCCGCCTGGAGCTTTGCAGTGTCTGCAATGGAAGACACTGTCATGCAGATTCGGGTGTCATCTGCAAAGGAAGACACGGTGCTGTGGCTGACATCCTTGTCTATGTCGGATATGAGGATGAGGAACAAGATGGGAGCGAGTACTGTGCCTTGTGGAACAGAGCTTTTCACCGTAGCTGCCTCGGACTTTACTCTGTTGACGACTACTCTCTGTGTTCTGTTAGTGAGGAAATTATAGATCCATCGACCGACTTTTCCTGTTATTCCTTTAGCACGCATTTTGTGCGCTATTACGCCATGGTCACACTTGTCGAAGGCTTTTGCAAAGTCTGTATATATTACATCTGCATTCTTTTTGTCTTCTAGTGCATTTAGGACCTTGTCGTAGTGATCCAATAGTTGAGACAGACAGGAGCGACCTGTTCTAAACCCATGTTGCCCTGGGTTGTGTAACTGATGGGTTTCTAGATGGGTGGTGATCTTGCTTCTTAGGACCCTTTCAAAGATTTTTATGATATGGGATGTTAGTGCTATTGGTCTGTAGTTCTTTGCTGTTGCTTTACTGCCCCCTTTGTGGAGTGGGGCTATGTCTGTTGTTTTTAGTAACTGTGGGACGACCCCCGTGTCCATGCTCCCTCTCCATAGGATGGAAAAGGCTCGTGATAGGGGCTTCTTGCAGTTCTTGATGAACACAGAGTTCCATGAGTCTGGCCCTGGGGCAGAGTGCATGGGCATGTCATTTATCGCCTGTTCGAAGTCATTTGGCGTCAGGATAACATCGGATAGGCTTGTGTTAATCAAATTTTGTGGCTCTCATAAAAAAATTCATTTGGATCTTCGACTCTCAGTCTGGTTAGCGGCTTGCTAAAAACTGACTCATATTGGGACTTGAGTAGCTCACTCATTTCCTTGCTGTCATCTGTGTAGGACCCATCTTGTTTAAGTAGGGGCCCAATACTGGACGTTGTTCTCGATTTTGATTTGGCATAGGAGAAGAAATACTTTGGGTTTCTTTCGATTTCATTTATGGCTTTTAGTTCTTCCCGCGATTCCTGACTCCTAAAGGATTCTTTTAGCTTAAGTTCGATGCTTGCTATTTCTCTGACCAGTGTCTCCCTACGCATTTCAGATATATTGACCTCTTTTAGCCGCTCTGTTATTCTTTTCCGTCGCCTGTAAAGGGAGCGCCTGTCTCTTTCTGTTTTACATCTACTCCTCCTTTTTCTTAGAGGAATAAGCCTTGTGCATACATCGAGTGCCACCGAGTTAATCTGTTCTAGGCATAAGTTGGGGTCTGTGTTGCTTAGTATATCTTCCCAGCTTATATCGGTTAGGACTTGGTTTACTTGGTCCCACTTTATGTTTTTGTTATTGAAGTTGAATTTGGTGAATGCTCCCTCGTGACTAATCTCATTATGTCGGTCTGGGGCTCCGCGCATACATGACTGAACCTCAATTATGTTGTGATCTGAGTATATTGTTTTTGATATGGTGACATTTCTTATCAGATCATCATTGTTAGTGAAGATGAGGTCTAGTGTATTCTCCAGTCTAGTAGGCTCTATTATTTGCTGGTTTAAATTGAATTTTGTGCAGAGATTTAAAAGCTCGTGTGAGTGTGAGTTTTCATCAGAGCTGCCTCCTGGTGTTATTACTGCAACAGTATTATTTGTTATATTCCTCCATTTTAGGTCCCTTAAGTTGAAATCCCCCAGGAGCAAGATGTTGGGTGCAGGAGCTGGAAGATTTTCCAGACAGTGGTCAATTTTTAACAGCTGTTCCTGGAATTGCTGGGATGTTGTATACATAGTTTAGTTTCTATTTCTCTAGTCTATCTTCCACTTTATCATATCCAGTTCCTGCAGTTTCCTTTCCTACGTGTTCTCATGGACCTCAGATCAAGGAGGAATCTCATCATCTTTTTTTTAAAGATTTGCAACATGATTTTCCTTTGGTTTTGTTAGGGCAAATTACCATAAAGAACAAAAGTAACGTATATGGCACACACATATATATATATATATATATATATATATATATATATATATATATATATATATATATATATATATTATATCCTCCATGGGGAAGTGGAACAAAATTCTTCCTCCGTAAGCTATGCGTGTCGTACGAGGCGACTAAAATGCCGGGAGCAAGGGGCTAGTAACCCCTTTTCCTTTTTGGGCTACCCTGCCTCGGTGGGATACAGCCGGTTTGTTGAATGAATATGTATATATATATATATATATATATATATATATATATATATATATATATATATATATATATATATATATATATATATATATATATATATATATGTGTGTGTGTGTGTGTGTGTGTGTGTGTGTGTGTGTGTGTGTTTGGGTGGAAACGTTGGGCATGTTTCCTCACACCTGTTAACCTAGCAGTAAGTAGGTACCCGGGTGCTGGGTGGCTAACAACCCTCCGAGTTAAAAATCGGAACAAATCTTATTTTATCTTATAAGGAAAATAGAACACGGTATTTGTAATGCGACAAGCGGATTTCCTGTTTTGTTTTGTTTTTCCTACGGTAAAGTGATAAGGAAGGAAGCTGAGGTTTGGGCGTCTAAGTCTACGTCGGTATAGGTGAGGACAGGAGAGAGTACCAGTTATCAAATAAACTAGTAAACTGACTCAAAGTGAAGAAATAAGACAGAATCGCGGTGTACTAATAACAATTTATGTGAATTGAAAAAATAAGCAATGAATGTTTCAATATTTAAGTAACTATTACACACACACACATATTAAAGGGTGGACCACTAAGTCAGTGGAAAGCCTCTGTCAGATGACCGAAAGCTCCGGTGGCGGGTCATCATATGGCTAAGAACCGCGTCAGGAAACTAATGTCCTGTTTCCTGCTGAGTCTTACCTGATTTAACCTCATGTAGTAACTCCTTTCGTCAAGAAATTGGAGTTAGCCTTCTTTTAAATCAAACCTTTCATCCTGTCCCATAGTCAATGCTTGACCTTTAATGAGTTGTGTTTTTTCTTGAATATAATCCCCTCAAGGAAGGTTCCTTGATGTTGGTGAGGGGCTCTTGATTTAGGGAATTGGATCTGTGCTCCAGTTCCCCGAATTAAGCCTGAATGCCTTCCACATATCCCCCCCCCCAGGCGCTGTATAATCCTCCGGGTTTAGCGCTTCCCCCTTGATTATAATAATAATAACTTGAATATAATAATAGCCTTAATGTAGCAGTGACACCATCTTGTAGCCTACTGATGTTACCTGATTAATTCTTACAATATAGACATGACAATACAGACTTTTTCAGTCGGATATAGAGAATAGGAAAAAAGTGGATTATGTTTGTGAATAAAATCAAGTGAGCATGGCAAGGTCAGGTCTTGTGCTGCAACAGGTGTCACCTACTCGCGTAATGTGTGTGTGTGTGTGTGTGTAGTGAGGTAGAATCAGCATGCTAAAACTACCTGAGGTTTTGGGCTACTGTCTCGGAATCTTCGATCAAGGCAGCCCCAAGTTTGCGACGTTTCTGCAGATTGTCCTCCTTCACGACCAACTTGGCACCTTTCCTTTTCATCAAGTGACCTTGTGAATGCTTGTGTATTTCGCAAGTGTTCTTCAGATTGTTACATGCGTGTTTGCATTCACCCAGGCGCTGGTTCAAGTTCCTCTGAACTGTTAGCTACTGTCTACACTCTTCTCTTTCTTCAAGCTCATTTTGCTATTGGTTCTAAAATTTATTATACGGTTCTTTCATTTTATTTATATAGATGGCATGTTAATTACAATATAACATAGCATTTACGATACAAGAAATTAAGTTACATTAATTCTCGACTGTATCTATTTCAAATTAAAATTATTGGTATTCACAGCATTATAATCTGTATTTACAAAATTCGGATATTATATACATAAAATATACATACCTAAATCAATTTAATTTTCATGAATATCATGTAAATATGTCTTGACAATACAGGTAATCTGGAGACATAACGGAAAGTTATCTCACAAAAGGAGCAATAATCTGTCAGATTCGGACCAAAAAAATGAGACAAAACGGATGAAACGAGTCTGTACTTTACGACACTTCCTCAAGGATGGTCCATAAAATAAGCTTCCAAGACATGTATGATTTTTTTTTTTTGCTAGTTCTCCAGAGTATCTTGGCGATTAGGTTTAGCGTGGTCTTGACAAGGTCTGGCGTGGTCTTGACAAGGTCTGACGTGGTCTTAACCAGGTCTGGCGTGGTCTTGACTAGGTCTGGCGTGGTTTTGACAAGGTCTGACGTGGTCTTAACCAGGTCTGGCGTGGTCTTGACCAGGTCTGGCGTGGTCTTAACCAGGTCTGGTGTGGTCTTGACTAGGTCTGGCGTGGTCTTAACCAGGTCTGGCATGGTCTTGACCAGGTCTGGCGTGGTCTTAACCAGGTCTGGCGTGGTCTTGACCAGGTCTGGCGTGGTCTTAACCAGGTCTGGCGCAGTCTTGACAGCCAAGGTTGAAAGTGTCTCAGGGATACATTATTTTCAAACCTCTGCAAGTGTTATTAGAGATCCGCTTTGAAGTTATTAACTGAATAATAGATCAGCGATGACGAGGCCACAGTGATGATGACCTTGGTGATAGGGTCACGACGTGGTGGGTTGTGTCAACTTGGTGGGTTATGTTAACTTGGTGGGTTGTGTCACATTGTAAAATCAGGAATGACCAGGCCACAGTCCGTAATATTGACCTCGGTGACTACGTCACGACTTGGGTTGTGTCAGGGTGTAAGGTCAGGAATGACTAGGCCACAGTCCGTAATCGTGACCTCAGTAACGGGTTCATGACCAACAGCCGCCCGGACCACCTCCAGCCCTGACGATACCTCGCCGAAGGGACTGGAGAAATTGGCCCCAGGCTTTCCTTTGGTACAAATGCCGAAGCCGTAATCATTAACGTCATTGGAGTAAGCGACCACCAAGCCCTCTCTGGGCTCTCTCCTATGCTCGCCGTCCCATTCCATGTCCAGCATCAACTCCCGGTATCCCGTGCCTCCATCGGGCGAGGCGTACTCAGTACACCAAATAGTTTCTCGTTCTTTGTTGGCATCTGAAACACTCCTGAAGTGTGCACCGACTAAGGAAGGGCCCATAGTGCCGAGGCAGAGTGCCAGGAACTGCTGTGCACGTCGCATGTGGCACCACAGCTGAATGTAAACACGACCAAGACAACGCTGACCATTACTGAGTTCCAGGAACACTTCAGACGGAAGCTGCAAGCAGAGAATGACTTTTATAAACGTGGATTACTAGATATAATCAATTTTTACATAAACATAAATGAAAAATATATATATTTAAACGTATAAAAGAAAATTTTAGAAAGGACTGAATTTTAAATGAGTTCTTACTAATTGACCAGTTTTACTTATTCAGCACGATATATATATATATATATATATATATATATATATATATATATATATATATATATATATATATATATATATATATATATATATATATATAATAGCTACACGACCTTGGTCCTTCAGCACAGGCATTCTTCCTCACATTCTTAGAATTGCAATGAACAGGTATAAGGATTGCAACATATTGTACTATGAAACGATCAGGTTGTGGAAGGCAAAATTAACCACTCGCCATACAATTGCCGTTATAACCCTCATCAGGCTGGTATTTCAGTTAAGATAGTTGAGAGTACTTGAGTAACGGTGGTATGTAATACACTCTCCTAATATGCCTTCTTATGTTCACTCTAATAAATTCTAATTGCAATACTTATACCTTGTTTATGGAATATCTGATAGAGTGAGGAACTTCGAAGATGAGAGGCCCAGGTTCGATTCCCACAATACTCTTTGAAGGGCACACACACACGCACACATACAGAGCTAGTGGGTAATTAAATTCTTGGAACATCACAATTGTTTAACGTCCTTTGAACGGGGAGGTTTAAGACCCTGAAGCATACTATTATATAATTACCTGCAAAGATAGGTGACTGTCGATGCGCTGTATGAGTGAGTGTAGCAGCAACCTGCCATCCCGGCAATCCAGTCTAGCACGGCGACTGTAAACAGTTGGTAGAGTGGCAGGCGGCGGCGTCTCCACCTGAACCACTACCTCTGTGGCGACCTTGTCTCCTCCTCCTTCTTCTTCTTCTTCTTTTTCTTCTTTTTCTGCGTCTCCACCTCCTACAGCTGCGTGCTCTACAGTAGAAACTTCAATACCGTCGTTTATCAAGGAGCTCAAACCCTCGTTCTGCAGATCTTGTAGTTTTTCCTCTAGATTAAGAACAGGCCTAATACTACAAGCTTTCTGTAGATCATTGAGTAGTGTGACCACATCTGTTTGAACTTGAGTCAGTATCTTCATTCTGTGCAAGTATTTGCGAAGGTTAAAGTTGACCTCCTCCATCATATCTTTAACAGAGTTTCCTATATACGTGGCGTTGTCTTTGATTATCTGCTTCCTCTCCTCCAGGAAGTTCTTGGCCAGGAGGACCTGATGTCCATGAGGATGGTTGGAGTAGAGGCAGAGGCTGCAGAGAGAACCCTCACAGTTCCTACACCAGTACTTAAGTTCGTCGCCGTGGTCGCTGCAACTCTCTTGCTGTTGATAAAACACAAGGTAAAGTCAGCATCTTTTAAGCTGTCTTGATATTCTAAATACAACATTTCTCCTCCAGACAGTAGATGAACGATGGTGTAAGGTTACAGATAGTGAGAGAGACGGTGTTTGAAGTGAAATATTTATTACGAGGTTTCGATGGTGACTGGATTTTATCAAGACAAGATATACTCATCAGGATGTATAGTGTAACACTATATCCAGTCATGGAAGAAAACGTCATGATAATGGCTTCATTGCAAATAATGTCTTTCTCACTAAAAATGTTAATGCATGCTGTGACTGAAACAATATGGGAGAAATAGAACGACAAGGGGTTGAAGTTGTGTAACTAATCCTGGACTATCCATCGTTCACAACGCATACTGCACCCAGATTAGGTTAGGTGGGTTCGTCCGGAAACAGGACAAGTGTTTCCTGATGAGGTTCTTAATCACAAGATGACCGAGGCCTTCCGCTGGCTGACCGGTCCACCCCTTTAAAAATTATAATTATAATTATTACATATTGCTATGTACCTCAAATACACGGTACCCAGGACCCTCGACAACAGTTTTGACCCACAAAATTCTTAGATGTGTTATAAACCAGAAAAAAACAATAAGCTGGTTCTGGCTCCTTATATCCCATTCTATTCCATTTCCTCACTAAACATTATTTAGGGGAAAAATAAACCATGAAAAAGGAAGCCAATAAACTTAACCAGAACGGTCATACAAATATTATACCATATAGATATAGAATCTATCTGGCAGACGTCTACACGACTAAATTTTCTCAATACGCGTATCAAAATATGTCACAAAGGGATACTGTTATATGCTCCATTCAAGGTAGGAGACTTGAGTGGGGAAAGTGACGATATTAGTGAATAGCTTATCATTCAAAGAACTGGAGAATTTCTTCCCTTCCTTGGATCTGACCTTATTTCCTGCTCCCCAGGAGCTGTACGACCCCCCAACGGGTTTATCCTTTACCCACAATAAGTAGGGAGAAGCGGTAACAAGAAGGAACTACGTAGAGGTGTATATCTCAGTACACACAGAGTTTACCCTTTTTCAGGGAGTAAAATATTATTGATGATCACATACAGATGAATTGCAACTTCGGAATATTCTCATAAATTAAAAGTTAAAACGGACGACGTTTCGCCTCCGCTCTGTGTCATTATTATTATTATTATTATTATAAAAAAGAAGCGCTAAGCCCACTAGGGTCATATAACTCCTTTGTGTCATTATCAGGTCGCATGAGTAATACGATAAAAGCATGAAGACCAAGATAATGGAAGATAAGATAGCAACTCAGGTAATGTTGTGTCGTCAGATTTAGAACAGTTGGAATTGTACTAGGCGAAATATGATAGAATAAAAGTCTACACAATATGAGAGAAAAACATCTCTAAAACCTGAAACAAACATTTACAGAGCGAGAGACAAACATCTGGAGTTAGAGATCCAAAGTTCTGATTGTCCACATCGCTCCCGGGCCATGCGGACAGGCTGCGCAGTAGCTCCTGATTCAACTGATTTCTGCGCAGTTTTCACAGACCACTACAATTCACAAGATGGCGGACCGACAAGGCAGGAGAGTTAACACGGTTTCTGTTGCATTCACACAAGGCTCCCTCAGTGTTCCTACAATGCACACATTAATGCCAAGCATTATACGAGACGTATACGGCATCCCCAATGAAGTATTATATGGCGTAGCTTTGAATGGGATGTCAAGGGTATTTATAAAATTCGTGAATGACGGCTTCTACAACAAGATTGTGGAAACTTTTCAAGAAAGGAGAATGGTAGTGAATTCAGCTGTGGAAGTGTGTCTACATGACGTGTCGACGTATGTCACCTGGGTCAAGGTGAGAAATGTGCCTTTCGAGGCGGAGGAGTACTATCTGCAGGATGTTTTCGGCAGATACGGAACTGTGCATGCAGCGACCAAGGGAGTGTGGAGAGAGGGCCCATACGAGGGGTTCCCGGAGGGCTCCTTCACCATCAAGATGACGCTCCGCCAGTCGATTCCCTCTTATGTACGTCTGGAGAAATATAGGACCCAGGTGTTTGAACATCAAAATGGTATACAATACCGACAGGTTGTTAGGTAAGACACTGTTGCATATGTGTCTTACCTAACGACCCAGGTGTTTGTTCATTACGCGGGCCAAAGGAAGACTTGCAGACTATGCAACTCTTTTGAGCATATGGCTGCCCAGTGCCCCCGTCAACTGGTTGGCCACTCCCAGGACCATTCACCTGTGGGCCTACGGGCTGAGGCTTTCGTGACTGAGCCTGGTACCTCAGCTGGGCAAGTTCCCAAGCTTTGGAGTGACGAGATGCAACAGGAGGACATGCAGTCTACGATGTGTGCCACCCTGTCTGTGGATGCATCGACCGTGCCCACGCTTACAGTGGATCCTGGGGGGCCTGAGGTTTTGCCACAGGATAAGTTGCTGGAAGACGTGTTGCAGGACCTTCTAGATGGAACAGAACATGGTCCTGTTGTTTCGACGGCGTGTCGTGAGTTAACGACTGAGGAATCCCCTAACATGGAAATGCAGGATAAAACCACGTTCGTACGGACGCATGAGGTGGTGGTGGAGGTTCACCAGGAGGCTTCGTCTAGCGAGGAGATGCATGTGGATGGCAGCTCCCGCAAACATTCGGCGGGAGCGTCGGATATGGACGACGTCTTGACACCAGGACAGCGCCCGGGGAGGAAATCGTGGGCGAAAGTGGCTGAGCCGCCTGTCACAGAAGGGATAGTTTCAAGGTCCCAGCATAAGGGTAGAGTATGGGGGGAGGGGGGTCTCGAGAAGCCGAATGACAAAGACGGGCAGTCTAATGTGCGAGTGGGAACAGGAAAGACCCAAAAACATAGAGGTAAACCACCTTTTTTGTAAATTCAAGTGTGTTACTATCAATGCCAATGGCTTAAGGACTGAAGTTAAAAAAGTGTGGATGGAGTGGTTTTTGCGTCGTTACGATGTGGATGTATGTTTTATGCAAGAACATAATTATAAATTTGGTAGAGAGTTACGGTTGAAAGGCTACCGAATGTATGTGAGTAATTCTTTAAAATTAAAGGGTGGGGTGGCTATAGCGGTGAAGGAGTCTAGCCCTTGGAGCGTCTTGGGATGGGAGGAGGGGGGAGATGAAAGGATGGTAAGGGTGGATGGGTATTGGGGTGGGGTTAGAGTTTGTTTTATCGGAGTTTATATGCCAGCGGACAGTAACTCTAAAGTTAAAATAGACTTTGTGAGGGAGGCTTTAACGTTTCACATCCGGGGTTTACCTTTAATTTCGGTCTTAGGTGGGGATTGGAATTGCATTATCCGCCATGGGGATGTTGAGCAAGGGGGGCGGGGTGCGTTCTACCTGTCCTAAGAAATCTGCTGGGGATATAGGGGTTTATGATGTAGTGGGGAGGGGTGGGTGGGGGGTGGAACATACGTTTGTGCACAGAGGTTACGCGGCCCGACTGGATAGGATTTATGCAACACAAGGAATTCGAGTTGGGCGCGTGCAGACACTTGATCTGGGGTTTTCCGATCACCGTGCAGTGCTAGCGGACTTGGACTGGGACGGAATGATCAGGGTTTATTCAGGGTATTGGAAACTGAATGGGCGGCTCTTGGAGGGGGAAGGGGATGGGTCCGCTTCTCAGGATTGGTGGAAAAATATCTGGGAAACGCGGATGGCAGATGAATGTTTGTTGGAATGGTGGGAAACACGTGCCAAACCCGGAATAGCGAGTTATTATAAGAAGTGGGGAAAGGAGGAAGCAAGGTGGAGGTTTGGGCTACAAAACTATTTGGAGGGGCAGCTTAATGATTACTATGTAGAGGGTGGAAGTAGTAGGTATGACGACATTGAACATCTTCGTAGTCGACTTGCAGAAATTCACAATGAACGTTTTAATGCGGTTCGAGTCAGAGCAGGTATGGAAGAAGTGCTATGGGGTGACAAACTTTCCAGTTGTGTCTTGCGCAAGTTCAGGGTCAGACAACAGGCGACGTCCCTCTTGCAATTGGAAGTATGCACGGGTTTGGGTGGTTACCTGCCGGGTCAAGTACTCCTCACCACGGACAGCATGAGTTTTTATACTGATCTATGGTTTGGGGAAAAGCTACGGCGGGGAGTAGGGGGGGTCCAGGCGGGTGGCCTGGGGGGGAGGGATTTCAGAAAAGTTATGTGACAGGGATAGAACGGTACTAGAAGGTAGAATTCGAGTGGAGGAGGTAGAGGAGGCGATTTTTAGTATAAGTAAAGGAAAGGCACCAGGTATAGATGGCATTTCGAATGATTTTTATAGGGCGCATTGGGGAAGTATAAAGCATTGTTTGGTTGATGTATTGAATTGCATGCTCACGGAGGGGAGGTTAGGTATGTCGCAAAGTACGGGGGTAGTTGTGTTGGTGCCAAAAAAGGGAGGGGGGAGGGGTCTGAGTGCATATAGAGCTATGTCTCTTATGTGCTCGGACTATAAAATCTTTGCAAAAGTTTTAGGAAATAGAATGAGGAAGGTTATGGGGTTGGTTATTCACGAGGGACAGCTAGGCATACCAGGTAGGAGCATGAGGGACGGGCATGTACGTATTAGGGAATTTTTGGAGGAATGTCAAGGGGGGGGGTGTCCTCGGGCTTGACTGGAAAAAAATGCTTACGACTGTGTTGATAGAGATTTATTGAGGCTTATTTTATTGAAGCAGGGTTTTGGAGAGGAGATTGTAAGATGGGTTGATACCTTGTATGTCTCGGCTATGATACGCGTACAGGTAAACGGTAAATTGGGGCAGCCGGTCCGTATGGAACGGGGTTTGAGGCAAGGGTGCCCCCTCTCCCAGCTGCTTTTTGCTTGTATGCAGAACCCCTTTTATGAGCTGGTGGATGGTGGTTTGAGGCGTGGGACGCGGAGTAGTGACCATGCAGCGCATGTGGTCGGGTACGTAGATGATACCACGATTTTGTTAAAAGGGGAGGAGGATTTGCGGATCGTGGGATGGATTGTTGAGTTTTTTGGGACAGTCTGGCATGTGCGTCAATAAAGCAAAATCGAAATTGTAATAAAGTTGGTAGAATTACCGACAATATGTATAGTAAAAGGACACAAGTGCAACTAATGTGACATTTATTGTGGCAACGTTTCGCTCTCCAGGAGCTTTATCAAGCCATGGCTTGATAAAGCTCCTGGAGAGCGAAACGTTGCCACAATAAATGTCACATTAGTTGCACTTGTGTCCTTTTAAAATCGAAATTATTGGAGGTGGGTACATGGGTGGGAGGGGGGGTTGGGCGAAAAGTATGGGTGGTCAGTCGTGGTGCAACTTAGAATATGTGGTATCGTGTACATGGCAGATGAGAGGGAGGGCCGAAGGGTGAACTCAGAATTGGTGGTTAATAAGGCTTTATATCGACTTCGGGGGCTAAGAGCTGGGGATGTATCTTTGCAGCAGAGGACAGTAGTGGTTAATACACTTGTTAATAGTAAAGTATGGGGTGTGGCTGAGGTGTACCCTTTAAGAGATGTGGATATTCAGGAACTGCAGAGAAGGGTCTTACGTTATGTTTGGGGTTTCGGGAGGGCTTGGTTAAACCGGGAGGTTGTCATGACCCATGTTCGCCGTGGGGGTTTAGGTCTCCTGGCTTTGGGGCCACGGGTGAAGGCCCTCTATGTTAAGCAGCGGTTCCTCAGGGCGGGCGGTGAGAAGGGCATCCGGGTGGGTCGGGTAATGATCCACATACGTAAATGGTGGAGCGGGAGGGGATTAATCGAGTGTGAGGACATGCTACGTTTGTTATTAAAGTTGAGAAATGCGCCGGGAGGGGATTAATTGAGTGTGAGGACATGCTACGTTTGTTATTAAAGTTGAGAAATGCGCAACGGATTCGGGTGGGGCAAATGGTCAGCATATGTTGTCGTAGGGAAATTGTACAGGGATTGTCTGTTTTCCGCTGTATAATTGGGGGAAACATGGGACGGATTTTGTAAACTTAAGTTCGCACCAAGGGTTCGTGAATTGGTGTACAGATTTGTCATGGGGATTTTAGCATCAAAATCGGTCTTAAATAGGATGGGTTTGGTAAGGGAGGCGGATTGCTTACGTTGCGGTCTCGAAGAAACAGCTTTTCATGCAGTCTACTTTTGTGATACCTTGGACAAAGTTCGTTCGTGGTTGGGGCGGGTTTTAGATTTTCTTAGTGGGGGAACTATCTCAACCTTACGAGCCTTAACATTAGACGTTAGCGGAGTATCAAGTGAGGTACGAAGAGCAATAATGTACGTGGTGGCTGATTTTCTTTATATATCGTGGGGTATGCGGGAAACCGGGGGATCAGTTAGGATCAGGGCAATTGCGGCAGGTATCTATAGAACGTATTGCAGAAATAAACTCATATATGGTAGAAGTTGGGATAATAGTTTTCCTGCAAACTATCGAAGTCTTATTGTTCAAAGGTTGCTGCAACTGGGGGTGGGGTAAGGCAACGGGGGGCTGGACTTCTCCCGTGGTAGCACCAAACGGTGGGTTCGGGACTTCAGGGTAGAGGGCGGGTTTGGGGAGTGACGTGTAGGTATTATGAATGGTTCCGTGCGTCTGTGTGTGTATGGTTGTGGCGTTGTGTGGAACTGAGATCTTGGATTAATCCTAATATGGTCGTGCATCTTGATAATACAGATAAAAAGCAATATTTCAGTATATGTTCCAGCCTCTGCAAGGCTGAACCGGTTCCCGACTATGACCGGGGCTTGGTGAAGTATGTTGGGTCTTTCCTGGGATTCCCGTTAGGTTTTGTTTAGTCATTTGTAAGCGGAAGCCTCGCTGATATCACTGCTTAAAGTACACGTTATACTGCCCTTTAAGGGGAATGTTCATAAACAGACCTTTGGTGTTGGTTGTAAACTTTTGATGAAGGGCAAAAAGTTTCATTGGCCTAAGATTGTTCGAATATGTAGTAGAGGTCACCTATGTGAGGGGGGAGGTTGAGATGTATAATGTCCTATATTGTAATCTTTGGGCATTTAAGTTCCTTGGTCAGCAGCTTTTGTGGGATATGTTGTTCTGTCACCCAGTGATATCACATGTATTTTTTTTTTATCATTTATGGTGCATTATAGTCAGCTGATGTTCAATTAAGCACCTTTACTAATATCACTGTATACAAGTAAGGTATATTTTTTTTGTGTGGGTTTATAATTAGTTTGAGAAACTAAATAGGGGGTTGGTCGGGGTATTAGGTGTCTTAGTGTTTCCTCATATATAATCATACATGTTAGATCTGTAAAAGTCTTATGTTGATTATTAAAGACTTTTTGCATATTTTGATTCCTTTTTCAATACATGCAAAACCAAAAATAAAGAACACCATGTTTTAATTTCAAGTCATGTGGGTTTCTGATAGTTATTTTATATAACCATAGTACTAGTGAGTGTGTAATGTATTAGTTTATATGATATTGTTTTTGTATATAAAATTTTTATATATCCATAGTACCATTGAATGCGCAATGCATTAGTTTATATGACATTCTTTTGTATATAAAATTTCATACACAATATGAATAAGACTGTCAGGTTTGGTTATATATTTATTTGGTGTTTAAGGTATGTTCCGGTAGTTCTCTGTTTAGTTATATATATTGTTGTTGTCTTACATAAATTTTTTACGGTTCTTGTTTTAAAATAAATTTTGTATGTCACACATGTATACTGTGTTTTAAGTCAATTATGTATAACACATGTATACTGTGTTTTTTTTAAATAAAATATAAAAAAAAATGTTGTGTCGTCAGATTTAGAACAGTTGGAATTGTACTAGGCGAAATATGATGGAATAAAAGTCTACACAATATGAGAGAAAAACATCTATAAAACCTGAAACAAACATTTACAGAGTGAGAGACAATCGATCGACACCATGCCTAACCCTTCTAGGGTAGGGTAGGTGCCTGAGCCCGAGCCTTTAGCTCATAAGACTGTCATTCCCATTAGCCCCCTTGAGGCGGGGATGGCAGACCAGAGAGGCCTAGCTTGTGGCTAGGCCTGGGGACAGTTGGTCCCAAAGATGAGGAGGTACTTGTGCCTCCTCCCATGGGAGACTTAGGTCTCAGACACTCCCTAAAGAGGGAGCCAAGGCCGGGCCACCACTTGGAAAAGGCCCGGGCCGGGAGAATACCGGCTAATATTTAATAATAATAATAATAATAATAATAATAATAATGAGAGACAATCGACACCATGCCTAACCCTTCTAGGGTAGGGTAGGTGCCTGAGCTGGAGCCTTTAGCTCATAAGACTGTCATTCCCATTTGCCCCCTTGGGGCGGGGATGGCAGACCAGAGAGGCCTAGCTTGTGGCTAGGCCTGAGGACAGTTGGTCCCAAAGATGAGGAGGTACTTGTGCCTCCTCCCATGGAAGACTTAGGTCTCAGACACTCCCTAAAGAGGGAGCCAAGGCCGGGCCACCACTTGGAAAAGGCCCGGGCCGGGAGAATACCGGCTAATCTTTAATAATAATAATAATAATAAGTGAGAGACAAACATCTGGAGTTAAAGATCCAAAGTTCTACAGAGACAAACATCTACAGAGATACAAACATCTACAGAGCGGGAGACAAACATCTACAAGTGATACACAAGTCTCGTTGTGTCCCATAGAAGACATTAGCCTCTCAGCATGACGAGGTTTTGGCTTGCTCTGTCAGCACTTATATAAGAATGAGTGTGATTTATAAACAACACTTTCACCGGAGCTAACTTGTTTGCGGTTATTGTTAGCATAATCGTTTAGAAAGCTCAATTGGATATATAGAAATCCTTACTAGGGTTATTGATAACATCTGGGTATAGAAAACTCATGTAGGTATCCAGGATAGGTTAGGTAGAACTCGTCAGGAAACAAGACAAGGGTTACTATCCGTCTTACTGGTCCACCACTCTTTTAAATATTATATAAAGTTAAAAAGAAATCTCTGATCAATATTGGGTTTAGGTATTTGGGATTTCACCATAAATATAAGTCAGCAAGTAAAGTTTTTAACATGAAATCGTTATGCCATGGAATAATATATTACGGGCTTTTGATTTTTTTTTTTTTTTGTAGTAAAATGCCTTATTGCATAAAGTATTCATTTTGGGCTTATATAAAAAAAATTGGTAAATGGTCTTAATATAATAAAATAAACAGTTTATCTCATTTGCTCCGGCGCACAACCCACAAAATTTTGAAGTATTAACACGGTCAAGATCCGACCAGATAAACACGATATTGACCAAATTTTTGTTAGGTTTATTGGCAGACAACCTGTCTTAGAAAATCAGTCCCTGAAATGTGATACAACTGAGAATTATAGAACACAACACCTTACAACGTGCACGCGATAACCATCTTAAAATTCTCAACTAATTCACAGACTGAAAAGGGTAACTAGGCGATGTTTCGGTCCTTCCTGTACCATCTCTAGTCCTAAGAACTGCAGATACAAATTAAACAAGAGTAAGGAAAGGCACTCACTTGACACTTGGTATAGGCGAGAGACAAACTCAAGGCTTGGATGTTGACGGGAAGATCTGCGGCATCAACCTGGCTGATATCCTGACTACAAGATGGGCAGGAGAGGTCTCCCTCCTTCTGGACGCTGACGATACAGGTGCGGCAGAAAGTATGGCCACAGGGCAGGAGAACCGGGTCGCGGGAGTCAGTCTGGTATAACTCAGAGCACACCTCGCACCTCACAGTCTCGGACATCCCTGAAGGGGTGTGGCTGGCTGCTGTAGCTCAGGCTACTGCCGTTGGTTTTTATCCTGAAGAGGATTTCTGAATGTCAGGGATTTTTAAATGTCATGGAACTAGATTCTCTCTCTCTCTCTCTCTCTCTCTCTCTCTCTCTCTCTCTCTCTCTCTCTCTCTCTCTCTCTCTCTCTCTCTCTCTCTCTCTCTCTCTCTCTCTCTCTCTCTCTCTCTCTCTCTCTCTCTCTCTCTCTCTCTCTATCTCTATCTATCTATCTCTTACACAAGATTTTACGAGGTTAGGTTAAGGATTCTTAACTTTATTTACACGTTAAGAGCGAGCTCTGTCTCTCTCTCTCTATCTCTCAGAGAGAGAATTTTCACTAGTGTATTTGTGGTTTATGATACAGTAAGACGATGTTTATCAGGTCTTCAGTAAGGATCTTGATAAGGTATCACGCAAAGGCAACCATACTAAGAATCTACGTAAGATTACTAATATCAGTTTTTAAAGGGGCGGAAGGGTAAGCCAACGGAAGGCCTCGGTCAGATGACCAAAAAGCCCCAGAGGCGGGTCTTCATATGACCAAGACCCGCGTCAGGAAGTAATTGTCCTGTTTCCAAACGACTCTTATGAAACCTAATACAGATTTTCTATAAATTATGAAAAATACTTCTTTACAGATGTGTGTGCACTGAAAATAATAGTTCATGTTTATGTGGAGTATATATCTCATTGTGGTGTCCCGTGGCCTGGCGGCTAAAGCTCTCGCTTCACACGACGAGAGTCTGGGTTCGATTCCCAATGAGGGTAGAAACATTGGGCATGTTTCATTACACCGGTTGTCTATGTTCCCCATTAGTAAAATGGGTACCTGGGTGTTAGTCGACTGGTGTGGGTCGCATGCTGAGACAAAATTGACCTAATTTGCCCGGAATGTTCTGCATAACAAGCGGCTTTGTATATAGTAATATGTCATTGATGTCAGCTATGGTCTGTATACCTTGTAAATGTACTATTATTATTAATATATATTTAGTATTTACCTTGATTTCAGTGTACTCACATTTGGATTTAAAGTACTCTTGATTGTGAGTAAGTGACATATAGCCTAAGTGACCCTCGTGTCCTGTCGATAGGCTTTGACCTCAATTAACCAACCAATCAGTTGTGTAGGATATAAACACCGTGAATACATCTCTTAATGTACTTACACTGAGAGTTCACTGTAATCCCTATTTTAGTGGTAAAAATATTCTTGTATGGCGGTGAACAAGTAACATACAACCTTATAAACTCTTGAGTAGGCTTGTAGCTTAAGTAATCAACCGGAGTTATGGCTGACTGAAAACAAAATGGGGATTGTATAAATGTGGACACATCAGAATAACACTAGACACAAGCAGAGTTCCACAGGAGTCAGTATTGGGACTCCTAATCTTCACACTTTACATATATGATTCAGATTTAGGATATTTTACGTATTCAATATATCTTAGATTATTATTATTATTATTATTATTATTATTATTATTATTATTATTATTATTATTATTATCATCATCAAAAAGAAGCGCTAAGCCACAAGGGCTATACAGCGCTGCAATATATCTTAGAAAACTAGACATTATCTAATTAAAGAAAATTTGCACTTCATGTATTGCTCTTAGTATTGGCTAGATTATGGTGATACTGTTATGATGCTGTCCTTAGTCGTAGGAAAGAGCATACATATACACATTATTAACACCCGGGTACATACAACCAATGCGTAGCGACTACATCAACAGACGTCGTCTCACATTAAGTACACACAGTGATTGTATCTACAAACACACACAGTATCAGAATCAACACCAGCACACTACTAGTAAAGTACACACAGTGTCAGCATGAACACCCTCCACACAGAATGATTGCATCAACATCCGTACACAATAAACAGAGACAGCCTCCTCCTGGGGAGCACAGGGATGTGACGAGACTAGTGTCTCAGCTCGGCTTCAGTGTCAGTGGCTCGTGATATCTGAAGGAACCAGCAACACTATCTCAGCGAGTGGCCACACGTGTGTGTCCTGGAGTCCTAGACTTCTGGAGTCCTACACCTCCTTCCTCCTGGTCCTACGCTCCTCCCTCTTCACTCCACCTCACGCTTTTTTTTTCCCCCCACATCTCCACCTTGTTCACTTCCTCCTTCCCTCCTCTGAATGATGCTGCAGTTTGTGCTAAATTAATTGTGCGTCTCGGGGATATTTTCTTCAATTACTAAGCATTCGTTAATTCCTCCCCTTACTCATTCATTACCACCTTTAATTCTCCCCTTCCCTCCCGCTCTCTCTCTCTCTCTCTCTCTCTCTCTCTCTCTCTCTCTCTCTCTCTCTCTCTCTCTCTCTCTCTCTCTCTCTCTCTCTCTCTCTCTCTCTCTCTCTCTTTCTCTCTCTCTTTCTCTCTCTCTCTCTCTCTCTCTCTCTCTCTCTCTCTCTCTCTCTCTCTCTCTCTCTCTCTCTCTCTCTCTCTCTCTCTCTCTCTCTCTCTCTCTTTCTCTCTCTCTCTCTCCATCCTTTCCCATCCTACCTCACCGATATGAATTAAATAAAAACATAGTCTGGTGTCTGGCGCCGACACTGTCCTCACCAAACATTTAGTGCACCAGAGAACTTCAGATTTAGCACATAAAAATATTCTCCCCAACTCTGCATCCTTTATTTTCCCCTACCCCTAACCCCCTTTACCTTCGCTTTCCCTAAACCCTCATCTCCCTAGACCTAGTGAACAACACACATAGCTTCCGTGTTCAAGGCAGACAATGTGTAGAGAATATCGTGGCCGCGGCGCCTACATCATTCAAGGTCACATAACTTCAGCCTGGCATAAAAACTTGTTTTGAAGGCGGGGTTCCTGCTAGTGCTCTGGTTCCTGCTGGTGCTCTGGTTCCTGCTGGTGCTCTGGCTGAATTGCTCAACACCAGACAGAGTATTCAGTTGAATAAAGATAAATTAATCTTGAAAAGTAGAGTATACGGTTTATTCCCTATATTAACGTCGTTGATTAATAATTATTACAAGGTGGGGGAAAAAACCCTCTTGGATTCCCCACATTTTTTCCCAACCAACCTAACATTTATATTCAATGATATTAAAGTACAAATGTATTTCAGATGATTGATTTACATCGTTATTATCTACTGGGCTTCTGGTGGAATTTTTTAAAGCAATATAGTGAACAGGTTAGGTTTATCAGGAAACGGGGCAAGTGTTTCCTGTTGGGGATTTTAGTCATATGATGACCCGCCGCTGGAACTTATGGTCATCTGACCGAGTCCTTCCACTGGCTTACCGGTTCATTCTTTTAAAATTTATTGTTTTTATTATAACCAGTTCATTAATTTTTTTTTTGACGACGACAGTAGTTATACATTCACCGATGCTGTCCCGGTCCAGGTCTTCTCCAGGTGACTGTACTAGTTAATACTACTTAAACTGCAAAAAAAAAAATACACTGTTTATTATTTAAAATATATTTATGGTTTAGTAATTTTTTCAAAAACTAACTTCTGTTCATAATTAAGATTTTGGTGGAGATTTTAAAGGAACAAGACTAGCCATTTATTATAATTAAAACTGCAAGAAATATAAGCTGTTTATTGTCTTAAGTATATTTGTTTTAACATTTTTTCAAAAGGTTTTAATCTCAAAACTGGGGAAGATATCGGGCGGAAAGGAGAGGCTAACAATAAATGTCTAAAAAACACTTGTCTGTGATTTAAGCAATAACACAAGTGCTGGCGGAGACGTGGACAATGAAGCTGATCTGTATATTTCGACTCGCAGTGGAAATCTTCATCTGCTGAAGAGGACATCAGTTGGAGGTCGAAATATAGAAACAAACTTTATTTTCCGTTTCCGTCTCAATGTGGGGTGTTATTTAGCTTATGTATACAATATTCCTCATTCCTTACTTCACTTTAGATCTTCCTCTTTACTTTATTCATCTTATTTACTAATGAGATAACATTCAGAGGAGTATTCTGTCTCCTTACTCATGTGAAAAGCAACATTAATATAGTTTTTCGCATTACTGTCAACATTAAGTTGCTTGCAGGTTGGCATTTAGTCTCTCTTCCCTCTTCAGTCTCCCTCCTCCTTTTATATATCTTTCCCTTCTTCCTTCTAACGCTTCCCTTTGCATATTTCTCACTCTTCCTTCTCAGTTTCTGAGCACTTCTCACTCCTGTCCTGTCTCTTAGTCTCCGTATTCTTCCACTTTTTTTTAAACTTCCTGTTAGAATGTACTTTTTTTTAAATCCGCGTTGCAGGACTACACTGATCGTTACGACATTGTGCAACGTTAGAGCAAGAACTAATTGTAAGTGTATCTCGCATCTACACACTTTAACATCTAGTGTTGCAGCTTCACTTTCGGCAGCGCAGCTTACTTTCAGTCGGGGATGAAATTTCATATCTGAGTCGCTTCGTTATAGCCTCGCCACTGCACAATCCTGAGTCGTGTTGCCCTCTGCCTCCATTGCTTCATACGACGGATCGTGTACTGGGGGGGGGGCGGCAGCAAACATTTATTAGGATACAAGACTAGGGTAGGCTAAACCGTAAAGAGGAGAGCTGTGAATCCCCTGGAAGCTCTCCTGGTATCCGCAAAGAAGCTATTATTTTTAAGTTTTCCGGAAGGCTTTCGGGTATCCCGCAATGAGATGAACTCGATGGCTCCTGGAAACTCTTGGAGTATCCGCGAACACGAAAACTGGAAGTCTTTTAGGATTATCCACCAGATTTGAGAGCCAGAAGTCTTTTAGAAACTCTTGGAGAATGCACATAGAGAAGAGCTTTATGCCTTCTGGGAGCACTTCAAGTATCGGCTAAGAGCGGAGACAATTTTTGGCGGTTGTTCAAGAGTTGTGATTCCCTGCCGATGCCGCTGCGCTTTTTAAAGAACAGTTGAACTTTATATCTTCCTTGTATTTTCATCTACTAAGAACATTGTTGGTAAGACTTGCTCGTTCCTCCTGCAAGTGGTGTTTTCACCAGGGATGAGGTCACGGCCAGCTGGACTTATAGGTGTGGGTCGTCAGCAGGAAGACACATAGGTCCTTCAAGGTCGCTTCCTGCACAGGATATCATGTCACCCGCACCTGATCACCTCTCTGTGGTCACTACAGTACCTGGTCAAATCTCTGTGGTCACTATTCTTTTGTCATTACATCTAGTCACATTTCTGTGGTCAGTTTTATGTGTGTTCTTATCATCTCCCCTCCCCTTCTACCGTCTCATCCCTCCCATCCCTTCCCCTACCCTTCCCTCCGTTCCTCATTACCTCTCCTAACTCGCCTACAACCTATCCTCATAATACAAAAGTCCATTTTCTATTCCCTAAACGATCTAAGCAAATATTAAAAATTAAATCCTTTTTTATAGGTTAGATAAGATTACTTTAGTCTACCCTAAATTAAATTTTACTCTTACATAAACTCAAAGTAAAATTTTCCCGTCTTTTCGTCAGAAAAGTCGAGCATTAAAAGACTAGTTGGTTAATTGGGCTTGAAGCTTAACGATATAGTACTAGAGTTATTATATTAATGTTGTATGTCACTTGTTCACCACAAATCAAGAACGCTGTTTTAATCTCAAATATGGACCTTGTGGAGTAAAAGTTAACTCTAGGTGTATATATACTTAGGTATATATACTATTACACGTACGTGCAGTTACTCTCAGTATGCACACATCAAGACTGTAGTAATAGACGTACTACTTATATGGAATATTCGCCAGGACAGTGTCTAATAGAGGTACAGGGGGACCCCGCTCATACAGCACCTTCATTTCGGTGTTCCACGTTTTTGTTGGCTTCGAATTGAGCCATTTGTAATTATGTTCCACCTGCCGGCGATCTTCGCTGGCGGGTGGAACATAATCATAAATGGTTCAGTTCGAAGCCAACAAAAACGTGGAACACTGAAAAGAAGGTGCTGTATATGCGGGGTCCTCCTGTACCTCTATTAGACACTGTCCTGGCTAATATTATAACAAGTATTTCTGTAAGTTAAATCCTTAAAAGATCAGTAATTCAGCAGTAGTGATATAAATGGTTTAGAAAACTGACAAGTTGAAGAATGAGACACTTGTAAAACATTTGGGAACCCTTACTGGGGAAGCTTTTCGCCAGCCAGTGACTTCTTCAGTCCAATACAAAAAAAAATAGTGGAAGATGGGGAGGAGTTTGAGATAACCAGTCCCTCAGCTTGGGGTCGATGTGTTCAGTAAATCAATCTCAAGACTGATGGATTGAATGGCCATTAAAGCTACACGTAACCTGCTACCACCAGTCAAGACTAATCCCTATGAAGCCCATAAACTACATGAGGGCCATTAAAGCTACACGTAACCTGCTACCACTAGTCACAACTACTTTAATTCTTAAACCAGAGATTAGAGCAACCTTTCAGTGTATATAAACTGAAAGACATACACCTCACAGTGTATGTATCTAGCGCATTGGCGCAGAATTCGTTTTTTGTCAACTTCTGTATTTAACAATAAAGATAGGTTTAATTTATGTTTGTCGTCTGAAATAAGCTACTTATTTGCCGATAACTTTACATATGTATTGTACGATAGATGGATGAGTCGATGAAACTTCCTTCTCCCCTCCTCCCCTTCTCCTTGTCATCTTCCTTCTCCTCTCTTCTCTTTCTCCGTCTACTTTCTCCTTTTCCTTCTCCTCCTCCGCTTCGTCTCCCCTCCTCTTTCTTCTATCCCTCCTCCTTCTCTTCTTCCTCTTCCTAGTCCTTCGTTTCCTTTCTCCTCTTCCTTCTCATAGAGGAGGACGAGAGGGAAGGAAGGAGGGAGAGAGGAGACTGGCTATAACTCTCCTAGACCAGTCATTCCCAACTTTGCTTCGCTAACTGACTGCTAGAGTGACAGGTGGAGCTGATTTGGAATTCCTTTGAGTCAGTGTTTGTGGTGTTGTTGTTGCAAGTGAGCAGAGAGATGACGTTAATGGCCTTCCTGGTTGTGTATTCTTTATAAAGTATTAGTGGTGTTAGGACATGATATGATGGGTGTTTTTCTTCGGGGTAGGAGGGAGCTCAAGATTAGTAGGGATTGTAGTAGGGATGGGGTAGTTGGGGGTCGTGATGTAATTGTGGTGATGGTCGTGGTAGCGGTGGTAATACTACAGCAGTAGCCCAGAACCTTACCTACTGCATAAGCAGGTAAGGTTAATGGACGCATATATACAATATAACACACAGAGCTATGAGTGATGAACTCCTAAGGCTGTAAACATTAAAAGTGTCTTTGTTTGTAGAAGCAGGAGAAGAGATATGAAAACCACACATAAGATATGTCAAGGAATACGAGAATATAGATGATATTTAGATGAGTAAGACACATGTACATCAATTTGATATCTCTGTTGTTGAAGTTTGATATCTTTATTATTCAAACTTTTATACATGTGTCTTATTCACCTACGTGTCGCTATTGTATACCATTAGTGTGGCGATATACTATTATATTTATTTTGTGGCGCCGGGAGAAAGGGACAACAGGAGGCCACAACTGTCATCCAAGGAAAAAAAAAAAAGTGCCCAGAAGAGGCTAGTATTTCCAAATTCAACGATAGACTTCTTGGATTATATCCGTGAAGAGCTAGTGTGTGTGTTACAAACACAGGATTTTTTACAAATTTATATGACAAAATACTGAAACACCAAGATCACAGCTCTGCTCCTGTGACTACAAACAGGTACTCACACACACATACACACACACACACACACTGGCCACGCGCGGGGCCACGCGCTGTGAATCAATCCCTGCCATCACGTATAGGTGAGTACACAAACTCCTCCGCTTCCTCTTACTCCTTGCCTGGGAAAATTCATCTCTTAGAGTTCGTCTGTGTGTGTGTGTTTGTATATGTGTGTGAGTGTGTCTGTGTCTGTCTGTGTACTCACCTATTTGTGGTTGCAGGGGTCGAATCATAGCTCCTGGCTCCGCCCCTTCGCTGATCACTATTAGATCCTCTCTCTTCCTGCTCCATGAGCTTTATCATACATCGTCTTACAACCATGTATGATTCCTACCTCCACTACCTCACTAGCCAGATTATTCCACTTCCTGACAACTCTGACTAAAGAAATACATCCTAACATCCCTTTGACTCATCTGAATTTTCAGCTTCCAATTGTGACCCCTTGTTTATGTATCCTATCTCTGGAAGATCCTGTCTCTGTCCACCCTGTCAATTTCTCGCAATATTTTGTAAGTCATTATCATGTCTCCCCTAACCCTTCCGTACTCTAGTGTCGTCAGTCCGATTTCCCTTAACCTTTCTTCGTAGGACAATCCTCTTAGCTCTGGAACTAGTCTTGTTGCAAACCTTTGCACTTTCTCTAATTTCTTGACGTGCTTGACCAGGTGTGGGTTCCAAACTGGTGCTGCATACTCCAGTATGGGCCTTACTGAGGTATCGGGACGCTATTCTCAGGTTTGCCAGGCGCCCATATGCTGCAGCAGTTATCTGGTTGATGTGCGCCTCAGGAGATGTGCTCGGTATTATACTCACCCCAAGATCCTTTTCCTTGAGTGAGGTTTGCAGTCTTTGATCACATATCTTATACTGTGTCTGCAGTCTTCTTTGCCCTTCCCCGATCTTCATGACTTTGCATTTGGCGGGGTTAAATTTGAGTAGCCAGTTGCTGGATCAGGCTTCCAGCCTGTCCAGGTCTCCTCGTATTCCGATTTAATTCTCCTCGTTAACTTCAAATCATCTGCAAACAGGGACACTTCTGAATCTATCCTTTACGTCATGTCATTCACGTATACCAAAAATAGCATTGGTTCTAGGACTGACCCCTGTGGAACCCCGCTCGTCACAGGCACCCATTCTGACACCTCGTCACGTACCATGACTCGTTGTTGCCTCCCTGTCAGATATTCTCTGATCCATTGCAGTGCTTTTCCTGTTATGCTTGCCTGATCCTCTAGCTTTTGCATTAACCTCTATCCACCTCTCTCGTGTCTTCCGTTACCGTATCTTAAAGCTCCAGTAGGTTTGTGACACAGGATTTTCCTTCCCTGAATCCGTGCTGGTTGTCGTTTATAAGCTTATTCCGTTCCAGGTGTTCCACCACTCTCCTCCTGATGATCTTCTCCATGACTGCATACTATACACGTCAGTGATACTGGCCTGTAGTTTAGTCCCTCGTGTCTGTCTCCTTTCTTAAAAACGGAGACTACATTTGCTGTCTTTAATACCTCAGGTAGCTGCCCAGTCTCAATTAATGTGTTAAAAATGTTGTTAGTGGCACACACAGCATCTCTGCTCCCTCTCTAAGGACCCACGGAGAGATGTCTGGTCCCACTGCCTTGCAGGCATCAAGTTCACTTAGCAGCTTCTTCACCTCCTCGGTTCTGTGTATTTCATCCAGCATTTGTTGGTATATGTTGGTATGTGTGTGTGTGTGTGTGTACTCACCTAATTGTACTCACCTAATTGTGGTTGCAGGGGTCGAGACTCAGCTCCTGGCCCCGCCTCTTCACTGATCGCTACTGGATCCTCTCTCTCTCTCTGCTTCCTGAGCTTTGTCATACCTCTTCTTAAAACTATGTATGGTTCCTGCCTCCACTACTTCACTTGCTAGGCTATTCCACTTGCTGACAACTCTATGACTGAAGAAATACTTCCTAACGTCCCTGTGACTCGTCTGAGTCTTCAGCTTCCAGTTGTGACCCCTTGTCCCTGTGTCCCCTCTCTGGAACATCCTATCTCTGTCCACCTTGTCTATTCCCCGCAGTATCTTGTATGTCGTTATCATGTCTCCCCTGACCCTTCTGTCCTCCAGTGTCGTCAGTCCGATTTTCCTTAACCTTTCCTCGTACGACATTCCCTTGAGCTCTGGGACTAGCCTTGTTGCAAACCTTTGTACTTTCTCTAACTTCTTGACGTGCTTGACCAGGTGTGGGTTCCAGACTGGTGCTGCATACTCCAGTATGGGCCTAACATACACAGTGTACAGTGTCTTGAACGATTCCTTATTAAGGTATCGGAACGCTATTCTCAGGTTTGCCAGGCGTCCGTATGCTGCAGCGGTTATTTGGTTGATGTGTGCCTCCGGTGATGTGCTCGGTGTTATGGTCACCCCAAGGTCTTTCTCCCTGAGTGAGGTCTGTAGTCTTTGTCCACCTAGCCTATACTCTGTCTGCGGTCTTCTTTGCCCCTCCCCAATCTTCATGACTTTGCATTTGGTGTGTGTGTGTGTCTGTGTGTGTGTGTGTGTGTGTGTGTGTGTGTGTGTGTGATTTTTAGTGTATAAAGAACCTGTAGAATGAGGCTGACGTTCATGTACTGATAATTATTATCAATATTGAAGGGTATCCCACTTGTAGACAACAAAACAAGTGAAAAGAAATCACATATTTCGACTGACAACTGGAGTCATCATCAGCAGTGTACTACTAGATTACGACTCCAGTTCTGTTGTGTATACCGGAGGGATTCGCTTCTGCATCGACAAGTGTTTCATTACAATTTTATCATCATTCTCAATATTAAATAATACATTATTCTAAAAGTGTAGTTTAATTTTAATTATGAGGTAAAATTAACATTTTCCTTGCAATGAAAAAAGAAAATCAGATTGTAAAAATTAGCCTAATTTAATAGAGGAAAAACTTTTTTTTCTTTTATGTTATACTATTACTGAGAAATATATTCTAGAGATATATGTCGCTTAGTGCATCTATTATAAACCTTATTTTAGAAATTAAATCGTTTCTATCTGATGGTGAATAGATTACATCAGCCTTCATGCAGTCAACGAGCTTTAAACTCCATTAACCAATCTTAGTAACGTTACATCACAAATTATGCAAACCTAAATTCCGAATTCGAAAAGAGACAAACAGAGATTCAGCTAAGAAAATCCTTTGTAATGTTGGAGAGAAGGCAGACCACAAGAGAGCGCTGAGCATGAAAGCAGTGGTGGTGAGCCGCTGAGATGTGTGGTAATGCCTGTATTGTCTGACCTCTCAGGAGATGACAGCAACAACAAAGAGACAGACGTTGTCCAGCGACCTCCTCCTCCTCCTCCCACAAAAATGTTGGATGTCTCTGCACTGCCCCAAGCGAGTGACGCGAAATAGATGGTGGAAGAATTTTGTTTGTCAGGAGAAATGGGGAAAATTTTCTCCTGACGCGGATTTAGTTAAACATATTCTCGCTCAGGGAGCAGAACGCGTGCAGTCTTTGCCAAACTTGCCATTAAAATTTTATTTGTTTTAATTTGTGGTTAAATACACGTTTTTATAAGTACATAACTTACTCCAGACCCAATCCAATGTGACCTGAGAACTGATCTCCAGGCTTTTATAATAATAATGATAACAACAACAACAACAATAACTATAATAATAATAATATCTTTATTTACTACAAGTACACGTACATGGTATACAGGCCTAGCTGACATCAATGACATACTACTATATAGAAACTACTGGTATAACTAGCCAAAACACAAATAATTTGTTTTTGGTTAGTTAATGTACCAGCAGTGTAACTAACTGCAGGAAACTTTAAAAAAAATGACTGGAAACTTCGCAAGAAAAGTAAAGTAGTGAAATGGAGATAAGTTCCTTAGTCTTATATTGACCTGCTCAGGTTGGTTGCTTAATGAGGTTAAAATAAACTCAGCATATATCCTGTGTGTTCAATTATAGTCCTGACACGGGTCTGTAATCTTTCGACGACCCGTTAAGAGAGGTAAGTCAGGAAACAGGACAGTTGTGTCCTTACGCAATTCTTTGTCATATGATGACCTACCATTGAAGCCTTGGGTCATCTGACCAAGAGCTTCCACTAGCTTACAGGTCCACCCCCTCCAAAATCAAGGTATATTTGGAGCATTTGATTGTTTGACGGTGGCCTTCTGCTGACTTACCGGTCCATCCCGTACGAAATAAATATCACCTAACATGTGATATCTAAGTTTCTCCACACAACTCATAAAATAAATACTTTTTGGTGTCCTACCATGGACAGACGTGAAGATAACCTGGCAGCCCGAATAAGTGAACACAAAGAGGGACAATAACCCATGAGAGCCATGCATTATGGCTTATTTTCACTGGGGTCCTCTTAGAGCCTCATCTTTAGGATGCAACCCACTACTAACTCCTATTTACCCATTTGCTACAAATTAACGTCCTGCCTTGGGTAGCTTCTAATGAAGGTAGATAAGTACGTGAGTGAAAGGGGTTGGATTTGAGTGGGATTTGCACTTGAGTTAATAGTGGCAACGTTTCGCTCTCCAGGAGCTTTATCAAGCCATTGATAAAGCTCCTGGAGAGCGAAACGTTGCCACAATAAATGTCACATTAGAATGGCATGAGTTAATAGTGTTATCAAAGCTAATTCCTTGGGTAATATTGATAATGTTAGTGGGTCTGGATTTGGCAAGTACCTGCCAGGTATGGACTAGTAGGCCTGCTGCAGTGTTCCTCCTTCTTATGTTCTTGTGTCACCAGATATGTGGAAACGTCTCTACTCGTCTCGCTTCAACTGGTAACTGAAGACGGTTTTTTTTTTTGGTTGTGAGCTGAATGGTTCTTACCAATAAGTTTCAAATCACCATGCTTCCTTCATCAGACAGAGTGGAGGTCTCCAGAGTTAAATAGAGGAAAAAATGAAACTGAAAACAATGTCAGTGTCTCGAAGACTCCATTTCCAGGACTAGGGGTGGGTAGGGGCTGCCTCGGGAGGAACTGACAAGTCCTGCCACTCATCCAAATTGAAATGAGAGAGATATCATTTTTGTCCGAATTGAAATATAAGAGGACACACTAGGGCGGACTGTTTGCATGAGCTCACATGGAGTAAAGAATGAAGAGATTACATTCTTTCTTTGATCCTAAGTGTCCTGCGTAGAATGCAAATTGAAAACGTAATAGGCTGGCTGGAAATATTGAGTGAGAAATGTATAAAACTCTAATATATGAGAGCAAGAATTCGTTCTAAAATCCGTTTATATATTTTTTAAATCAAACGTACTACTAGGTATAACTTCCTGGTAGACAGTACCAACATTAGCAGTGATGTGACCACCCAGGAGTGTATAGTCCTCTCAGCCTGACCTAGCCACCCAGGTACAGTCCTCTCAGCCTGACCTAGCCACCCAGGTACAGTCCTTCCAGCCTGACCTAGTCACCCAGATACAGTCCTCTCAACCTGACCTAGCCACCCAGGTACATTCCTCTCAGCCTGACTCAGGTAGTCCTCCCAGCCTGACCCAGGTACAGTCCTCTCAGCCTGACCTAGCCACCCAGGTACAGTCCTCTCAGCCTGACCTAGCCACCCAGGTACAATCCTCCCAGCTTGACCCAGCCACCCAGTTACAGTCCTCTCAGCCTGACCCAGGTACAGTCCTCTCAACCTGACCTAGCCACCCAGGTACAGTCCTCTCAACCTGACCTAGCCACCCAGGTACAGTCCTCTCAACCTGACCCAGCCACCCAGGTACATTATTATTATTAAAATCAAGGAGGAAGCGCTAAACCCGGAGGATTATACAGCGCCTGGGAGGGATGTGGAAGGCATTCAGGCTTAATTCGGGGAACTGGAGCACAGATCCAATTCCCTAAATCAAGAGCCCCTCAACAACATCAAGGAACCTTCCTTGAGGGGCACCCAGGTACAGTCTTCTCAGTCTGACCCAGGTACAGTCCTCCCAGCCTGACCTAGCCACCCAGGTACAGTCCTCTCAGCCTGACCCAGGTACAGTCCTCCCAGCCTGCCCAGGTACAGTCCTCCCAGCCTGAACTAGCCACCCAGGTAGAATTTTCTCAGCCTGTGCTAGCTACCCAGTTATAGTCTTTTCTAAACTTAATATCACTGCGTAGCTCGTGGCTCCATCTTCAAGATTTATATATTAAAGTTGAATGTCTTGGCTAACACTTGGGCTGGAATATTTAGCAATAATGATTTTCATGGGCAGGGTGTGTCCATCCCCGTTCACTCACCCGTCCACTCACCCGTCCATCCGCCCGTCCACCGTCCACTCATCCATCCATTCACCTGTCCACTCACCCGTTCATTCAGACGCCCACTCAACCTTACATTCACCCATCCACTCATCCTTACATTCATCCGTCCACTCTTACATTCACCCATCCGCTCACCCGTCCACTCCTTAATACCTTCGTTTCCTATTAATCTCTTATTTTCTTCCCTGTTCCCATGAGAGTGCCTATCACCTTCCATCTCCACTTGAACCTTCCTTCAAAGGGAAGGAAGCCATGGACACATTTCTGCTATATTGTCCAGGTTAGATGTCCAAGCATGATCTGTCTCTGGGTTTATTTGTTTACTTTAATCAGAGGGGGTCATATAGCTCCTGGGAAATGGGAGGTATTTATGTTTGATCAAAGGAAGGGAAGGATAAGTCTAGTTCCTTGGATCAGGAGCCTCCTCTCACTGGCATCAAGGGCCCTCTTAATGAGAGGTATCAGTTCTAGGACAAGGTCTATAATGATCATAAATTTTCTGTCAATAATAACCATTTAATAAACTGACACTAATCATTATAAACTATCACTAACCATTAAAAACTATCTGACACTACCTATTATATACCATCTGACACTAACTATTATAAACTATCTGACACTAACCTTTATTATTCAAGGAGGCGAAGAATGAGTAATCTAAATTGGCAGATTTTTATTCATATGTCCCACTATAAAATATGTAAAATAAATGTAAAATTTATTCATGATCAATTATTTTTTCACATTCTTATTATATATTATTAGTACTGATATGAGAGAGACACTGAGCTCCTGACTTTTTTTATAATGGAACCTTAAATTTTATACAAATTTATCTTGAGACAGCAAGTCATAAGACGGGTTGCTGCGCTGAACTACCGAGCTGACGTCATCAAGGGGGCGGAGCTTATTTATGACTACCGAAAACTGAGCTCCCATTACCTGGATTTAGTGTTTACATTCAGTCATCAATTCACCAGTCATGTTATAATCCTAGTAGAGAAATACTACTGTACAGTACGGCCCCTGTGATTGGCTATCTTGATGGAAATAAACACAAATTTCTTTTGTCAATGAAATAGGAGCGTTGGAAAGCGACCTTCAGCACAGTAACTCATCTTATGGGTGGCTGTTGTCATTCATAAACTGTCTTTGTAATTAATTTCTTATTCTTTCTCATTTCAGGAATGAGACGATGAAGCCTTTTTGCGTTCTCATTATCATTTACGCTTTTTGTGCTTGCTTCAGTGAATGTGCAGCTCCAGTCTCCTCAAAAAGGATTCACTTAAATAAAAAAAAGCAGCATATATACAGTATTAATTAATCATCCTCGATTGTCTGCATAAACAATAAAATATAGAGATGTTTTGTAATGCTAACTGATGTCCTGTAGTATGAGAGAGGGAAGATCCTAGCGGTCTGTAGTGTAAGGAAGTGGAAATCCTAACAGCCTGTAGTAATAATGTGAGGGAAAGAAGATCCTAGCAGCCTGTAGTGTGAGGATGAGGAATATAGAGTGAGGAAGGGGAGATCTTAACAGCCTGTAGTGTAAGGAATAGGAGATCCTAGCATCCTGTATTGTGAAGGAGGGGGAAATTCTGGCATCCTGTAGTGAGGGAAGGGAGATTCTGGTAGCCTGTAGTGAGGTAGGGGAGATTCTAGCAGCTTCCTAATTACATTCATGGGCAGAGCACTAAACCCATAGGTAACATACAGACTCGGGAATTTGAGGCATTCATGCTCGATCCATGGAAAGGGAGCACAGGTTCAAATCCTTCGATCAACACAGCCTCTTGCTGGGTATAAAGTGAAGGAGGGGAGATTGTTTTTGTGAGGGAGGAGAAATACTAGTAGCATGCAGTGTAAAAGAGGCAGTGTAAGGGAGGGGAGATTTTTGTCGGCCTGTATAGTGAGAGGAAAAAGATATAGTGTGCGAGAAGGGAGATTATGTCATCCTGTAATATAAGAGAGGAAATTTCACAGCCTGTAATTAAGGAAAAGAAATTCTTGCAGCCTGTAGAATGGCAGGGGGTAGAGATTAATTGCATCCTGTAGAATGGGGCGGAGATTCTGGGGACCTGTAGTCTGAGACAGGGATATTGTCAGCCTGTAGTGTGAGGGAGGATACAGTGTCAGCCTGTGGTGTGGGAGAGAGGTATTCTGGCAGCCTGTAGTCTGAAGAGGGGAGGTTCTGTCTGCCTGTAATGTGAGGGGAGGAGGTGTTTTGGCGACTTTTAGCGAGAGAAATGAGATATTCTAGTCCTATAGTGAAGTGTATGTAGGAAGATGTTGGCTGCCTGTAGTTTGAAGGGAAAGATTCTTTCAGTCTGTTCTGTGAGAGAAGGGACATCCTAGCAACATACAGTGTGAGAGAAGATGGTCGTGTCTTGTACTGTAGTGAGGGAGAAGAGATACTGAGGCTTGTAATGAGTAAGACGAAATATTAAGCAGGATGTGTTGTGGTAAAGGAAAAGTAGATAGGGAAGCGTCTGATCTGCTTTTTTCTCTTATCTACCAAATAAAACACATATATAGTTAAACTTTCACTTATTTACCCTCTTTTTGCAATAAAATAAAGAAAAATATGATTAACAACGAAACTAAGATTAAAAAAACAACTTGAATGGCGTTTCTAGTATAAAAAATATTCAAGTTAGGATTAGACGTCTTTCATATTAAAATGTATATTCAACACTTCATTTGTAGGTATAAAATGCCTTTCCAGAACCTAATTCTGATATATTCCATCGTAAGCTCCTCTCTTCTATGTGCGGGTTATTTCTATAAATTGACTGCAAAATGTATGGTGGAGCAGAGTTGAAACAGCAAGTCATAAGATGGGTTGCTGCCTGAACACCCAACCTTACGTCATCAGGGAGGCGGAGCTGACTTACTGAATAATGAACTCTCATTGGCTAGCTCTAATGTTTACATTCAGTCATCAAATCACTGGGCTTGTTACAAGCCTGGTAGGCAATCCTTCCCTACAATAGTTTCTCTAATTGGGTATAATGGATATAAATACGAAGACTTTCTACCAATGAAATACAATCGTGGGAAAGAAACTTTCAGAGCAACAACCTGTCTTATGAGTTGCTGTTGAGAGGATCTTTCTGTCGCTAAAATTTTGGATGAATTTTGATTGAATTTATTTATTTATTTATCCCAGAATTTATTTATTTATCCCAGCTCTCTAGGACTTTGCCAAATTACAAACAATATAAATTAAGAGTATAAAGGCGCTATATAATGAAGGATATATTCTATATAATGAAGGATATATATATATATATATTCTGGCAGAGTATGAGGGGAGGGGAGATTCTGAGGTGCGGGAGGGAATGAATATCCTAACAGCCTGTAGTGTAAGGAAGTGGAAATCCTAACAGCCTGTAGTAATAATGTGAGGGAAAGAAGATCCTAGCAGCCTGTAGTGTGAGGATGAGGAATATAGAGTGAGGAAGGGGAGATCTTAACAGCCTGTAGTGTAAGGAATAGGAGATCCTAGCATCCTGTATTGTGAAGGAGGGGGAAATTCTGGCATCCTGTAGTGAGGGAAGGGAGATTCTGGTAGCCTGTAGTGAGGTAGGGGAGATTCTAGCAGCTTCCTAATTACATTCATGGGCAGAGCACTAAACCCATAGGTAACATACAGACTCGGGAATTTGAGGCATTCATGCTCGATCCATGGAAAGGGAGCACAGGTTCAAATCCTTCGATCAACACAGCCTCTCTCTCTCACTGCCGTAAAGAATCTAAGGAACACCCTTAAGAAAAGATAAGATAAGATAAGATTTCGTTCGGATTTTTAACCCCAGAGGGTTAGCCACCCAGGATAACCCAAGAAAGTCAGTGCGTCATCAAGGACTGTCTAACTTATTTCCATTGGGGTCCTTAATCTTGTCCCCCAGGATGCGACCCACACCAGTCGACTAACACCCAGGTACCTATTTGCTGCTAGGTGAACAGGACAACAGGTGTAAGGAAAAGTGTCGAAATGTTTCCACCCACCGGGAATCGAACCCGGGCCCTCCGTGTGTGAAGCGGGAGCTTTAGCCACCAGGCCACCGGGGGTAAGGAACGTCCTAGCAACCTGAAGACAAACTATCTCCTTACTCTCTCTCTCTCTAAATAATATAAATAAAGTTATCCTCTCTACAAAATAATAAATCAAGTAGGTTATAAAGTTGAAAAAAAGCTGTATAAATAAATAGACGCAAAAAAATGCACAATTGTGGTGTGGTGGAGCAGAGTTAAAACAGCAAGTCATAAGATGGGTTGCTGTGCTAAACAACCAAGCTGACTTCATCAGTGAGGAGGGCGGAGCTTATTTACAACTGCCGTATCCCCGAACGTGATACAGTCAGGTTTCTAGGCCTTCTCTTTGACCGTAGGTTATCCTGGAAACCTCACATTACCTCTCTGAAGGCAACTTGTCACAGCCGGCTAAACCTTCTTAAAAACCCTTGCTCATCTTTCCTGGGGAGCTGATCGTCGAACTCTGCTTCGCCTACATTCAGCCCTCGTTTTATCGAAACTCGATTATGGTGACCAGATTTATTCCGCGGCCTCTCCTGCTACTCTCGCTAGCCTTAACTCTATCCATCACCAAGGATTACGTTTGTGCCTTGGTGCTTTTCGCTCTTCCCCTGTTGAGAGCCTCTATGCAGAAGCGAATGCTCCATCCTTGTCTGATCGCCGTGATGCCCATTGCCTTCGCTACTATGTACGCTCTCACGATCTACACAATCCTTCCATTTATAGAATGGTCACCGATATTAGTAGACATTCTTTATTCGTTCGCCGCCCCTGTTTGCTCCGTCCCTTTTCTCTTCACCTACATTCACTCTTGTCTTCCCTTCAGTTACCACCTTTATATGTTCATGTAGCATCTCACTTTTCCCTACCCCCCTGGGAAGTTCCAGCTGTTCGGGTCTGTTCTTTCTCACTCCCTTGCTCGAAAGCTCAACTGCCTACGGCGGCTTCCCTCTCTCTTTTTCTTGATCACTTCCACTCCCATTCTCATGCCACCACTGTGTACACAGATGGCTCTAAGTCTTTAGACGGCGTCGGATTCGCAGCAGTGTTTCCGGACAGCGTCGTGCGGGGGCATTTACTATCTTCGGCTAGCATTTTTACTACTGAACTGTATGCCATTCTTGCAGCACTTATTCGTATCGCATCTATGCCTGTGTCATCATTTGTGGTAGTCTCAGACTCCCTTAGTGCTCTACAGGCTATACGAAAATTTGATACATCTCACCCCCTAGTTCTCCGTATCCAACTTTGGCTACGCCGTATCTCTACGAAGCATAAAGATATTTTTTGTTGGGTCCCTGGTCATGTCGACATACAGGGCAATGAACAGGCAGACACTGTTGCGCGGTCAGCAGTACATGACCTACCAATTTCCTATAGAGGTGTTCCATTTCTGGACTATTTTGCTACAATAGCTGCCCACCTTCACGCCCGTTGGCAACAACGTTGGTCAACTCTGCTTGGTAACAAACTTCATTCTATTAAACCGAGCATAGGTTACTGGCCGTCTTCTTGTCATCAGTGCCGTGGTTGGGAGACCACTCTCTCCCGTCTTTGCATTGGCCACACTCGTCTTACTCACGGGTATCTCATGGAGAGGCACCCTGTACCTCTCTGTGAGCAGTGTCAAGTTCCATTATCGATTAGCCACATTCTGTTAGACTGCCCTCTTTATCAACGAGCACGCAGAATTTACCTCCAACGCCGTCTTCATTCTACTACTCTCTCTTTATCTTCCCTTCTTGCTGATGGACCCTCCTTTAATCCTGACTCTCTCATTGACTTCTTGACAACGACTGATTTACTCCACAAACTCTGATGATGATACCTTATGCACTCCCCTCAGCCCTTTCTAGCTCAGTCTCTTGCTGCCCTTTACCCTTTCACCATCCACTCCTCCGCTGTTATCCGTAACCTATTACTCATCCACCTCCCTTTTGCCACCTGATGCCCTCGCTTCCTTCCTGCCCTGCAGCGCTGTATAGCCCTTGTGGCTTAGCGCTTCTTTTTGATTATAATAATAATAATGGATACTGAACTCCCATTGGCTGGGTTAATGTTTACATACAGTCATCAAATCACCGACTGTGTTGCAAGCCTAGAAGAGAAAAATGTGTTGTCCTACAGTACGCTCCCTGTTATTGGCCATAATTGATGTAAACACAATGTTTTTCTACCAATGAAATGCAAGCGTGGGAAGAAGACTGTCAGCGCAACAACCCATCTTATGGGTGGCTGTTTATTATTTCGTTTATTTGATCTCTCATTATGTAAACTGTATTTGTTCAATCATTCATTCATTGTGTAGTGGGAGAGACAGTCTTGGGAGAATGACACGCTGTAGCGTGAAGGGAGAAAGAGCTTGGCAGCCTGTAGTGTGAGGGGGGGGAAGAGTTTGGCAGCCTGTAGTGTGATGGGGGAAGAGCTTGGCAGCCTGTAGTGTGAGAGGGTGAAGATTATTATTATTATTATTATTATAATCAAGGGGGAAGCGCTAAACAGAGCTTGGCAGCCTGTAGCATGAGGCTGCAAGCTTGGGAGCCTGTAGCTTGAGGTTGAGAGCTTGGCAGCCTGTAAGGAGGAATTGGCAGCTTGTACAGGTACAGGCAGATTGTGGGTACAGGAGTAAATTCTTGGGTAAGGGTAGTTTTGATAAGGACCTGGCTTGTATGGGCCAGTAGGCCTTCTGCATTGTTCCTCCGTTCTTATGTAATGTAAGGGGAGGGAGAACTTAGCAGCCTGTAGCGTGAGGGTGAGAGCTTGTCAGCCTGTATGTAGCAAGAGGGGAAGAGCTTGGCAGCCTGTACTGTGAATGGGTAAGGATTGGCAGCCTGCAATGTGAGGGAGAGTTTGGTAGCCTGTTGTGTGATGGCGAGAGCTTGGCAGCCTGTAGTGAGGGGGGAGAACTTGGCAGCCTGTAGTGTGAAGGGAGGTAGCCTGTAGTGTGAGGGAAATGAGGTAGCCTGTAGTGAGGAGAGATACCCTGTAGTGTGAGGGAGAGCTTGGCAGCCTGTAGTGTGAGGGGGATTATTATTATAATCAAAAAGAAGCGCTAAGCCACAAGGACTATACAGTGTGTGAGGGGGAGAGCTTGGCAGTCTGTAGTATATATAAATTTCCGTTTGCCTATAGCATGAGGGAGATTATTATTATTATAATCAAAAAGAAGCGCTAAGCCACAAGGGCTATACAGCGCTGCAGGGCAGGAAGGAAGCGAGGGCATCAGGTGGCAAAAGGGAGGTGGACGAGTAATAGGTTACGGATAACAGCGGAGCAGTGGACGGTGAAAGGGTAAAGGGCAGCAAGAGACTGAACTAGAAAGGGCTGAGGGGAGTGCGAAAGGTATCATCATCAGAGTTTGTGGAGTAAATCAGTCGTTGTCAAGAAGTCAATGAGAATGTGATTTGCCATCTGTAGTGGGAAAATCCTGGCTGCATAAATATTAAAAAAAGATATTTTGGCAGCTGGAAGTGTAAGGAAATGTAAACAGCCTTTGTAATGTTGTAAAGAAAGGAAAGCATACATGAAGAAGCAAATGCTTTTTCCTGTTCTTAGTTCATAACCTTTGTAACTTGTCATGAGTGTGACCAGCTCTACCTGGAGCTCATTACCTTTGTAACTTGTTCAGCTATCAAAACTTCGGAATCCAGTCCCTGGACCCATTATGTACCTCTGTAATCTTTTGACTTCCGCCCACAGGTTGGGTATGAAAACATAATTTCTTATTGATTTTTTGCTATTTATCCTTACTGTAAAACAAGGATAAACTAGCATGGATCTCACCCACGTTGAATAAACCAAATTAATAAAAGATGTATGCATAAATATATTTATTATTTATTATATGTATATGTAATTAATTTCTTCTAAGATCCCCTAACTAACAATGAATGTGTGTGTGTGTTTTGTTCCCCTAACAATGTGTGTTGTCCAGAATTGAGACAGCAAGTCATAAATTAGATGTGTTGCTGCAGCACCCAAGTCAACGTCATCAGGAGGGGGCGGAGCTTGCTTACAACTGCTGGATACTTAGCTCCCATTGGTTAAATCTAATGTTTACAATCAGATATCAAATTACCAACCGTGTTATAAACCTCCTATGGAAATACTACTGTTCAATACGCTTCCTGTGATTGGCTGAAATGGATGTAAATAGTTTCTACCACTGAAATGCAAACAGGGGAAATCGACCCTCAGCACAATCATTCTAGTGTTGTTGGTTCACTGCATCTTACTAAGTTTCTGGGTTTGAAAGATGCTTCAACTTTCTCCTAAATAATTAATTTGTGATCATTATTCTCTTTTTTTTCCTCACTATTTCATCTTGAGTCTCTCACTGGAAATACAAAAACCCCAATGGAAATAAGTAATTTTGACTTTTGGGTTACCCTAGGTAATTTACACATATATGATAATTGTACTTGTGGTCCTGTACCTAAATAAATTTACTTAAAATTCATCAATTAATTATTTGCCTCAGTCCTTTAACACCTATCATTAATACATAAAAATTATTATAATGGAGCACTAAACCTGTAGGATTATACAGTGCATGTTGGGGGAAGGGGGAAGGTATTCAGGCTTAATTCAGGGAACCGGAGCACATATCCAATTCCCTAGATTAAGAGCCCCTCACCAGAGTCAAAGAACCTCCACTGAGGGGAATACATAAAAAAAATTATTGACACTCAGTAGTGTGGTTGAGAAAGGAAGACCTTATCCATTTTCTCTTGTTTTTTTTATTTAAATAACGATGCTTTTATGTAGTTTTATTTCAATTTTCCTTTGCAGTAAATATTAGTGGAATATTTTCCGTATACGCTTCATTAATATGAACTTCTCTTTAGATTTTCACTATTTGTGGTGTGATGCAGCAGCCTCGAAATATTAAGTTATAAGATCCAAGGAAGGAAAAGCCAGGTCCATTTCCTTGGATCAAAAGACTGTGTCAAGGCAGCTCCCTCGAAGGATATTTTTAGTATGTACATGTATGTTTTGCTGCAGCAATTACTCCCGTGATGGGAAAGTTCATTATACTTAGTGAAACTATATGAAATATGTCAGCTGTTGGCTACTTTCTTATTAATTTAAAAAATTAAAGGGATAAACTCATAAAGGTTATACAACATTGTTACCTTAACCAGAGCAAAACTATATTTGTAGCCTACAAAACAAAGAGAGAATGTTAATGAACATCGAGACAAAAATCCATTATTTTTTGGTGAAAATGTGCAACACCCAATTTTCAATATAGCAGTTAAAAATACTGCAATAATATATTCATACAGGAGTGCTACACCCATAGTAGACATACACCTGGGGAATGAGAATCATTCAGGTTAGATCCAAGGGAGTCATGTCCAACTCCCTGGATCAAGAGCCCTCACCAGCCTGAAGGAACTTCTTGTGGGGAACTTGGCTTAATAAGACTGGTTAAAATGGATGGTACTTTTTTATTTATTTTTAATCAGGGGTAAGCATTAAATCCATGGCATGGGAGGCATTGAATCAAGAGTTGATCAAAGGGAGGGGAGGATCAAGAGCCCTCATCAGCATCAAATGTACTCTGATGTGGAATTGCTAAAAGTGTAGGGTTCATACAACACCTGGGCAAATAATGGGAGGTGATCAGGCTTGATCCAATGAAAGTAAAGAAAGGACTGCAGTGAAGAACCTTATTTGTATACAATGTTTCCCTTTCATTTCTTAAGTACATATAAAGCACAATGTTTGGTGAAATGTTTGGGAGAGGAAGGTCATCCTTGTAGTAGTGTCTTTGTTACCAACAGCTGGCAGGTTGTCATAGTCTCTACTGTTGATTTGATGAAGAGGATGGCTCTAATTCCTTGTTAATAAGACATAATATGTGGTTTATGGCATTTTATTGAGAAGAAGTTTTAGTTGTGAGAAGTGATAAAGTCCATGGTGGACAAAACATCTCAATAAAATGCTATAAACTGTATATTGTTTCGTACTAACAAACTTGTCAGTATATTCTGCCACTGACACACTCCCAGTCCTATGAAGAGCCCACCACCAGATTCAAGGGATCATCTGACACAAAGCAGTGTACAGATACGTACATTGTTACCCAGTATATGAAAACTTCAGCAGGACCAACTTTCACAGGCTGTAAGCCTAAAGATTCTTTAACGGGGATTTTTCCTTGAAGACAGTGAAATGCCCAACCCAAGGAATTGGAGCTATCCTGTTCTTCATCAAACCTGATTACTTCCCATCCCCCAGATGTATTATGAACCTTATGCCAGGTTAAGTGCTTCCCCATGAAAATAATCTAAACTTGTAGGGGTAATATAGTATAATTCTTGGGGAATGCAAGGTATATATTGCAGTCTTGATCTAAAAAAAAGAAGTGAGATAGCTAAAAATTACTTGGATCAAGAGTCCTTTACCAGAACCAAGGCATCCCTCCTCCTAGAAGGAACTAACCCTAGCACTGGACTTAAACTGAAAAGTTATTTGAATATTTCTACCTCAAACTTTGTCACAGACTTACATTTTACAGACAAATTAATGAAGAGTTGTACACATACTATGACACAATCAAAATGAGGCTGCCTGCAGACTCTGATTTTATGCAATTATTTTATAATGTCTACTGCATCTCTACTTTGGATCTGATTCTTCTACAAAGTAGGGAGGCTTCAGTTTAATGTTTTCACACTTGTAAATTTCTACCTGTAAAACCTTTTAGCACATACATGGACTAAATAGCCAAGATATATCTTCTTTCTATAACAAAACCCAAAACTCTCTATCGGTAAAACCTAATTTTACACAAATATTTTTATAATGTACCTAAAAAATTGACATTCATCTACAAATTATACAGTTGGCAATGCAAATCTAGGGCACTTGGCTCAACATTAAGCTGAAGTGAAACTAAAGTTTGGATGAAAAACATTTTGCAAGTACAGTGGACCCCCGGTTATCGGCCGGTTTGGTTATCGGTTATCAGTCAACTCAGTTATTGGCGGGTTTTTCGGCGCCCGGTTATCGGCCGCTCACTCGGTTATCAGCTGTTTTGGATGCGTCCATCCGCCAGCTGGGGCAGCTTGCACTTTAGTTTGGCTTAGTCTCTTGATGGCTGAGAAAGCTTCTGCTCATACATCCAAACATTTCGCTTGTTTACCATTGTTTTTGGTGGTTTTTCTCCCAGTGCAACTGTGAAATAAGTAAAGATGGCTCTAAAGAAAGTTCCTAGTAAAGTTCCTGTGGTAAAGAAAGTGAGAAACACCATGGAATTTAAGTGTGAAGTGACAGAAAAGTTTGAGTGGTATGAAGGTGATGGAACTTGCCAGGATGTACAGCAAGAATAAATCAACAATTACATCCATCCTGGCAAAGAAAGAACAAATCAAAGATGCTAATGTTGCAAAAGGAGTAACTTTTCTAACTAAACAAAGGCCACCAATAATGGAAGAGATGGAAAACTTATTATTATTGTGGATTATGGAAAAAGAATTAGTGGGAGACAAGTGTTGTGGAGTCGATCATTTGTGAGAAGGGAAAGCAGTTGTTATGAGGATCTTGCAAAGAAAATGCCTGGAACAAGTGCTGCAGTTTGTGAATTTAGGGCCAGCAAAGAATGGTTTGATAAATTTAAGAAGCGTAGTGGCATACACAGTGTTGTAAGGCATGGTGAGGCGGCAAGTTCTGACAAATGTGCAGCTGAAAAGTATGTTCATGAATTCCAGGACTATGTAAAGGCTGAAGGATTCGAACCCCAACAAGTGTTCAGTTGTGATTAAACAGGCCTGTTTTGGAAGAAAATGCCAAACAGGACCTACATTACCCAGGAGGAAAAGGCACTGCCAGGACACAAGCCTATGAAAGACAGGCTTACTCTTTTGTTGTGTGGTAATGCTAGTGGGGATTTCAGATTATTATTATTATAATCAAGGGGGAAGCGCTAAACCCGTAGGATTATACAGCGCCCAGGGGGGGATGTGGAAGGCATTCAGGCTTAATTCGGGGAACTGGAGCACAGATTCAATTCCCTAAATCAAGAGCCCCTCACCAACATCAAGGAACCTTCCATGAGGGGACACTTTCAGAGTAAAGCTTTTACTCATGTATCACTCAGAAAATCCCATTGTGTTCAAGAAAAACAATGTCATGAAGAATAGATCGTGTGTGATGTGGAAAACTAATCATAAGACATGGGTCACAAGACAAATTTTCAAAGAGTAGGTTAATGATGTGTTTGGCCCAAGTGTGAAAAAATACCTCCTGGAAAAGAAATTGCCACTCAAGTGTCTCCTGGTACTGGACAATGCTCCTGCACATCCTCCAGACTTGCAAGACCAAGTGTTTAGGGACTTCAGTTTCATCACAGTGAAGTTCTTGTCTCCTAACACCACTCCTCTCCTCCAGCCCATGGACCAGCAGGTCATTTTAACTTCAAAAAACACTACACAAAAGCAGTGTTTCAAAAGTGCTTTGAAGTGACTTCACTCAGTTGACCCTAAGAGAATTCTGGAGGAATCACTTCACTATCCTCCATTGCATAAGCATAATAGGTAAGGTTTGGGAGGGAGTGACTTCCAGGACTTTGAACTCTTCTTGAAGAAAACTGTGGCCAGATTGTGTCCAAGAGAGGGATTTTGAAGGGTTTGAGGCTGACTCTGACCCTGCCAACCCTGTGCACTCTATTGTGGCACTGGGGAAGTCCCTGGGGTTGGAGGTGAGTGGTGAGGATGTGGAAGAGTTGGTGGAGGACCACAGAGAAGAGCTAACCACTGAAGAGCTGCAAGAGATTCATCTCAAACAGCAACAGACTGCAGCTGAGGAACTTGCTTCAGAGGAAGAGGAAGAGGGAGTGAAGGAGGTGCCTTCTTCAGAGATTAAAGAGGTGTGTGCAATGTGGACTAGGGTGCAAGCTTTTGTGGAGAAACACCACCCTGACAAAGCTGAAACAAGCTATATCTGCAACATGTTTAGTGACAAAACCCTGTCCCACTTCAGGGAAATCTTAAAGAGATGCCAGAAACAGAGCACTCTGGACAGTTATTTTGTGAGACAGGGGTCCAGTGACTCTCAAGCTGGTCCTAGTGGCAATAAAAGACAGAGAAGGGATTTAACCCCAGGGAAGGCTTTGCTACCTAGTCTTTATGGAGGGGGATTTCCCTTCCAAACACTAACTCCTCCCTCTTTCCTCCTCCCTATCTTCCAGAAGCCAGCATTAGCCTTCACTAAAGGTATATAATACTTACATAATTGTTAAAAAAAAATATTTTTTTGTGGATATTTTTGTTTGGAATGAATTAATTGTATTTCCATTAATTCTTATGGGAAATATTAATTCAGTTATCGGCCACCCTTCTGGAATGGATTACAGCCGATAACCGGGAGTCCACTGTACGTTGTGAGGTTTACACACTTCTGGAAAGACATCTATGGAATGAATGATGGTGAATGTACTTCCTTTTTTTGGTCACTCTTCCTTGCAAGGAAACAGCTCATGTTAAAAAAATTAGGCCTTTACGTATGTATGTTTTTGTTTACACAGAGTTGGGTAACATCTTATTGGCTTCTTAAGTAAAGTGCTATAGTTAAGCCACCATCAAATACAGTGTGTGACTCAAGAATACTTATTTAGTTTCAATGAGAAATATGGCTTAACATTACAAGTTGTAAAACATCATGTGCTTCTTAATTTATACACCTGAAAAATACAATGATTATTTTAGCAAAACCACACAGAAACAGTATAATTTATTTGCAATTTTATATACTATGCTTCATTTTTATGTCAAATATAAATGATTCTACACCATACATTATATAAACAATTGGCATAAAATATTTAGCTACATAACATTTAACCCCACACCTCTGCCCAACACACTAACATTTATCATATTACTTTTTTTATAACTCCATCTATAAACACAGGTGCCTGGCTGTAAGTAGCAGATGAGTTCCAGGCCCTTGGCAGCCACAGTAAGCTCACTCAGACTATCAACACTTAATTCTGCATAATTAAGCTCTTCTGTACACTTCACAAAATGTACTGATCCCAAACGGCAAATATTTATCCCATATATGAAATTACTGATAGATATTAGACATCATATAACTGCAATTTATATACAATAAATCTATATGAAGACAGGGGAAACAACTGTGGGGACGTCATACATCCCTAAGGCTTACTTTTACTGGAAAACAGTCCCCTTCTCTTCTATATACTCTAACCTGACCCTCACTCTCCTCATAAAGGCTCTTTACTGTTCTTAAAAACGTACTACCAATTCCAAGCATTTGCAACATCTGCCACATTGCTCTACTATTCACTCTACCAAATGCCATTCCTGAATCTACAATTGTGACAAGCCATTCCTTATCCTTATCTAAATATTGTTACTTTATGTGCCTTACAGTAGATACTTGGTCTACATATTCCCTACCCTTCCTAAATCCTTGTCTTGATAATGAAAACTTTATTGTAGCATGATACGTGTTTGTACAAAGGAATGTAACAATTTGGTGAACATGCCAAAAGCCCCTTTATATGCAGAGCATTTCGGGTCTTACCCCAAACTCTTTCACTTATACTTCTATAGACCACAAGATGCAGTCTCAGCTATCAAAAATCCAACAATTCCACATTTATTAACTATGTTAGTAAACTGGCAGATTTGCACCTACACAGCTAAAACTCGAGTGGATATCATCCTTGTCACAGGATGCATCAGCCACTCAAGAAGTGGCATACTCAAATTATTTTATGTTGAGTAATTCTACAGCACTTTAAAAATAAAATGGGCAATTCCAACCCTCTTAGTATATACAAGTGTTGAAAGTTTGAAGCTAATCAGAAGAGTGGCCCTCTATATATAAAACTGACCATTATGTATCTGCACATGTCAATACAACAGTTCAGTGTACCTTTCCCTAATTACAGTACCCTAGCATTGAAAATCTGAAATCAATCAGCTGAGACATTCTCAGGTTATCAATGAAAATATACAATAAGAAGGCCAGTGACTGCCGACAGTTACCAGTAAATGGACACACATGCATGCACTTAGCACACCTTTACTGAAGACTTCTGCTCTTGGACCTTGTTTACTTCAAATACACAGGTACTGTATTTGAAGTGATTAAGGTCCCAGGACTGAAACATCTTCAATAAGCATGACTTGAGGGTATGCATTCATTCCCTTTTTCCCTCTATGAATGAAAACTGGAAGAAACAAACAATTCAGGAAACCACTTAAAGGTACTAGTCATTAAATAATAATAATAACAATAATAATCTATAAATATACATTGGGAGGATATATGTAACTTACAAATACTCATAAAAATCAAAAACTAGAGAAAATTCTTTACAAGTTAATTTTGTGTGCAAAATTTTGTAAATACCTATACAGGATATGCATAAATAAATATGTAAATAAATATTTAACATTTTATATATATATTACAGCAATTTTGGCCATTTCAGTGATTAGTTATAACCAGGAGAAGGCAATAAACCCTTAAGAGAGATTAGATTTTCTTTAGGTTTTTAACCCAGGAGGGTTAGCCACCCAGGATAACCCAAGAAAGGCAGTGCGTCATCGAGGACTGTCTAACTTATTTCCATTGGGGTCCTCAGTCTTTGCCCCCCCCACCAGATGCGACCCACACCAGTCGACTAACACTCAGGTACCTATTTGCTGCAAGGTGAACAGGAAAACGGGTGTAAGGAAACGCGTTGAAATGTTTCCACCCGCAGGGAATCAAACCAGAGCCCTCAGTGTGTGAAGTGAGAGCTTTAGCCACCAGGCCACTGGTGAATGGGAGTCAATTAGGTTCATTCCAAGGAAAGAGAGGATAGGTCCAATTCCTTGGATCAAGAGCCCCTCACCAGCATCAAGGCACTCTCTTGAGGGGTTCACTAGTACCTTATATTTCTCATAATCATTAAGTCAAAACTGCAAAGAAAAATTTTACCCATGAATTACAATGTGACTGATATCTTTTCCCAAATTTTGCCTCATAAAAAGCAATACTACACAATTTTGCTTTTGTAGGATATTAGATATATAGCCATGCCCTTACCTGCATGCATTTACTATAACAAATCTTAACCCGTGAGCTCTCATACAATGCTAAATTTTAAATAACCCACCAATTAACCTACTGAAGTACTACGTATATATCCTGGGAATCAGTGGTAATCAGAGAAAATACCCACCGAATCAAAGGACTCGGCAGTCTGAGCATCTAGCAATGCCAGCATGGATTTTGCACCATCTATTGTTACCTTTCACTATAAAAATTTATAAGGATTTGATTATGTCTCTTGAAGTGGCTGATGAAAAGTAGAGTGTTACAACTTCAACCACAGAATGTGAAATTTATTATATGGTAAACTGTTAAATCAACAAGGGCTCTGACCATACGTTTACTCTTGATAATTTTACCAAATATTTCACTCATATTCAACTGCAGTATTAGTTATTCTCACATATTTATATTACTTATTGTGTTTCTTAGAAGTGATTGCATCCTAAAATGTGCTAAATGAATTTTCCACATTAAACCATTTGTTTTTATTTTGTGGACATTCTATTTGGTGAAATCCAACATTAATCAATTAGAATAATATCTGAAAAAATGTGGCCTCTGAAACATAATGAACATAGCTCTGAAATAAAACCCGTTATATGGGTACAGTCCGTGTTACATATTTGAAAATGCCTGATTCATGAGACCTTTTGGAACATATCCTGCAAGAATTTGAGTCTCGATTAAATCCTAAAACATATGAAGTAAGATGTTGCATTACAATTACAGTATGTGATGGTTTTCTCATTCAGTGATATAATATAAACCAGTGGTATGGAATTATTTATATTGTTTATTGATATAAACCAGTAGTATGGAATTATTTATATTATTAATAGTCCTTTTCCTGGATCTCATGTTTTTGGTAGTCCTTACAAATCAGTGACCTAGGCAGCTGCTTGGCTGGCCCCTTAATCTGGCCAATGATTACATAAGCAACTGAATTATTTCCCTCATCATTGCTGACATGCAAATTATGGTGTGCGAATATATACTGTTCTGTTGTCTGGTATTTATGACACGTATCAAAGTACAGTAATATCAGAACACACTTCAGGTAAGACTAACTACTGAATGATGGTGAATGCAGTTTCTTTTTTTTGGGTGGACACCCTGTCTTTGTGGGAAACAGCAGATGTGTTAAAAATAACAATGTTCAAGGGTGTATTTACATAATCCTACATAACAGTGCAATTATGCAAATATAAGCACTTCTTTGGTGGAAGTTGTTTGCATGCAGCAAAGTGTTTCTAAGCTTAGCCTAGCTTTAATTACCGAACCTTAATGTTTTATTAATGATGCATGATACTAATTTTGATGTGTAGATACTTTATGCAAATTTATAGGAAACTAACTATAAATTCTCATTACTTAGCAAAATAATCCTGGCAAAGTAGGAAAAGTTAGCAAAGTCTATCTCTACAACATTACATACATAAACAGAAAATATTAAAGAGCATATTGCAAAATATAAAGTTATGCATATATTGCACATTTTATGGGAATGAAACAGACCTGTGGAAATTGGTGCATAATTCATATTATTATTAAAATATAATGTACAGAGGAAATATTTTTAACTATTGCTGCAGGGAGGTCCCAACAGACATTAAACCATTAATAGGATCTGCAAATCTTGGGTAACAATGAATATAAATGACTGAAGAACATTTGCTTGATTGCCATCATCATCTTCACTACATGTATCATTTGAAGAGTTCTTGCCTTCCAATGAGATTAATCTTGTGTCTGCACGAGAGGAATTAGCTATAGCAGCGACAAGAACAGGAATATCAACTGCATTATTTGGTAGCATCATCAGTGCTCTACCATGGGTTAGACACAGGTGAAATATGGTAGCCAGCTCTGCCACTTCTAGAAAAAAAAGAAAGATGAGGTTGTGTCAGATACAATAAGTCAAATAAAATACGTTTGATGGGCAACAGAATACATAATAACAATTTAACCTAAGATTACAAATACAATATTTAGCAGCACACTTACAAAGTCCAAGGAAGTGGAGCTAAGATACCCTTCTTTGGATTGAACCTAATTACCTCCCATTCCCAATTTGCTGTGTGATCCTTATGGATATAACATTTCCATGAAAAATAACAAATATAGACAATCCATAATTATGTTATAAACAGATCAAGCTACTGATTAATCTATCAAAAAATGAGGAATAACAGATTGCACACTTTTTAGATTTAATATATTCAAAGTAATATTCACAAGATAGGCCTCCATTTAAGGCATTATGAGCTGTATGACCCTTGTAGGTTTAGCACCTCTTTTTTATAATAATAATAATAATAATAATAATAATAATAATAATAATAATAATAATAATAATAATAATAATAATAATAATAATAATATGAAACAAATGTCTCATTAAGTACTTGTAATCTGTGGTGAAGTTGGATTTGCCCTTGTTGTCACTGGTGGGATACTCTCTGACTGTGAGCACCTTCGCTGAGTCTGAGACTTGGGGTCCCTTGCGATGCTTGTACCACCAGTATTCAAAGGCCAAGGTCACACATGCCAATCCAATGCCCACAAAGATCACGATGAACACACCACCTGGAGAGCAGAGCAACAGTGAGTTAGCATGGCACTGTGGCTGACCAGGCTGTAGTTTGACTTCCACTTGCATGACTCTTCTAGAAAACTGATTCACCCACTCACTATTTCTCTCATATTTGCTCTAATGCCTATTCCTTTTCTATTCTTTCTCTATCACTTTCTTCATACCTATTTTATATCCCCCACTTTCCACTCTTTCCTTGCCCTCTTTATCCCTAATAACCTTGTCTCAATTCTATATTTCCTCTTCCTTCCTCTCTTTTGCCTTCATCTCCTTTAAGTACCTCTTCCTCCACCCTCATCTCTCTTCCCTCTCCTCCAACTTCCCTACATCGTCGCTATCTTTTCTCACTCCTCTCCCTTCCTTTCTCTGTATCCTCCCTTCATCAACCTATACCCCCTACTCTTACCCTATGAGCCACTCACCAATATTCTCGATGCTGATGCCATCACTCTGGTCATCGTCCTTTTCACAAACTTTCTTTGCTGGGTTCTGGTTCCACCAGCGCTCCTTCAGGGTCTCCAGCTTTCTCTGGTTCAGCAGCTTCAGGATTCTGCAGGTTCCACGGAGGAGCAGGAAGAAGGGAGGGAGGAAGGGGGTGGAAGCAGGGGTAGAGTGAAATGAAGGAAGGGGTGGAGGAAGTAGAGAGAGATGAAGAGAGGAGATGGAAGGGAGGGATGGAGAGGAGTGGAAAGTAAAGAGTAGGAAGGGGAGGATGGAAGCAAAGGAAGGGAAGGGAAATGGAAGAGGGGAAGATAAAATTGGGGCATGAAGAATGAAGGTACCATGAGTAGGACAGAGAGAGGTAGATGGAGTGGCCATAGATATTAAAAAGAGATGGAAGATAAGCAAAGACAGACAGTAATGCAAGAATGTGAAAGAGTGATGAATTCAAAATGACATGAATTGGTAGAAAGGAAGAGGAGGAGAGCATGTTATAGAGGATTATGGTAAGGTGATGGAGGGCCAGTAGAGGAATTGATAATAATGGAAGGAGAATAGGAAGAGAGAGAGAGAGAGAGAGAGAGAGAGAGAAAGTGGAGAAAGATCAATTAATAAATATTTAGAAGTAACAGCACTGTAAAATATCAATAAGATCCAGAAGAGAAGGCAAAAGCACACACACACACAAAAAAAAAAATTCATTAAAATGAATGTAAAAATTCTCAATGACAAAAGTAAAAGTTATAAAAAAATATTAAAAAGTACAAACATACAAAAATTTTCCCTTCACTTATTATTAATAACTATGAATAATAATGTGCATTCACAGTAACATGCGACATCAAAAGAGGAAAAGCAAGAATTGTTTTTAAAGGATAAAAAAATGGGATACGATACATGCCAAACTGTACGGTTCAAATGTGATGTGGGAAGTTTGAAGTTCAAATTTATTAATACTGGGTCCTGTACATATAAAGGAAATAATAAGTATACAAAAGGACAAAAAATATAAAATTATTTCTAGGTTTGTAAGTTGTCATAAGTTAACCTTGAATGTCCGAAACACTCCCAACACCATACGTCCCCATGAACGCTATATAATATTTACACACATATACAATATTATGAGTATGAAGATGCAATATATAGAACAATCTTGTAGGGACAATGTTTTAAACACAGTGGAGCTTCATCAAGTCATGATAAAAATACTCTGGGCAAAATGTTCCTGCAATAAAACCTTGTTCAAGTCATGATAAAATGTTCTTGCAATCAAACCTTGTTCTACATATTGTGTGCTCATGCCCATACCTGTACCCATTACACCTTCACATCCACTTAATACAATACTGAGCAGCGGACAGAAATGGTTAAATAAGTGATTGCTAAGATTAACCTACAGAATGGCTTGGATAAATTGAGCAAACAGTGAAAGATGGATGTCAAATGGAATTTAATACAGATAAATGCCAAGCAGTGGAAATTGAAGAATGCAAAATCAAGCAACATGAAGAATATATACTGAGTAAAAAACTATTGAAAATATCAGACAGAGGAACTTATGAGTTATCATTTGCAAAAACCCTTGTGGGTTTACCATTTAGTTTTGATTGTAATAATAACAATAACAATAATCATTAACAAAAAATAATTGCTATAGGAGGATCGTATAAACGAAAATGTGAGAGACTTATGTTACACTGGATGTAACCAAAAATATCAGATAACACACTGGTACCTATTTACTCCTGGGTGAACAGGAACAAAAGAGTTATGGAAACATACCCAACATCTCTACCCATCCCAAGATTAAACCATTGTCCTTAAGCTCTTTAGCTAATAAAACTCTTGAAAAATGGTATGGTGATGCCGACAAGATGTGCAAGAAGACACTTATGTACAGTTCAAGACATTTACCAAGAGGAAACATTTTGCCATGAGTGGTTTTGAAGAAGTCACTCATTGCCAAACATTTCCTCTAATAAATGTCCTGAACTGTTAATAAGTGGCTTTTTTCACAATAAGACTCTTGCTCCTTGTCAACACTTAAGACTCACTATGAAGTACAATATGATGGTCTAATGAAAGGTACTATCCAATATGCAGGCTTCTTGTGCAGAATAATTGGTAGTATACTGAAGTGGAGTAGAATTATGTGTTAAAGAGAAAGTGTTATTAGAAAGAACTCTGACTCACTCAGTCACATCACTGCCTATCTGTTATTTTTTAAATAAAAAGTGTCATTATCATTTTTAATATTCAATTTTCATGTTAACCTCATACTTATTACGTACTGAATTAGTGAGTGACAATTATCAGATTGTATTCAACAATGAATACTATGTAGATCTTTTTTAATGGTATTGATTATTTAAATATTACTTTAGATAACTTTTAAAAACAAGATTTATAGAGTCCATGCTCTCATTTATCAGTACTTGTCACAAAATTAAAGGTACCCTTGATAACATGACCTATCAAGTTTTCAGGTGATAACAGAAACCTTAAGCTCTAAAAAAATTACTGTTGAGGTAATATTCCAGTGACTATGCATTCAAAGTGATTTATAAAAATCTAGACTAGAGGGAAAAATAATATTATAATAATAATAATAATAATAATAATAATGGTGTGAATATAATGCAGAGAATTCGTAGTTTGGAAGTCAGGAGGAGGTGCGGGATTACCAAAATTGTCGTCCAGAGGGCTGAGGAAGGGTTGTTGAGGTGGTTCGGACATGTAGAGAGAATGGAGCGAAACAGAGTGACTTCAAGAGTGTATCAGTCTGTAGTGGAAGGAAGGCGGGGTAGGGGTCGGCCTAGGAAAGGTTGGAGGGAGGGGGTAAAGGAGGTTTTGTGTGCGAGGGGCTTGGACTTCCAGCAGGCATGCGTGAGCGTGTTTGATAGGAGTGAATGGAGACAAATGGTTTTTAATACTTGACGTGCTGTTGGAGTGTGAGCAAAGTAACATTTATGAAGGGGTTCAGGGAAACCGGCAGGCCGGACTTGAGTCCTGGAGATGGGAAGTACAGTGCCTGCACTCTGAAGGAGGGGTGTTAATGTTGCAGTTTAAAAACTGTAGTGTAAAGCACCCTTCTGGCAAGACAGTGATGGAGTGAATGATGGTGAAAGTTTTTCTTTTTCGGGCCACCCTGCCTTGGTGGGAATCGGCCAGTGTGATAATAATAATAATAAAAAAAAAATAATAATAATAAAATAATAATAATAATAATATTTTTATTTCTACAAGTACATGTATAAGGTATACAGGCCTATTTGACATCATGACATACTACTACATATATAGAAAGCTGCTTGTTATGAAGAGCATTTCGGGCAAATTAGGTCAGTTTTGTCCCAGGATGTGACCCACACCAGTCAACTAACACGCAGATACTTATTTTATACTCATGGGTGAACATGGACAGCAGGAGTCTTAAAGAAACACGTCCTAATGTTTTCCAGCTGTACCAGAGATTTGAACTCTGGACCTCAGTGCATGAGCTGAATGATAATCTACTCTTAGCAATGAATAGGTTGCCACTTGGAACAAACTGTATGCAGGGTGGAGATTTCAGTGTCTTAAGAGAAAAGACAGAATGAGTCTGCATCAAAAATACATTAACTGGAATATATCTGGAGAGTGTTCCGGGGGTCAACGCCCCTGTAGCCCAGTCCATGACCAGGCCTCACGATGGATCAGGGTCTGATCAACATAGCTCAGAGAAAGGATAAGGCTGAGTGGAAAGTGGACATTCTACCACATGAAGGTTAACTTACGCATCATTGAACTGGTCCTTAAGTGGGGAGCCCTGCTGGACTGCGATGGCATAAGGCTTGCGAGAGAACTCCTCACCGACGATCTGCAGGTCACAGTTGGTCAACACTTGATAACGAATGTCTGTGGCATCACCTGTGAGGGAATGGGAGGAGGAGGAGGAAGGAAGGGAGGAAACTCAGGTGAAACAGTTTGTACTATAAAACCAGAAGGGCACAGATGCCAAGCTGCTTTGCCAGGATATGGTGTGGCATAGATCAAACAGGCAGTGACGTGAATAAGGCTGTGGGATGCAAATATTGAACTTGCCTAATATTACAAGTCCAAAGCATCTCAAAAAGAGACTGACACATGTACATTATGTGAAAAGGAAATGTTGATGAACTCCCATCAATGTGTGTGTAGTTGGATTATATACATAAGTGAACTGTTTATACTTGTTATGAAAACAAATGTATGTTAGTAATGTACATATAAGTATTTGCTAGATAATGAAGATGTCTTGTGTGTTTTGTTGAATTTTTTCTTGTTAAAATGTAACATTTTTATATTTCATATGTTTAATTCTGTTGATGGTGTTTGTTATACATGTCATGGTCAGAAAATGATGGCCATGTTAAAAATATGAACCTGAGGGGATCTTACTTGTAGCAGTTTATTGTGTAGTAGAAAAAATGTATTTTCAAAAAATTGTGACAAGAAAATCCATGCTGATTTATGGCTGCACTTTAGCTTGAAAAAAGCCATGCTTAAAAATCACAAAAATATTTCTGGTGGCCAAAAAAGTAGCCAAGTGCAAAAAAATTATTCACACTATCAAAATTCAAAAAAGTTTGCCAGTTTGACATGGCTAACAACAAAAATGCATTTGCACATGCTTTTCAAAAAAAAAAAAAGATAAAAATTAAAAATCCATAAATGATCACTTCAAAAAATGAAGTTTTTTGTTAAAAAAAAAAAGTAACATTTCCACACAAAAAAGCATTAAAAAAAATTTAAAGTAAATTAAAAAGAGGGTAGAGGATAGATGTAAAAAAAAAGATGTATGTATGTAAGCACTGTCACTCACGCCCTCGAGAACAGGTCTTTGAGGGGCGAGCCCTTGGTGACAGCAATGGCAAATGGCTTCTTGGAGAATTCTTCCCCAGCTGCCATCATGTCGCACGAGGTGAGGATGGCATAGCGGATCTGAGTGGCCTCCCCTGTCGATCACATGCCCATACTTGTTACTCTCAGGTTCAGAGATGCTCTCTACCCCACAGTTACTCATCTACTATAGAATTACTTTGAATACCTAAGACAACTGCATCATCACTTGACCAAATTTAGACAAAAATAATAGCTGCTCTAGACACAGCCATTATCACTGACAAAACAACTGATCATTACTAAACCTTCCTAGTCAACAACATAAAATTATCATCTGAAATTAATAAAATCTCATTTAGGATCACTGATGAGGCATCAGTAAATAACTTCCCCATAGCAATCAATAACACTGACTAGCAGAGAAGTTAACAATGATCAAGACATTTACATTTTTTTTTAACTCATCTGTCCATATACAGTGGTACCTTGGGATATGAACAGCTCAAAACTCGAACAATTATGTAGGTGTATTTATTTAAGCACTTTTGTAAGTGTATTTTTAGGGTTCTGAAACAGATTAATCTAATTCTACTATATTATGTTTGGTAGCAGAGCAGGAGATGCACAAATTAACATTAAGATTGACAACACTCTAATTACCAGAAATAATGGGGGAAAATTCCTAGGCTTATACCTTGACAACAACCTGAATTTCAGCACCCATATCCAGCATATAGCCAAAAAAGTATCCAAAACGGTTGGGATCCTCTCCAAGATACGATACTACGTGCCGCAAAATGCCCTTCTCACACTATACCACTCACTTATTTATCCATACCTCACCTATGCTATTTGTGCTTGGGGATCAACTGCAGCAACACACCTAAAGCCAATAATAACCCAACAAAAAGCTGCAGTAAGAATAATCACTAAATCCCATCCCTGGCAACACACCCCCCCACTCTTCATAGATCTAAACTTACTCCCAGTTCAGTACATCCACACTTACTACTGTGCAATCTACATCTACAGGGCCTTAAACTCTAATATCAACCTTGACCTAAAACGCTTTCTTGATAGTTGTGACAGAACCCACAGGCATAACACCAGACATAAACATCTCTACGACATTCCCCGTGTCCGACTAAACCTTCACAAAAATTCAATGTATGTCAAAGGCCCTAAAATCTGGAATACCCTACCTGAGAACTCTAGAACTGCAGACACATTCATCACCTTCAAAACTACCATTAGAAAACATCTTATCTCCCTGATACACCCCGTCAACTAACTACACGAATACCACCTGGTGGTTCACACTTACACTCACTCACTCATTTGACCATAAACAGAAATATTAATCTCAGTCTTAAAATAATGAATCCTGTGATACTCCAATACTGAAACTATGTACTGTGCCAAAACAAAAGCATTCACATTGCTAAACTCACAAACTAGTATTTAGTCACTTAGCCATAATACCAACTTACCTCATAATTTGTAATATTTTACAATTAAGAATAAAACTAAGTATGCCCGAAATGCCTAGCCATGCTAAGCGTTCTAGTGGTACACTCTGTAATCACAATTTTACTACATGTAAACCAAACAATAACCAAATTTCTGTAAACTCAGCATTGTAATCCTTATAGAGAATAAACTTTGAATTGAATTGAATTGAATTTACATTATTCCTTATGGGAACAAATTCATTCGGTATTGGCACTCGTACAGCCTTCTGGAACAAATTAAGTTCATATCCTGAGGTACCACTGTATTCCTACAAAAATTCAAGACTTACAATAAACGCTACAAGGGTCACAGTAAAAAGATTAAATACACCATGGCTAACCAACAGCATTCTCAGAACCATTGAAAAAAAAAGCTTATCTATGAAAAAAAAAAAAAAAGATGGAGCCCAATACCCAAAGAACTAACAGAAAATATATACATCAATGCTTACCTAGCTAATAAAGATACCCAAAATCTGTATTATGCTAACAAATTCAGTGACAAAAAAACATTTAAAAAACCTAGAAAGCACTCTCTAAAATACCAAAGAAATTATACTCAATAAACCAAAAGAACCTCCTATTCCAATCACTGGAACAGCAAATAAACAAATATTATAATATCTTCTTGACTAATAGATCAAACCCAGTCAACAAAATCCCACACTCCCATAGTTCTCTATACCTAGTGTCAACAATTCTACAGAGGTAACTTCAATAATGTATTCACTAAAACACAAAGAAAGAAACAAAGCCAATATACTGTACCACCATACATAGCAATAATAAAAAGTTGCTCATATACAATACTATTGCCAACCATTGCGGCACGTTCAATAAATAACAGAAGCCAAAACTTTCCTTCACCATACTTACCACAGGCTAGCAAGGGTTATACCATTCCACAAAAGTGGAGACCCAACAAAAATCAATAACTAGAGGCCAGTTTTTAATTTGCCGAGTTCTAATTTGTCAAAAAGAACAAAAAGGTACAATACTGTGATAACCCACATGTAGGAGAGAGGAGCTTAAGACAACCTTTGTAAATGGTCCAAGTCGGACTGAAACATTGTCATAAGCTCCTATCTCCTACGTGCAGGTTATATGTGTACTCTAATTTGCTATTTTATCTAACTCATTACAATTGTAACCAGATATAAGCATGTATATAGTTCATTACCACTGTAATTTGTTTCGCTATTAAAACTTTACAGCCCAGTCCCTGGACCCATTATGTACATTTGTAATCTTTTGACTACTGCCCACAGGATGGGTATGGGGTGCATAATAAAGATATTAAACTATTATTATTATCTACAATTTATGAACACATAATGCATAAGAAATGTATGCATTCATAACTAAACATAATTTTGATAAGTCTGGTTTCAAGCCAGGATATATTACAAATAAAGCATTAATATAAAGGATTGACTCTATACAACTTTAGAGTATAATGAATATCCAATGTATTGTTTCTTTACTGATCTATGAAAAAGCTTTTGATACAGTAGATCAGAGAATCCTGCAACTTCAACTAGAATATTATGGAATCAGAGACCATGCTGTCACATACAGACACCAACATTTGACTTTTCATAATAGTGTGTATGTCGTCAACTCTTAAGCCCTCTATTATTTCTCATTTACACCAATTACCTACCTAATGCGTCTTAGGAACTTAAACCAGTTCGGTTCGCAGATGACAACTCCTGTTATCTAAAATCCAGATACAGTGGTTCTTAACAATACTGTAAAGATATATATAGTACTTAGATGACAACCAACAAACTCATACTATTAGATAAGATCTTTTACATATTATTGGAAATAAAGCAAAAAAATTTAATTAAACATTTTACATAGTATGTTCAATCGAACATGTTGTACATTGTATCAGAGTATGGTGATACCAATACTTTTATATGGGTGGGAGGGATAGCCTTTAAACAATGCAGCAAGAAGGAAGCCAGAGGCAGTAGAGGTGTCACGTGTGAGAATAATGCAATGGGGTGAATATAATGCAGAGAATTTGGAGCACACGGCTAGGCAGAGTTGTTGAGGTGAATTGGGCATTCAGGGAGGATGGAGCAGGATATGATGACCAAGAGGTTAAATAATTCTGGGGTGGAAGGAGAGGTTAGACATCATCCCAGGAAGGATTGGATGGAGAGGATAAAGAAGGTTTTGACTGCTAAAGGCTTGAGCATCCAGGAGACTTGCATTAATGTGTTAGATCAGTGGGTGGAGACAAGTGGTTTTTATAGCCTGACTTGCTGCTGAAGTGTGAGCAGGATAACATTTATGAAGGGATTAATGAAAAATGGTTAACCAGATTTAGGACCTGGGATGGGAAAGCACAGTTCCTGCACTCTGAAAGAGAAGTGGGGATGTTGCAGCTCAGACAGTCGAGTCATTTCATTTGTGATGTCTGCACACTCCTGGCAAGACAACTATTTTACAAATGATTCCCTTAAAACAATGCATTTCCATGTGACAACCCATTCCCATCTGACAACTGATTTTCCTAGAAGGGCCATTTTGCATAAAATAATTTATGTAAGGTAAATAATTTTGTAAAACTGCAAAACTGAATAACCTTTATGAATTTATCTTATTTAATAAACATAATTAATCTTTACATAACTGCTATAGTACTTTTACTTTGCATTTCCTGAACTAATTGACTAAATTTTTTTATGTATGCAAAGAGATAAGTGGAATGCCTGTGAATGTAATGAAACTCTTACTAAAAAGAGTAGAATGTGTATTTACTGTGTATTAACATACTGTATAATGCCTAAGTGATGTTGCAACACCCAATTCACTACCTGAACCAATAATGGTTCAGGTAGTGAATTGCTTAAAAATCATCTCATTTCTCAATACTAACCAAACCAGCCAAAACAACTTCTAATCAGTTATTTATATTATATGACCTCTAGTCTATTAAACATCTGTCAGTCCATGAAATATTACTGCTTGAACCATTAACTGTAACACTGTTTTATTATGTACATCTTCAAGATTATTATTCTTATAAACCTTCACCTTGACTACCTCACATTAGTATTAAGATTAAATAAAGATTTTAATAAAGGATAACCACTCTTGTCTAGATTTAAGTAGTCATTATGTACCAGGATTAGTCTGCCTGAAATGCCCCAGCATGATAGTGGCTTTCTTTGTACTTAGCAAACCAAAACTGTAATTACACACTGCAACTTTTACAAACAAATAAAATCTTTATTCTTTTTATTCTTTATTCAATACCTGACTTGCTTCTTACACCAAAAACAAACTTTACACATTCAGTTTCCTTAAAACTACAGTAGCTGCTTGCCTTCCTTACTTTCTGGAATAACAATATCATAAAATGGTTAACTCAGACATTAGATAACATTAGGTGGAATGTTAAGTAGAAAATTCTCCCTAGATTTTACCAGGAGAACCATTATGTGATAAGGCAAGAAAGTTGGAACAACCTGGAAGTAGGTAGGGCATTTACCTATAAGGAGTGAGTTGTGGGTACTGGTGTAATGGGTAGGTTTCTAGGTTGTTAGCACAAAGAAAACTCATCTGTTCAATGTCCTCATACAAGCATGCACACTTACACATGCATGAACACACATTCATACTTACACTCATATACATGCTTTCATAAGACATTTTAGAAGCCCTTCAAATAGCAGAGTCAAAAGTTATTAAATAATAATTTTTTTTTTAACACATTGGCCGATTCCCACCAAGGCAGGGTGGCCCGAAAAAGAAAAACTTTCATCATCATTCACACCATCACTGTATTGCCAGAGGGGTGCTTTACACTACAGTTATAAAACTGTAACATCAACACCCCTCCTTCAGAGTGCAGACACTGTACTTCCCATCTCCAGGACTCAAGTCCGGCCTGCCGGTTTCCCTGAATCCCTTCATAAATGTTACTTTGCTCACACTCCAACAGCACGTCAAGTATTAAAAACCATTTGTCTCCATTCACTCCCATCAAATACACTCATGTATGCTTGCTGGAAGTCCAAGCCTCTCGCACACAAAACCTCCTTTACCCCCTCCCTCCAACTCTTCCTAGGCCGACTCCTACCTTGCCTTCCCTCCACTAAAGATTTACACATGCTCGAAGTCATTCTGTTTTGTTCCATTCTCTCTACATGTCCGAACCACTTCAACAACCCCTCCTCAGCCCTCTGGATAATAGTTTTGGTAATCCCACACCCTCTCCTAATTTCCAAACTACGAATTCTCTGCATTATATTCACACCACACATTGCCCTCAGACATGACATCTCCAATGCCTCCAGCCTCCTCCTCGCTGCAACATTCATCACCCATGCTTCACACCCATACAAGAGTGTTGGTACAACTATACTCTCATACATTCCCCTCTTTGCTTTCATGGACAAAGTTCTTTGTCTCCACAGACTCCTAAGTGCACCACTCACCCTTTTCCCCTCATTAATTCTATGATTCACCTTATCTTTCATAGACCCATCTGCTGACAAGTCCACTCCTAAATATCTGAATACATATTCCTCCTCCATACTCTCTCCCTCCAATCTGATATCCAATCTTTCGTCACCTAATCTTTTTGTTATCCTCATCACCTTGGGCAACTCAAATTGTTTATTTATTTATTTATTTATTTATTTATTTAATGTCTTTGCAAACAGAACATTGAAATTGTGTATATACAATAGTGAGTTGCAATACAAAGAGAGCCTCTATTATGTCTTGGCATTATGGGTCAATTTAACATTATTGGCTTACATTCTGCTTAATACTTAGTAGTATATCATAGTTGTACAGTAGGAAAGTAATTATTTCATAGTTGCACAGTAGAATATTAATTATAAATGAATCAAAATTTGTATAATACAAAGATATGTGTATTTATATTCTAAAATGCTTTTGTGAAAAACAATGATTCAATTATATTCCTGTCAACAATGGATAAAAGGTTCAATGTGATTGTTTCAGTTATGATGTGGGAGTACATAGGTGAGTAAATTTATACTGAGTATTTAGCATTTAGTCTAGAGTGATTAAGTGGCTCTTGAGAAGAGTCTTAAATTGATTTTCAGACTGGGTTACTTTAATATCTTCTGGTAATGAATTCCATACTTTGGGGCCCTTTATGTGCATAGAGTTTTTACACAGTGTGATATGGACACGAGGTATATCAAAAAGAGATCTGTGTCTTGTGTTGTGGTCATGTGTCTGATAAATATGATAGTAACGAGTCTATCACCTTTGCATGATAGTGGCAAAGAAAGCCATTATCATGTCGGGGCATTTTGGGCAGACTCATCCTAGTACATAATAACTAAGAATATCTTAATATGAATTTTTTTTTTAACTTCTTTTTAACACACCAGCTATCTCCCACAGAGGAAGGGTGACCCAAAAATGGGAGCACATTTACCATCATTCATTCAACAGTTGTCTCACCAGAAGTGCATGGACATCCTAATTCAAAGGACCCTCTGAACTGCAACAACCTCACCCCTCCTTCAGAGTGCAGGTACTGTACTTCCCACCTCCAGAACCTAAGTCCAGCTAACTGGTTTTCCATGAATCCTGTCATAAGTGCAACAGTCCAGCAGCATGTCCATCCATAAAAAACCCTTCTCTCCACTCACTCCAATCTAATGTGCTCACACAAGCCTGCTGGATGCTCAAGCACTCAAAACTTCTTTTATCTCCTCCCTCTACCCCTACCCCTCCTGTCTTCCACTTCAGATTTATGCACTTCTTTTTCATCCAGTCCTGATCTATCCTTTTTCAGTGCCCAAACCACTTCAACAATCCCTCCTCAACTCTCTGAATTACAAGTCTGGTTACCCTATACTGCCTGATAATTTCTACATTCCAAAATCTCTGCAAAATATTCACAGCATCATAATAATAATAAAATATAATAATATACTTATACAAAAAAATTATATAATATCTTCAGACAATTTAGACAAATATAAACTTATGAGAAGAGTTTTACTCTACTGAGAATATTGAGTTCACTTAATGAAAATGAAAACCTTACTACCTGTCTTCAACCATACATCTCTCTCTCTCACCCACACTTCCCTCTGTCACTCACTTTCCTCTCTCACCCATACTTCCCTCTCACCCACACCTCCCTCTTGAATCCATGCCTCTCTTTCACCTATACTTCCCTCTCTCACCCACACCTAACTCTTTCATCCACACTTACCTTCCTACCCCATACTTACCTCTCTAACCCACACTTATCTCTCTCGCCTACACCTACCTCTCTAACCCACACTTATCTCTCTCGCCTATACCTACCTCTCTAACCCACACCCCCCTTTCTCATATCTCCCTCTCTCACCCACATCTCCCTCTCTTGCCCACATCCCATCTCTTACCCACACCTTGGTCAACCACTGTTACCACCACTGACATACCTAGGTAAGCAAATCCTTCACTTGTAGAGGTAGATTTCCTGACCCTCGCAATAGCAGCCTCAAGGGAATTGGGAAGGCCAGCCTCCTGCATGGACTGCCACATCTTGGTGTACTTGTCGCTCACAGGGTAGTCCCACACTGCAAGCTTGGCCCGCTCAACGTCACTCATTGAGTCATTTAGGGACATATCCTTCCAAATCCTGCCAGAGAGTTAGGATAATAACTTTTATACATACAAACATTTGAAATAATTCTTGCTGCTTGGCATTAATGGGTTATCCTATTACAAATCAATATAATTTGCCACTAATGTACATATGTCTATATCAGCTGTAACTTCAGTGGGTTATCCTAGGTTCTTGCAAAGAACACTACTATAAAAAACATAGACTGGAAATAAGCAAAGAATTAGAGAAATTATATTCAGCAACACCAACCAAACTAATGAAGAAATTTTAACAACCTGACAGTAGTACTGTTGATATATTTAACCCTTAAACAGTTCAAACAGATCGACGTTCAAATTCGTAGTGCTACAAAAGTAGATCTACTTTTTTTTACATATTTTCAAATATAACAAAAAAAAATGTAGGTAAAAGTTTTTTTTACACGTTTTCACATGCAAAACAAAAGAAAAAGATCTACATTTTTTTACATACTTTCAGATGTTGAAAAAACGTATATATACGTTTGGACCATTTAAGGGCTAAGGAAACTAAAGGGAATATTTTTCATTAGTTATTGCATTAACTTAGACAGAAAAATGCCAAACTACCAACAACTCCCTCACAGATCTTCTTAATAAAAAATTTGCTGGAAAACTAAGAAAGAATCTTATAATGAACTATTTACAGGAATCATGGATTCAGATTAACAAACATAAATATGTAAAAAACAAATTCAGTCACACCCTCGAACAAGTAACAGTAAATCATACCAGAAATAATGAAAATGATTATGAAATGTATGTGTCAAGAGAGAGAAAAGAATGGTGAGAGGGCCAACCTACTCGTAGAACTTCTTCTCGATATAAGCCATCCGCTCGAAGTAGGTCATGGTGGAGGTGCCGTTCACTGGGGCATACTGTACCTTGTATTGGTTGCTCAGGTCATCCAGCGATTCAATGGGGGTATCCAAACGTGACACTGCAGGAGGTGACACAAACTATTATTCAGTTATTCACAGAAGTTCAGTTATACAGAGATTAACTTATACATAGTAGTGCAATTATACAGTGATATGGCTTTAGAATGGGTAGGGGATGTGTAGACAAAGAGTTTACATTGAAGCATATAAAAGAACAATATTTAGATAAAGGTATGGAAGTTTTCATTGCATTTATGGATTTAGAAAAGACTTAAGATAGGGTGGACAGGGGAGCAATGTGGTAGATGTTGCAAGTGTATGGAATAGGTGGTAAGTTACTAAATGCTGTAAGGAGTTTTTATGAAGATAGTGAGGCTCAGTTAGGGTGTGTAGGAGAGAGGAAGATTACTTTCCAGTAAAAGTAGGTCTTAAACAAAGATGCATAATGTCACCATGGTTGTTTAATATAGTTATAGATGGGGTTGTAAAAGAAGTAAATGCTAGGGTGTTGGAGAGAGGGGTGGGATTAAATTATGCAGATTCAAATACAAAATAGGAGTTGACACAGTTACTTTTTGTTGGTGATACTGTGCTTTTGGGAGATTCCAAAGAGAAGTTGCAAAGGTTAGTGGACGAGTTTGGGAGGGTGTGTAAAGGAAAAAAGTTGAAAGTAAACATAGATTAGAGTAAGGTGATGAAGGTATCAAACGAGTTAGATAAGAAAAAATTGGGTATCATATTGGAGGGAGGGAGGGAGTATGGAAGAAGTGAATGTGTTCAGACATTTGGGAGTAGACTTGTCAGCAAATGGGTTTATGACGGACAATGTAAACCACAGAATTGATGAAGGAAAAAAGGTGAGTGTTGCACCAAGGTATTTCTGGAGACAAAGAACATTATCCATGAAGGCAAAGGAGAGAATGTACGAGAGTATGGTGGTACCAAAACTCTTATGTGGGTGTAAAGCATGGGTTATAAATGTTGCAGCAAGGAAGAAGCTGGAGGCAGTAGAGATGTTGTGTCTAGGGGCAACGTGTGTCGTAAATATTATGCAGAGAATTTGTAGTGTGAAAATTATGAGATGTGGAGTTACTAAAAGTATTATTCAGAGGCCTGAGGAGGGGTTATTGAGGTGGTTTGATCATTTAGAGATTATGGAGCAAAATAGGATGATTTGGAGGATGCATAAATCTGAAGTGGAGGGAAGGAGGATTAGGGGGTCATCCTAGGAAAGGATGGAGGGAGAAAGGGTAAAAGAGGTTTTGTGTGCAAGGGGCTTGGACATACAACAAGCATGCGTGTGTTATTAAGTTAGTAAGTAAGTTTATTCAGGTATACACAAATATAGTTACATAGATTATCATACATAGCAGCATGCTGCATTTTACTGTATTCTTTTGTACTTCACTGTATCATGTTCAAATTAATAAATAAATAAAATAAATAAATAAATAAATGTGTAGAGAACCAGGATAACCTAAAAAAGTCAAGAAAAGTGACTTATTTCCATTGGGGTCCTTTAAATAGGAGTGAAGACTAATGATTTTTGGGACTTGACAAGCTGTTGGAGTGTGAGCTGGGTAACATTTTGTGAGGGGATTCAGGGAAATCTATTAGCCAGACTTGAATCCTGGAGGTGGGAAGTACAATGTCTGCACTTTAAAGGAGGGGTTTGGGATATTTGCTGTTTGGAGTGACATCTGAAGTGTCGTATCTGCAAGCCTCTACAAAGACAGTGATTACATGTGAATGATGGTGAAAGTATTTCTTTCTCTTTTGGGTCACCCTGCCTCAGTGGGAGATGGCCATCATGTTGAAAAAAAAAATCCTGAACATTTTACAGAATAATATTAAGTTATATGGTGATTGTAATTTTATCCTCTTGGAATTATAACTCAGAGCTAGAAAAATATTGTCTCAAACACTAATAATTTAAAAATATATTGCCTTCTTTGCCTTCTCTTGTTATGGTATAGATCAAACAACCATCTTTAAAACTTAAAATAAATTAGGTTCTAAACTACAGTGGACCCCCGGTTAACGATATTTTTTCACTCCAGAAGTATGTTCAGGTGCCAGTACTGACCGAATTTGTTCCCATAAGGAATATTGTGAAGTAGATTAGTCCATTTCAGACCCCCAAACATACACGTACAAACGCACTTACATAAATACACTTACATAATTGGTGGCATTCGGAGGTGATCGTTATGCGGGGGTCCACTGTATAGCATTTTTGTTAACACTGAAATTTGTACATTATACTGACAATGGTATAGCATACATGAAGGGATTAATATTAAAGAGAACTGTTTACTTCAGCAGTGGACACTCACACAAATTTTAAGTGTGAATCTAAGCCGCTAGAAAAACAAGGACACATATAAGGTGCAAGATTTTAATCAATTAAAAATTAACGGAAAATAGAACAAAAGAGGTTAAAAGAAAGTGACAAAAAAGACAGTTGCAGAGAGAAACTTATTGCAATATTTCATCTACAGAACAGACTTCTTTGGTTAATGAGTAACTGAAGAAGCCTGCCCTTTCAAGAAGGTTCTTTTCTGTAACTGTGTCTTTTTCATCACTTGTTTTATTCATTTTTTTTAACACACATGCTGTTTCCCCACCATGGTAGAGTGACCCGAAGAAGAAGAAGAAACACTTTCATCATCACTCATTCCACCACTGTCTTGCCAGAAGCGTGCTTATATCACAGTTCAAAAAGTTCATTAAAAGAAAGTGGATAGTGAAAAGAATAGATACATGTAGCAAAATTCAATAGGGAGCATCAGACCTGTGAGGAAGGCAGCCAAGTTAGCAGTGTATGAGGCAATGATGATGAAGCCAAAGAGCCACCAAGTTGCTGCCACCAGCCGCCCAGACAGATTCTTGGGTGCCTCTCCTCCTCCCTGGGGCACATGATATAGTATGTGAGCTGTGATGATGCTGTACATCACTATCTTAAACAGAGTTCATTAGTTTATTATCTGTAATGCCTAAATTTATGCCTGTATACCTTCAATATCCTTATACAGTGGACCCCCGGTTAACGATATTTTTTCACTCCAGAAGTATGTTCAGGTGCCAGTACTGACCGAATTTGTTCCCATAAGAAATATTGTGAAGTAGATTAGTCCATTTCAGACCCCCAAACATACACGTACAAATGCACTTACATAAATACACTTACATAATTGGTCACATTCGGAGGTAATCGTTATGCGGGGGTCCACTGTATATAAGCAAATAATAATTATTCCCATTGAAGTCTAAAGTTACTCTACTCTTGCCCAAAATACTCTGCATAACCATTGACTTTCTGCATGCACAACGTAATGTCACCCATACACAAATATAACCCACACATAGGAGAGAGGAACTTATGATGAAGTTTTGGTGTGACAATAGAGAGTTCTCTCTCAATTCATTAATTTTATCTCATTCCAGCACATAATGAGGCAATGTGTAATAATATATTAGGTAAACTAATACATGGCACTCTGCAACTGCAAGTACAAGAATGTACACCTGATACTCTGAGCCACTATGTCCTCAAGTAGATTTGTTATTATTATTACAGTATATCCATTGAGGGATCATACAGCACCTGAGGAATGAGAGGAAATTAGGTTTGATCCGAAGGAAGTGTAGCTCCAATATCTTGGATCAAGAGCCTTCATCAGCATTAAAGCACTTCCTTCCTTATGCCCTGAGTAAGGCCACTGATGTGATGAACACCTTTAGGGTATCTAGTATCATGACATAAGACAATTTTTTACCCAATACAATTTACAGGCTAAGAGCTCTTATTCTACCTCAGCTCATTTCAAAGCCAAGCCTTAACAAAGATACATCACCACCACCCCAATATGCCATTAACCCTTTGAGGGTCGACAGGCCCTCTCCGAAACTCGTTCTCAGGGTCGGCCAAATTTAAAAAAAAAAAAAAATATTTTCTCTTATGAAAAGATAGAGAATCTTTTCCCGATCATAAAGACACCAAAAGTTTGAAATTTGATAGAAAACTTACGGAATTATGCTCTCGCAAAGTTAGCGGTCTCGGCGATGTTTACGCATCGGCGATTTTGCCCACTTTGAGCCCCATTCGGCAATTTCACTGTACTAGTCGACAAAAAACATGAATATTTCGCTAGAACTCCATTTTTTTCTATCGAATGGGTGCAAGAAACCACTCATTTATGAAATTCAACTATCCAGTACAGTGGTCAGAATTTAGCAATTTTGCCAATTTCACACAAATTTCAAAAGATGCCAATTTCCGAATAGGGTCCAGAATAAACAAGAAAGACATTCCTGGCACTAAAATGACATTTCCTCTAGTCATTAGTCACGTCTCAAGGCCCCTCTTATATTCTTTTGCTTTCCACTTTGAATTTTTATTTTCACAAAAAATATAAGATTTACTGTTATGCAGACTACTGCATTAGTGTAAAAAATGGTATAAATATTATTGGTGCACTTGTGAAAGAATATTAGACTCACCAGTTGACGTGTATTGCACGCTTGGCACGATTTGTTTACTTTTGAAGTTTGGTAAAAATCGAACATTTCTGCTACTTTGAGCTCAATTTCAAGGCACCTTTCTTTGTAAAACCAGTCAAAATCATCTCAATTTCTGTAATATGTCTTCCATTCTATAAAATGAGACCAAGAAAACTAGAATACAACAATAAATACCATACGAAAATACACTGCAAAGTCGCTGATTTATTCAAAAAAAATGGTCAAAGTTTTTTTTTTCTCATTATGCACTGTGTGCTGCAGGATTTTTTTTAGACTGTGCACACTGACCACATAGACCCATTCTTTCATATGAAGGCCTAGCAGCTTTCTCCCACTAGATTTGAGGCCGCTAGAATTTATGAGTACTAGTACGTCAAAAACCCCTACGCGTAAGACGTACTAGTACGACGAAAACCCTCAAAGGGTTAATAACGGTTGACTAACACCCAGATACCTATTGAACACACCTGGGGGGTGAGCGATGTCATGCAGAACCAGAGACATTCCTTCAAGTTAAATTCTCTCTTCTCTTCATCATCCTTGTATTTCTCCCTGTTGTTCTGGTAGCTGTAAGGGCTGAACCGATCAAAGATGTACAGGAGGATGCTGCAGAGGAGAAAAGAAGATGAACAAGATGCTGTGAGAAGGCAGAAGTGGTAAAAGGAGAAGGTTTGTGAAAAACTATACAAAGATGACATGGAAAAAAAGAAGATATACAAGAGATGCTGTAAGCAAGAGATGCACAAGACAAAATGTAGTGGGATGCATTGTATAAAGATGCATAGATGCAATTTAAGCCCTTATTTCCTATAGGTGTAATATTATAAACATGGGCTGTGTTCCTGGCAACCAATGTCATGCATATCCCAGAATTTCAGTATTTTACTAGCTATCTCAGTATGTAAAACTGGGGAACAAGGGCATAAATAGTAAACAAATAATGGCAAGGTAAGGGAAAAATAGTATTAATCTTTGAAAGGTAAATTTAACCTAAAGGATCAAACTCACATCCTCTCTCCTCCACTCACCCTCTCTCTCTTTTCTCCTTCCAGCTGCTTAAAATTAACTCTTCATTCTTTTGGTGAAGCTCTCTCCTCACACTTGAAGCTTTCATACCTCTTCGCCTAGCGAAGCCCTCAAGCTTTTCCAGCTCAACCCCCCCCCCACTCGACACCTCATGAATATCCTCGCCCTTCATCCCCCCCTCCATTTCTTAACTGCACTCCTTACCTGGTGAAACCATAGGCAACGAGGATGCAAATCCACACCTCTGGCTCAAGCACCGTCAGGAACTTGAAGAGAGATGTGGGTAGCTTGACCTTCTTCATCATGATGGTGATGCCCACCAAGTCATAGTATGGAACTGTGAAGTCCACCACATTTTCCCGCTCTGCCATTACTGACAGTGGTGCTAAGGCAATGTCTGCTGCCTGGAAAGAAACCAAGATAAAACTGACTGAATGAGGGAGAAAAATAGAGGGAGGGCAGGGAGGGAGAAAAACAATGAGAGGGATACTGTGTTTGAAAACTATGCTATATATTATTTAAACAATAAAATACTTGCAGGCAAAAGAGAATCATAATAAATGTAGTAACATTCTTGTGTAACATCTGATGAAGAAATAAAACTAATGTAGGCATATGACTAACAGATCATTATTCAAGTAATGAACCAAAGTACTGGATGAAACAATTAACATAGCAGTGATCTTAGCTAAGGTTTAGCAAAAATAAAAAATCAGTACAGGCAAAATGAAGTTAGTATGTCTTGGTCCTGTACTCAGGATATCCTAATCCTGTTGTTAGGATGCTCATGGTCATGTCAAGATGTCCTCATGTGATGGTCAGGAAGTATTGGTCATTAGGTCAAGATGTCCTAGTCCCATGGTCAGGACAGGTCAGCATACTATATAAAATGCTGACAATAATATCATTCAAATACAATGATGAGCTAATCTAGGATACCGAGCAGACATAAGTAAGGCTACCAACCTTATCAATAAGTTGCTTGATCATACCATTCCACTCTTGATTGTCATTCATTGTGCCAAATTGACCATCTGGAGCTTCAAAAATCTCATACCTGAAAAATGGAGACATAATGAAGTCCTGCTCAATCACAAACTTCTTGAAAGCCTTTTCAATAAATTTTTTTCAGTTGGTGCAAATGTTCTAATTCACTTTTTTACCCTTCACAGAGAGCACTCCAGTGGCAGTGAAGGGCTTTTGACTCAACAGTTAAACTTCCCTTCCTCAGATCAAACTAGATAACCTCCCTTTCCTCAGGTTATGGATGACCCTTACACGTTTAGTACTTACCCATGACAACATATCTTGTAACACTGAGGAGTAAATTACATTGAATAATGGTTGTACCTGGTCAAGGACTAGGCTATAGGGGCACTGGAACACCTTCTAGGTAGATCTATTTCTCCTAGCTCCATATAATTTCATTAGCTCTTCATGAAAGTTTATAGCATATAATACCTATAACTAGTTGATTACATGTTTATTCTTAAGTCTGCCTAAAATACCTATGGGCTTCTCCAACCTGCTGTTTTCAATTATACTCATTCTTCATTTATTCATGCTTCCTACAATAAATATATTCAATACTCAATATAAGTATGAAAGTATTTTAAGGTAAGTAATATGTGTACTGTATATGCATTTTTAGGCCTATCTCTATTGCTCGCTTAATATATGATAGTGTAAATAGGTTATTAGGCTATGATATGCATTTGAAAGTGAAAATAGGTTATGTTTCACTTTACAGCGATTTTTGCTGTACAGTAGCAGCCCGGAACCTAACCTGCTGTATAAGGAATATCCACTAGGAATTTTTATTGACCTAAGAAAAGCTTTTGACACAGTAGACTTGCTCAGCTATCAAAACTTTGGAGTCCAGTCCCTGGACCAATTATGTACCTCTGTAATCTTTTGACTACCACCCACAGGATGGGTATGGGGTGCATAATAAACATATTAAACTAACTAAAACTAACACAGTAGACCACGACATCCTACTCCACAAACTTGATCATTATGGTATAAGAGGCCATGCGCTTGCTTATTTCAAATCTTACATTACTAATAGGTATCAGTATGTCACCATTAAAGACACAGCATCAGCAACACGGCCACTTGATACTGGAGTTCCGCAGGGAAGTGTCCTTGGTCCCCTGCTCTTCCTCATATACATCAATGACCTTCCAAACGTATCCCAACACCTGAAACCCATTCTCTTTGCTGACGACACGACTTATGTCATCTCTCACCCTAATCTTGCCACCCTCAACACCACTGTGAATGAGGAGCTGATCAAAATATCGACTTGGATGACAGCCAGTAAACTTACGCTTAACACTGACAAAACCTACTATATTATGTTTGGTAGCAGAGCAGGAGATGCACAAATTAACATTAAGATTGACAACACTCTAATTACCAGAAATAATGGGGGCAAATTCCTAGGCTTATACCTTGACAACAACCTGAATTTCAGCACCCATATCCAGCATATAACCAAAAAAGTATCCAAAACGGTTGGGATCCTCTCCAAGATACGATACTACATGCCGCAAAATGCCCTTCTCACACTATACCACTCACTTATTTATCCATACCTCACCTATGCTATTTGTGCTTGGGGATCAACTGCAGCAACACACCTAAAGCCAATAATAACCCAACAAAAAGCTGCAGTAAGAATAATCACTAAATCCCATCCCTGGCAACACACCCCCCCACTCTTCATAGACCTAAACTTACTCCCTGTTCAGTACATCCACACTTACTACTGTGCAATCTACATCTACAGGGCCTTAAACTCTAATATCAACCTTGACCTAAAACGCTTTTTTGATAGTTGTGACAGAACCCACAGGCATAACACCAGACACAAACATCTCTACGACATTCCCCATGTCCGACTAAACCTTTACAAAAATTCAATGTATGTCAAAGGCCCTAAAATCTGGAATACCCTACCTGAGAATTCTAGAACTGCAGACACATTCATCACCTTCAAAACTACCATTAGAAAACATCTTATCTCCCTGATACACCCTGTCAACTAACTACACGAATACCACCTGGTGGTTCACACTTACACTCACTGACTCATTTGACCATAAACAGAAATATTAATCTCAATCTTAAAATAATGAATCCTGTGATACTCCAATACTGAAACTATGTACTGTGCCAAAACAAAAGCATTTACATTGCTAAACTCACAAACTAGTATTTAGTCACTTAGCCATAATACCAACTTACCTCATAATTTGTAATATTTTACAATTAAGAATAAAACTAAGTCTGCCCAAAATGCCTAGCCATGCTAAGCGTTCTAGTGGTACACTCTGTAATCACTATTTTACTACATGTGAACCACACAATAACCAAATTTCTGTAAACTCAGCATTGTAATCCTTATAGAGAATAAACTTTGAATTTGAATTTGAATTTGAATAAGCAGGGCCCCCCTGTAATGTAAAACTATAAAATGTCACGGAAAACAAACTACAATGTACTTTACTAATACTTTACTATGAAAGTGGCAGGAATACTCAGGAAAACTTATGTTCAAACTTCATTACATTCCAGCAATACATACATATTTCTTCCAACTCAAAAACATTTATTTACCATAATGTGTTTGCAGCAAACATTTTTTTTTTTTTAACTTTCCTTAACTGTGCTCTACCACATCACTATAGCATCCTGAAGGAAGATAAAGGATGATTTACATATGCCCTGTTCTATATATTTTATTTTGTGAAGTTTCTGCCTAGTAATACAACTATTACCTAACGAATCTTAACTAGTCATAAGTTTGCCTGTGATACTCCAATATAGGAACTTCAATAGAAACTATGTATTGTACCAAAACAAAACCATTCACATTGCTAAATTTATGAACTGTAATGCAGTTACTTAGCCATAATACCAATATGCTCCATAATCTGTACCAATATGTATAGAGTTTTGAATTAATCTTAGTCTGCCTGAAATGCCTAGTCATGCTAGGTGTGATAGTGGATCTCTCTGTAATTAGTTTTATATAATATGTAAACCACACAATATCCTATACAGTGGACCCCAGCATAACGCTATTAATCCGTTCCTGAGAGCTCAATGTTATGTGAAATTATTGTTATGCGAATTAATTTTCCCCATAAGAAATAATGGAAATAAAATTAATCCGTGCAAGACACCCAAAAGTATGAAAAAAAAAAATTTACCACATGAAATATTAATTTTAATACACACAAACTTAAGAAAACATGCACAGTTACATGACACTTACCTTTATTGAAGATATGGTGATGACTGATGGGATGGGAGGAGGGTAGACTGGATGGTTTTAGTGTTTAGAAGGGGAATCCCCTTCCATTAGGACTTGAGGTGTTAAGTCCTTTTCCGGGGTTGCTTCCCTTCTTCTTTTAATGCCACTAGGACCAGCTTCAGAGTCACTGGACTTCTGTCGCACAACATGTCTGTCCATAGTGGCCTGTACCTCTCGTTCCTTTATGACTTTCCTAAAATGTTTCACAACAGTGTCAGTGTAATAGTCACCAGCATGGCTTGCAATAGCTGTCTGAGGGTGATTTTCATCCATGAAGGTTTGCACTTCAAGCCACTTTGCACAGATTTCCTTAATCTTTGAAGTAAGCAACTTCTTCAATTTCTCTCTCCCCTCCTCCGAAGCAATTTCCTCAGGTGTTACCTCTTGCTGTTGAAGTTGATCTAGCAGCTCATCAGTGGTTAGTTCTTCATTGTCCTCCTCCACCAACTCTTCCACATCCTCCCCACTAACCTCCAACCCCAAGGACTTCCCCAATGCCACAATTGATTCCTCAACTGGCATAGGATTCTCAGGGTTAGCCTCAAATCCTTCAGAATCCCTTTGGTCTACACATTCTGGCCACAGTTTCTTAAAAGCAAAGTTCAAGGTCCTCTTAGTCACTCCCTCCCAAGCCTTACCTATAATGTTTACACAATTGAGGATATTAAAGTGCTCTCTCCAAAACTCTCTTAGAGTCAATTGAGTTTCTGAGGTCACTACAAAGCATCTTTCAAACAGAGCTTCTGTGTACAGTTTTTTGAAGTTTGCAATAACCTGCTGGTTCATGGGCTGCAGGAGAGGAGTGGTATTAGGAGGCAAAAACTTCACCTTAATGAAGCTCATGTCCCCACAAAGTCGCTCTGCCAAGTCTGTAGGATGACTAGGGGCATTGTCTAACACCAGGAGGCACTTAAGGTCTAATTTCTTTTCAGTTAGGTAATTTTTCACAGTGGGGGCAAATGCTTGGTGTAACCAGTCATAGAAAAAGCCCCTAGTCACCCATACCTTATTGTTTGCCCTCCACAGCACACACAAATTAGCCTTGAGGATATTCTTTTGCCTGAACGCTCTGGGAGTTTCAGAGTGATACACTAATAAAGGCTTCACTTTGCAATCACCACTAGCATTAGCACACATCAACAGAAAATCCTAGAGGGACTAGTACCAAACTTGCACACGAAAATCACTCCCTACGAAAGCAAAAGACTCGGCAGACGATGCAACATTCCCCCAATGAAAAGCAGGGGTGTCACTAGCACGTTAAGAGACAACACAATAAGTGTCTGGGGCCCAAGACTGCTCAACTGCCTTCCAGCATACATAAGAAGGATTACCAATAGACCCCTGGCTGTCTTCAAGCAGGCACTGGACAAGCACCTAAAGTTGGTACCTGACCAGCCGGGCCATGGTTCATATGTTGGATTGCATGCAGCCAGCAGTAACAGCCTGGTTGATCAGGCCCTGATCCACCACGAGGCCTGGTCACAGACCAGGCCGCAAGGGCGTTGATCCCTGGAACTCTCTCCAGGTCTCCAGGTAAACTGTAACTACCTCTGTTGATATATAAAAACTCAATGTTCAGTTCGAACCAACTATGACATATTTTTTTTTTTTTCAACAAGTTGGCTGTCTCAGACCAAGGCGGGGTGACCCAAAACAGAAAGAAAATCCCCAAAAAGAAAATACTTTCATCATCATTCAACACTTTCACCTCACTCACACATAATCACTGTTTTTGCAGAGGTGCTCAGAATACAACAGTTTGCTCCCTCTCCATAGGATGGAAAAGGCTCGTGATAGATGAATGAGTCTGGCCCTGGGGCAGAGTGCATGGGCATGTCATTTATCGCCTGTTCGAAGTCATTTGGCGTCAGGATAACATCGGATAGGCTTGTGTTAATCAAATTTTGTGGCTCTCTCATAAAAAATTCATTTTGATCTTCGACTCTCAGTCTGGTTAGCGGCTTGCTAAAAACTGAGTCATATTGGGACTTGAGTAGCTCACTCATTTCCTTGCTGTCATCTGTGTAGGACCCATCTTGTTTAAGTAGGGGCCCAATACTGGGCGTTGTTCTCGATTTTGATTTGGCATAGGAGAAGAAATACTTTGGGTTTCTTTCGATTTCATTTATAGCTTTTAGTTCTTCCCGCGATTCCTGACTCCTAAAGGATTGCGTGCAGCCAGAAGTAACAGCCTGGTTGATCAGGCCCTGATCCACCACGAGGCCTGGTCACAGACCAGGCCGTAAGGGCGTTGATCCCTGGAACTCTCCAGGTCTCCAGGTAAACTGTAACTACCTCTGTTGATATATAAAAACTCAATGTTCAGTTCGAACCAACTATGACATATTTTTTTTTTTCAACAAGTTGGCTGTCTCAGACCAAGGCAGGGTGACCCAAAACAGAAAGAAAATCCCCAAAAAGAAAATACTTTCATCATCATTCAACACTTTCACCTCACTCACACATAATCACTGTTTTTGCAGAGGTGCTCAGAATACAACAGTTTAGAAGCATATATGTATAAAAATACATAACATATCCCTCCAAACTGCCAATATCCCAAACCCCTCCTTTAAAGTGAAGGCATTGTACTTCCCATTTCCAGGACTCAAGTCCGGCTATATAAAAATAACCGGTTTCCCTGAATCCCTTCACTAAATATTACCCTGCTTACACTCCAACAGCTCATCAGGTCCCAAATATCATTTGTCTCCATTCACTACTATCTAACACGCTCACACACGCTTGCTGGAAGTCCAAGCCCCTCGCCCACAAAACCTCCTTTACCCCCTCTCTCCAACCTTTTCGAGGATGACCCCTACCCCGCCTTCCTTCCCCTACAGATTTATACGCTCTCCATGTCATTCTACTTTGATCCATTCTCTCTAAATGACCAAACCACCTCAACAACCCCTCTTCAGCCCTCTGACTAATACTTTTATTAACTCCACACCTTTTCCTAATTTCCACACTCCGAATTTTCTGCATAATATTCACACCACACATTGCCCTTAGACAGGACATCTCCAATGCCTCCAACCTCCTCCTCCTCGCTGCAGCATTTACAACGCAAGCTTCACACTCATATAAGAGTGTTGTTACTACTATACTTTCATACATTCCCTTCTTTGCCTCCATAGATAACGTCTTTTGCCTCCACATATACCTCAACGCACCCCTTGCCCTTTTTCCTTCTTCAATGCTATGAATAACCTCATCCTTCATAAATCCATCCGCTGACATGTCAATTCCCAAATATCTGAAAACATTCAATTCTTCCATACTCCTCCTCCCCAATTTGATATCCAATTTTTCTTTATCGAAATCATTTGATACCCTCATCACCTTACTCTTTTCTATGTTCACTTTCAACTTTCTACCTTTACACACACTCCCAAACTCGTCCACTAACCTTTGCAATTTTTCTTTAGAATCTCCCATAAGCATAGTATCATCAGCAAAATGTAACTGTGTCAATTTCCATTTTGTATTTAATTCCCCATAATTTAATCCAACCCCTCTCCTGAACACCCTAGCATTTACTTCTTTTACAACCCCATCTGTAAATATATTAAACAACCATGGTGACATTACACATCCCTGTCTAAGACCTACTTTTACTGGGAAGTAGTCTCCCTCTCTCCTACACGCCCTAACCTGAGCCTCACTATCCTCATAAAAAATCTTTACAGCATTTAGTAACTTACCACCTATTCCACATACTTGCAACATCTGCCACATTGCTCCCCTATCCACTCTATCATATGTCTTTTCTAAATCTATAAATGCAATAAAAACTTCCCTACCTTTATCTAAATACTTCTCACATATATGCTTCAATGTAAACACTTGATCTACACATCCCTTACCCACTCTAAAACCTCCTTGCTCATCCACAATCCTACATTCTGTCTTACCTCTAATTCTTTCAATAATAATACCATACACTTTTCCTGGTATACTCAGTAAACTTATTCCTCTATAATTTTTACAATCTCTTTTGACATATATACCTAGTATTAAGTATAGTTTGTAATGTATTAGGTTTAATCTGCCCGAAATGCCTCAACATGATAGTGGCTTTCTTTGCAAATCAATGTTGCAATTAAACATTGTAAACTATGCATGGAAATAGTCTCCTTATAACATGTCAGTCACACACTGTAAACTTTGCAGAGAAATAAAAATTTGAATTTGAATATGAACAGGTGGACTTTCTAGCCAGAGTGAGTTATTATTAATTTTGCCACTATAGGTAACTGGGTAAGGACAAAACAATTGCATAACAATGTGTACGAGGATACTTCCTGGTGGGGTACACCTTCACCTGCCACTAAAATTACCTCCTGGTTGGGTACACCTTCACCTGCTACCAAGGTGACCTGGTGGGGTACACCTTCACCTGCCACCAAGGTTACCTCCTGGTGGGGTACACCTTCATCTGCCACCAAGGTTACCTCCTGGTGGGGTACACCTTCATCTGCCACCAAGGTTACCTCCTGGTGGGCTACACCTTCATCTGCCACCAAGGTTACCTTCTGTTGGGGTACACCTTCACCTGCCACCAAGATTACCTCCTGGTGGGGTACACCATCACCTGCCACCAAGGTTACCTCCTGGTGGGGTACACCTTTGCCTACCACAAGGTTACCTCCTGGTGAGGTACACCTTCACCTGCCACCAAGGTTACCTCCTGGTGGGGTACACCTTCACCTACTACCAAGGTTACCTCCTGGTGGGGTACACCTTCATCTGCCACCAAGGTTGCTTCCTGGTGGGGTACACCTTCACCTACCACCAAGGTTACCTCCTGGTGGGGTACACCTTCACCTGCCACCAAGGTTACCTCCTGGTGGGGTACACCTTCACCTGCCACCAAGGTTACCTCCTGGTGGGGCACACCTTCATCTGCCACCAAGGTTACCTCCTGGTGGGGTAGACCTTCACCTGCCACCAAGGTTACCTCCTGGTGGGGTACACCTTCACCTGTCACTAAGGTTACCTCCTGGTGGGGTACACCTTCATCTGCCACCAAGGTTACCTCCTGGTGGGGTACACCTTCATCTGCCACCAAGGTTACCTCCTGATGGGGTACACCTTCGCTTGCCACAGGGTTACTTCCTGGTGGGGTACACCTTCACCTGCCACTAAGGTTACCTCCTGGTGGGGTACACCTTCATCTGCCACCAAGGTTACCTCCTGGTGGGGTACACCTTCACCTGCCACCAAGGTTACCTCCTGGTGGGGTACACCTTCACCTGCCACCAAGGTTACCTCCTGGTGGGGTACACCTTCATCTGCCACCAAGGTTACCTCCTGGTGGGGTACACCTTCACCTACTACCAAGGTTACCTCCTGGTGGGGTACACCTTCACCTACCACCAAGGTTACCTCCTGGTGGGGTACACCTTCACCTGCCACCAAGGTTACCTCCTGGTGGGGTACACTTTCATCTGCCACCAATGTTACCTCCTGGTGGGGTACACCTTCACCTGCCACCAAGGTTACCTCCTGGTGGGGTACACCTTCACCTGCCACCAAGGTTACCTCCTGGTGGGGTACACCTTCATCTGCCACCAAGGTTACCTCCTGGTGGGGCACACATTCTCCTACCACCAAGGTTACCTCCTGGTGGGGTACATCTTCACCTGTCACCAAAGTTACCTCCTGGTGGGGTACACCTTCACCTGCCACCAAGGTTACCTCCTGGTGGGGTACACCTTCATCTGCCACCAAGGTTACCTCCTGGTGGGGTACACCTTTGCCTGCCAACAAGATTACCTCCTGGTGGGGGTACACCTTCATCTGCCACCAAGGTTACCTCCTGGTATGGTACACCTTCACCTGCCACCAAGGTTACCTCCTGGTGGGGTACACCTTCATCTGCCACCAAGGTTACCTCCTGGTGGGGTACACCTTCACCTGCCACCATGGTTACCTCCTGGTGGGGTACACCTTCATCTGCCACCAAGGTTACCTCCTGGTGGGGTACACCTCCGCCTGCCAACAAGATTACCTCCTGGTGGGGTACACCTTCACCTGCCACCAAGGTTACCTCCTGGTGGGGTACACCTTCATCTGCCACCAAGGTTACCTCCTGGTGGGGTACACCTTCATCTGCCACCAAGGTTACCTCCTGGTGGGGTACACCTTCGCCTGCCACAGGGTTACTTCCTGGTGGGGTACACCTTCACCTGCCACCAAGGTTACCTCCTGGTGGGGTACACCTTCATCTGCCTCCAAGGTTACCTCCTGGTGGGGTACACCTTCATCTGCCACCAAGGTTACCTCCTGGTGGGGTACAACTAATATAATCAGTTCTCTTGCACTTGCCACGAAGCAATCAGCCACTTTAAACAACTAATCCACCAATATTCTGGTAACAGTGTATTTATTGTCAACCAGGGGCAAGTTTTACAGTCTTGTAACAGTCCTTATTAATAATTCTGGTAAACTGTATATGGCACTTTGTTAAATTCCTTTTTTTTTTAATGAACTGACTGTATCCCACAAATGCAGGGTGACCAAAATTTAATAATTTATACAGGAGAAGGGGTTACCAGCCCCTTGCTCCCAGCATTTTAGTCACCTCTTACGACAAGCATGGCTTACGAAGGTAGAATTCTTTTCCACTTCCCCATGGAAATGTTAAATTCATATTTTATGTACAGTATACCCAAGGCGAACATCAGCCCTGAATATTTCTTAAAGGATGAAATAATGGCTAAGTAAAAGAGATTGAAAATTAATGTACAGAATTTCTTTTCACAAATCTTACCCAAGCCCACAAGCCATAAAAATTTTATAATGCATCAAAGCCCAAAGAAAAAGAAAAAGACAGATTTTTAGGCTGCATTTGGATCAAGATCCATTCATAATCATCAATTCACCCCTCTGAAAGGTATTTGTTCCTATCGCTATGAAACTGAAGCAGCTGGATAATTTGAAACATCTCATCCAAAGCATTTATTTCCTGGGTTATCCTGTGTGGCTAACCTTCTAGGATAAAAATCCAAATAAATCTTATCATATCTTTACTGAGGTGACTAAAATACCGGGAGCAAGGGGCTAGTAACCCCTTCTCCTGTATAAATTACTAAATTTAAAGGGAAAACTTTCGTTTTTCCATTTAGATCACCCTGCCTCAGTGGGATATGGCCAGTTCGTTAAAGAAAAATATAAAAAAAATTACTGATAACTATAGTAGTCTTCAAAGAACACAGCTCTCTTGATGACCTGCATTCTCTTCAGAACCCACCTTTCCCTTATCCACTTCCTAGTCTACTACGTTTGACCTAAGAGCTTTAGCAAACATCTGGATGGAGGACATACGTACTCAAATTTGACAATCAACTTTATCTCATTGATGAGGTCAATGCAGTAGCCATAGAACTCAGGCTTCCCATCAGGTGTCATACGTTTCATGATGAAGGGCGGCTGCTGCACTGTGGTCACCCTGTACACCGTGACTGCCTGCAGGACAACATTCTCAGTACTGAGCATGGAGAAGCAGGACAGGAGCACAGGGCACAAAAAAGGTAGGAAGGAAGAAGGAGAAAATCAGGGAGAGGATTGGTAAGATGAAGAGGAAGGGATGGGAAAGACGAAGAAAGGAAGAAGAAGGATGGAGATGGAGAGAGGATTAGTAAGAGGGAAGAGGTAGGATGGGATGAAGGGAGAAGGTGAGAGGGAAAAAGGGATAAATGGTAATGAGGGAAAAGGTGCAGAGATCAGAAGAAGCAGAGGTAAGGAGTTATGGGAAGATGAGCTGGAGAAAATGGAAGTAGGGGTCACCTTCCCACTCACAGTGTGAGTGGGAAGGTGAAAAAGTGGACAAAATTAGGTGAAAGGAAGAGCATATGGTAGAAATTAGGTGAACAAAAGAGGAAGGTACAAAAAAGATAAATGAAAGATGATGGTGGGGATTTCATGATGGAAAGAGAGGATGGAAGATATAGAGCAAATGGAAGAGAGGATAGTGAAGATTAGGTGAATTAAAAGAGGGCAGTAGAGATTAAGTGAAAGCAATGGAGGATGGTTAGGATTAGGTAAAGGTAAGGGGGGACAGTGAAGATGAAGTGAAAGGATGATAGGGGTACACATAGCTATTTAACAATAAGAGGGGGTGGTGGGATCAAGTTCACAAGAGTGAAAATAAAAATCTGGTAGGGAGAAAGCCAAGACACCTCAGGCATAAAGCAGAAAGAGGAAAATAACAAATAGGCATAAGAAATGTAATTTACAAATACAGAGTTGGTAGCACTGCAGTCCAAGATGTACTCAAGACAGTGTCCTCTCTAAACTGAAGATTAGTTATGAATAGAATGAAAATATTAGACATGCTCTCAAAGGCTTGGATAACTAAATACAATATAGAAAAACAAAAGTTGTACACATACTGTACAGCCTCTCCTCACTTAACGATGGAGTTCCGTTCCTAAGACCACGTCGTTAAATGAATTTGTTGCTAAGTGAGGAGCATACTACGTATAATGATAGTGAGTTTGTGTCAACCATCTTTGATATTATTTTAATGTCACCTTTGCACCATTTATAAAATTTCTGGTATATTTTTACATATTTATACAGTAGTGTATTGTATAATGAAATAAAAAGAATAAAGGAAATCAGCTCTAATAAACATACATTATTTAGGTATGAATATTGGTCAAAGAGCCCGTTGTAAGTCCAAGGCATCGGTAAACAAGTAAGTCGCTAAGTGAGAAGAGGCTGTACATACTTTTTTATTTTTCAACATGTTGGCCATCTCCCATAGGGGCAGTGTGATCTAAAAAAGAACAAAACACTTTCATCACCATTCAACACTTTTACCATCATTCACACATAATCACTGCCTTTGCAGAAGGGCTCAAATACAATAAATACTGTACATACATACATACAATATGCTTTTATTTTTTAACATGCTGGCCATCTCCCACCGAAGCAGGATGACCCACAAAAGAAACACTTTCACCATCACTCACACTATACCAGAGGTATGCAGATACATGTATCATAATAAAAATAAAAACTCACCTTGAAATCTTGAAGAGACATGCCACTCTTGAAGGCGAGAGTGCCAGGCAGGCCGACTGCCCACTCACCCAGGGACCTACGTTCAGCTGTCTTTCCTCTCAGGATGGTAAACTTGTCCATGTTGAGCGTCATGTCAATGAAAGTCATGCCATTGCCACCCCACTTGATGTTGCCCAAGGTGTTGGTCATTGACACCTGGTGAGTAGATACTAATCAGTGTGTGTATAAAGAAATTTCACGGCACACAATGTGTGTACAAAGAACTTTCATGGCATACATAAGTACAATGAGGTACCTACATTAGTGGGAACGGTCAAAGGCCCTTGATCTGTATTCCCGAGAGTGCAGGCGGGAGAGATACATGATAATATACACTTGGAAAATCCTAGAGGGGTTAGTACCAAACTTGCATACGAAAGTCACTTCATATGAAAGCAAAAGACTCGGCAGGAGATGCAACATTCCCCCAATGAAAAGAAGGGGCGCCACGAGTATACCTGGAGAGAGTTCCGGGGCTAAACGCCCCCGTGGCCCGGTCTGTGACCAGGCCTCCTGGTGGATCAGAGCCTGATCAACCAGGCTGCTACTGCTGGCTGCACGCAAACCACCGTACGAGCCACAGCCCGGCTAGTCAGGAACCGACTTTAGGTGCTTGTCCAGTGCCAGCTTGAAGACTGCCAGGGGTCTGTTGGTAATCCCCCTTATGTATGCTGGAAGGCAGTTGAACAGTCTCGGGCCCCTGACACTTATTGTATGGTCTCTTAACGTGCTAGTGACACCCCTGCTTTTCATTGGGGGGATGTTGCATCGTCTGCCAAGTCTTTTGCTTTCGTAGTGAGTGATTTTCGTGTGCAAGTTTGGTACTAGTCCCTCTAGGATTTTCCAGGTGTATATAATCATGTATCTCTCCCGCCTGCGTTCCAGGGAATGCAGGTTCAGGAACCTCAAGCGCTCCCAGTAATTGAGGTGTTTTATCTCCGTTATGTGCGCCGTGAAGGTTCTCTGTACATTTTCTAGGTCAGCAATTTCACCTGCATTGAAAGGGGCTGTTAGTGTGCAGCAATATTCCAGCCTAGATAGAACAAGTGACCTGAAGAGTGTCATCATGGGCTTGGCATCCCTAGTTTTGAAGGTTCTCATTATCCATCCTGTCATTTTTCTAGCAGATGCGATTGATACAATGTTATGGTCCTTGAAGGTGAGATCCTCTGACATGATCACTCCCAGGTCTTTGACGTTGGTGTTTCGCTCTATTTTGTGGCCAGAATTTGTTTTGTACTCTGATGAAGATTTAATTTCCTCGTGTTTGCCATTTCTGAGTAATTGAAATTTCTCATCGTTAAACTTCATATTGTTTTCTGCAGCCCACTGAAAGATTTGGTTGATGTCCTCCTGGAGCCTTGCAGTGTCTGCAATGGAAGACACTGTCATGCAGATTCGGGTGTCATCTGCAAAGGAAGACACGGTGCTGTGGCTGACATCCTTGTCTATGTCAGATATGAGGATGAGGAACAAGATGGGAGCAAGTACTGTGCCTTGTGGAACAGAGCTTTTCATCGTAGCTGCCTCGGACTTTACTCTGTTGACTACTACTCTCTGTGTTCTGTTAGTGAGGAAATTATAGATCCATCGACCGACTTTTCCCGTTATTCCTTTAGCACGCATTTTGTGCGCTATTACGCCATGGTCACACTTGTCGAAGGCTTTTGCAGTCTGTATATATTACATCTGCATTCTTTTTGTCTTCTAGTGCATCTAGGACCTTGTCGTAGTGATCCAATAGTTACTGAGAGACAACACAATAAGTGTCCGGGGCCCAAGATTGTTCAACTGCCTCCCAGCATACATAAGGAGGATTACCAATAGACCATTGGCTGTCTTCAAGAAGGCACTGGACAGGCACCTAAAGTCAGTACCTGCCAACCAGGCTGTGGTTCGTACATCAGTTCACTTGTGGCCAGCAGTAACAGCCTGGTTAATCAGACCCTGATCTACTATGAGGCCTGGTCTCAGACCGAGCCGTGGGGGCATTGACCCTCCCATAACCCTCTCCAGGTAAACTCCAGGTAAACATGAGTTTTATAACTCATGAACAAATCATGTTCCTTGTGTTTCAATTTATTTATTTATTTATGAATGAGTAACGTTTCCTATGTTTAATTTATGAGGGAGTTGTTTGTAACCCAGGACCTATTATTTTATAGAAAATGGTAGTATAAAGGATGTTAGCCTCTCCATATCCACCCTGCCCTCTATTCCCACTGACATGATTGTTATTCTTGTTGGGTTTAGAAGGGTCATTGAAGGCTTATGCCATATCGAGCCCTGCTTCATGTTGTACTGAGAAAAGATATTGCCCAAAGCAGATGCCCAAACTGCTGTGCATTTACGTAAAATATTTTGAAAACATAATTTTGCCTGCCACTGCAGCAGATGCCCCTGCCACCATAGTAAGTGCCCTTATGTGATCTATAATAACAGCAAAAATCTTGAAAATCCAAAAGGAGCCCAAATGAACCTACTAATTTCACAGTGGTTTGCTTGCTAATAAAGTGTAAAATCTCTAGTCTATATGCAAAGACTTCCCATAGACTCAACAATATGTGCATTCATTCAACTCACCGACTTGAGGGCAGAGAGAAGGTCAAAGTCGTCCCTGACTGGAGGGTTGTCCTCGCTAAAGGCATCACACTTCAGGTATGTAAAACTGCTATACTTGCCGCTCTTAGCCAAGTTGCTGTAGGAAAGAGATCATATCGGTAAGTTATTCGAGCATCACTGAACACTACCTGCCATGACATCGAGAACTGCTCTTTGAGGACACTTTCCTAAACCACCATGGCCTTCCTTTCAATAAGAACTATGAGCTTCCATGAAGTATTTTGATAACCACATTATGGAAACTCTAAGTACACATTTCTCAATTGTTCAAAATTTGCATGCTTTGACAATTGTACTTACAAGATAATCCAGTAGCAAATTTATAATCTTAAAATGTAATCAAATATTTCAGTATCCAGCCCTTTCCCATCACATTTATATTATTTCACAATATACGTATAGCTCCACAGTTAAGGGCATTCAAACAGAGATTATAGTTGGCAGTGGAGCAGAACTGTACACAACCAGAGGCATAACTCACGCTGCAGCCTTGATACCCCTGATGGCATAGTCAAAGTAGAAAGCTGAGTCTATTGCAGGAGTGGCAGAGAGCTGGAAGTCTTTCTGGAGCATGGTGAGCCTCCCGCGCGTGTCAGGGCTGATACGTGGCCACATGAATACAACGGAAGCGTTCTCACACCCACACTGGATGTCATCAGTATCCTGCAAAAGCAAAAGTAGTACCTGTGACCTCTTCCTTTGACAGTAGCAACCAGGACCAGGTTACTTTGTGACACAATCAAACAGTGGCACATAGGACCAGATCATCATGTTACACTTCCACACTGACTAGGCTTGGGTCATTAGGTGATATTTCCAGACTGTGGCAACTATAATTTTAAAGTATATTACCTATACTGTGTAATATACTTTAAAAGACAGAATCAAATCAAATCAAATCAAGTTTATTCTCTATAAGGGTTACAATGTGGGGTTTACAGGATTTGGATATTGTGTGGGTTACATGTTATAAAATACTAATTACAGAGGGGGCCACTAGGACACCTAGCATGGCTAGGCATTTCGGGCAGACTTAGATTAATTCTTAACATTAAATCCATACAGATTATGGTATTAAGGCAAGGTGACTACATTATAATTTGTGAGTTTAGCAATGTGAATGTTTTTGTTTTATTTTTTTTTTTATTTTTTTTTATTATCACACTGGCCTATTCCCACCAAGGCAGGGTGGCCCAAAAAAGAAAAACTTTCACCATCATTCACTCCATCACTGTCTTGCCAGAAGAGTGCTTTACACTACAGTTTTTAAACTGCAACATTAACACCCCTCCTTCAGAGTGCAGGCACTGTACTTCCCATCTCCAGGACTCAAGTCCGGCCTGCCGGTTTCCCTGAACCCCTTCATAAATGTTACTTTGCTCACACTCCAACAGCACGTCAAGTATTAAAAACCATTTGTCTCCATTCACTCCTATCAAACACGCTCACGCATCCCTGCTGGAAGTCCAAGCCCCTCGCACACAAAACCTCCTTTACCCCCTCCCTCCAACCTTTCCTAGGCCAACCCCTACCCCGCCTTCCTTCCACTACAGACTGATACACTCTTGAAGTCATTCTGTTTCGCTCCATTCTCTCTACATGTCCAAACCACCTCAACAACCCTTCCTCAGCCCTCTGGACAACAGTTTTGGTAATCCCGCACCTCCTCCTAACTTCCAAACTACGAATTCTCTGCATTATATTCACACCACACATTGCCCTCAGACATGACATCTCCACTGCCTCCAGCTTTCTCCTCGCTGCAACATTCATCACCCATGCTTCACACCCATATAAGAGCATTGGTAAAACTATACTCTCATACATTCCCCTCTTTGCCTCCAAGGACAAAGTTCTTTGTCTCCACAGACTCCTAAGTGCACCACTCACCCTTTTCCCCTCATCAATTCTATGATTCACCTCATCTTTCATAGACCCATCCGCTGACACGTCCACTCCCAAATATCTGAATACATTCGCCTCCTCCATACTCTCTCCCTCCAATCTGATATCCAATCTTTCATCACCTAATCTTTTTGTTATCCTCATAACCTTACTCTTTCCTGTATTCACTTTTAATTTTCTTCTTTTGCATACCCTACCAAATTCATCCACCAATCTCTGCAACTTCTCTTCAGAATCTCCCAAGAGCACAGTGTCATCAGCAAAGAGCAACTGTGACAACTCCCACTTTATGTGTGATTCTTTATCTTTTAACTCCACGCCTCTTGCCAAGACCCTCGCATTTACTTCTCTTACTACCCCATCTATAAATATCTTAAACAACCACGGTGACATCACACATCCTTGTCTAAGGCCTACTTTTACTGGGAAATAATTTCCCTCTTTCCTACATACTCTAACTTGAGCCTCACTATCCTCGTAAAAACTCTTCACTGCTTTCAGTAACCTACCTCCTACACCATAAACCTGCAACATCTGCCACATTGCCCCCCTATCCACCCTGTCATACGCCTTTTCCAAATCCATAAATGCCACAAAGACCTCGTTAGCCTTATCTAAATATTGTTCACTTATGTGTTTCACTGTAAACACGTGGTCTACACACCCCCTACCTTTCCTAAAGCCTCCTTGTTCATCTGCTATCCTATTCTCCGTCTTACTCTTAATTCTTTCAATAATAACTCTACCATACACTTTACGAGGTATACTCAACAAACTTATCCCCCTATAATTTTTGCACTCTCTTTTGTCCCCTTTGCCTTTATACAAAGGAACTATGCATGCTCTCTGCCAATCCCTAGGTACCTTACCCTCTTCCATACATTTATTAAATAATTGCACCAACCACTCCAAAACTATATCCCCACCTGCTTTTAACATTTCTATCTTTATCCCATCAATCCCGGCTGCCTTACCCCCTTTCATTTTACCTACTGCCTCACGAACTTCCCCCACACTCACAACTGGCTCTTCCTCACTCCTACCAGATGTTATTCCTCCTTGCCCTATACACGAAATCACAGCTTCCCTATCTTTATCAACATTTAACAATTCCTCAAAATATTCCCTCCATCTTCCCAATACCTCTAACTCTCCATTTAATAACTCTCCTCTCCTATTTTTAACTGACAAATACATTTGTTCTCTAGGCTTCCTTAACTTGTTAATCTCACTTCGAAACTTTTTCTTATTTTCAACAAAATTTGTTGATAACATCTCACCCACTCTCTCATTTGCTCTTTTTACATTGCTTCACCACTCTCTTAACCTCTCTCTTTTTCTCCATATACTCTTCCCTCCTTGCATCACTTCTACTTTGTAAAAACTTCTCATATGCTAACTTTTTCTCCCTTACTACTCTCTTTACATCATCATTCCACCAATCGCTCCTCTTCCCTCCCGCACCCACCTTCCTGTAACCACAAACTTCTGCTGAACACTCCAACACTACATTTTTAAACCTACCCCATACCTGGAAATAAATGGTATAAAATACCGACACAATGGAAATATAAACACAAATGCAGTATAATGTGATCCTTTATTGACTATGTTTCACCCACACAGTGGGCTTTTTCAAGTCACAAACAGAACTACCTGGGGTGGAAGGAACGCGAGTATTTGTAGTCCGGTTCAGAATGCTGAGGTCAGGTGAAGAATGCTGCATCTGATGATGTACCGAGTGGGGTTATAGAGTCTAAAAACTTGGGTAGCTTGGAAAGGAGATTGGATAAGTTTGTGAGCAGACCTTCTACAGTGTTCTTATGTGGGATAGCGATAAAGAAGTTTCTTGGCAAGTGGTTCAGCTATGTTATAGAAGCCACTATTCTGGTTGAAGTTGTCGGATATAGAAATAAGTGATGATTCCAGGATTCTTCGGTATTGAGTGTTGTCTTCTGTGGCGATAAGTCTTGAGTTTCTGTAGTTTATCAAGTGGTTGTGTGAATTACGGTGTTGTACGCAGGCATTCCTTGTGTCGTCAGACCTGCTTGCGTATTGGTGTTCTGAAACACGTGTTTGGAGGTCCCTTGATGTTTCGCCCACGTATAACTTGTTGCAGTCATTACAAGGGATTATGTATACCCCTGCAGAGAATGGAGGCTTGTCCTGTCTACTACTGGTGATGTCCTTGATGGTCGTGGTTGTGGAGGTAGATACTTGGAATGATGTTTTGGCAAAGATGTTGGAAACATGTTTGGCAATGGAGTTGGTGGGAAGGACTATGTATCTCTTCTCGGCAGTGTCTTCTCTGGGTGTGTTGAAGATGTTTAATGCCCGCCGTCTGCAGTCTCTGATGAAGTGACGAGGATAGTGGAGTTTAGAAAATATTTGTTCAATTATAGTGCATTCTTCCTCAAGGAACTCATTGCTGCAGATTCTGAGTGCACGCAGGAAGAAGCCTATAATTACACCACGTTTGGTTTTGGTGTCGTGGTGAGAGTAGAAGTGGAGAAGATCGTTTTGGTTGACGATTCACTTGATCTTCCCATTCCAGCCAGCGATTTCATCGACCTTGTTGAACTATGTGTTGGTTTTACGTGTTTCTCTTTCGAAAATCACCTCTTTCAGCAGACTTTTGGACTACCCATGGGTTCGCCACTCAGTGCAGTCCTGGCGAACCTATACATGGAACATCTAGAAGCCGAACGTTTCTCCACCATTATTCCTTCGTCTGTCACCTGGCTCCGTTATGTTGACGACATTCTCCTCATAACTCCTAAACGCTTCAACGTTCAAGCTCTCCAAGACAAGCTCAACCAGGTCGAGCCTTCAATCCAGTTCACACTTGAAGAAGAAGTCGACAACACTCTTCCTTTCCTTGATGTCCTGCTCTGCAAAGCTGACCACGAACTTCGTTTTAAAGTCTATCGAAAACCCACCAACCAAAACGATCTTCTCCACTTCTACTCTCACCACGACACCAAAACCAAACGTGGTGTAATTATAGGCTTCTTCCTGCGTGCACTCAGAATCTGCAGCAACGAGTTCCTTGAGGAAGAATGCACTATAATTGAACAAATATTTTCTAAACTCCACTATCCTCGTCACTTCATCAGAGACTGCAGACGGCGGGCATTAAACATCTTCAACACACCCAGAGAAGACACTGCCGAGAAGAGATACATAGTCCTTCCCACCAACTCCATTGCCAAACATGTTTCCAACATCTTTGCCAAAACATCATTCCAAGTATCTACCTCCACAACCACGACCATCAAGGACATCACCAGTAGTAGACAGGACAAGCCTCCATCCTCTGCAGGGGTTTACATAATCCCTTGTAATGACTGCAACAAGTTATACGTGGGCGAAACATCAAGGGACCTCCAAACACGTGTTTCAGAACACCAATACGCAAGCAGGTCTGACGACACAAGGAATGCCTGCGTACAACACCGTAATTCACACAATCACTTGATAAACTACAGAAACTCAAGACTTATCGCCACAGAAGACAACACTCAATACCGAAGAATCCTGGAATCATCACTTATTTCTATATCCGACAACTTCAACCAGAATAGTGGCTTCTATAACATAGCTGAACCACTTGCCAAGAAACTTCTTCATCGCTATCCCACATAAGAACACTGTAGAAGGTCTGCTCACAAACTTATCCAATCTCCTTTCCAAGCTACCCAAGTTTTTAGACTCTATAACCCCACTCGGTACATCATCAGATGCAGCATTCTTCACCTGACCTCAGCATTCTGAACCGGACTACCAATACTCGCGTTCCTTCCACCCCAGGTAGTTCTGTTTGTGACTTGAAAAAGCCCATTGTGTGGGTGAAACGTAGTCAATAAAGGATCACATTATTCTACCCCATATCTCTTCGACCCCATTGCCTATGCTCTCATTAGCCCATCTATCCTCCAATAGCTGTTTATATCTTACCCTAACTGCCTCCTCTTTTAGTTTATAAACATTCACCTCTCTCTTTCCTGATGCTTCTATTCTCCTTGTATCCCATCTACCTTTTACTCTCAGTGTAGCTACAGCTAAAAAGTGATCTGATATATCTGTGGCCCCTCTATAAACATGTACAACCTGAAGTCTACTCAACAGTCTTTTATCTACCAATACATAATCCAACATACTACTGTCATTTCGCCCTACATCATATCTTGTATACTTATTTATCCTCTTTTTCTTAAAATATGTATTACCTATAACTAAACCCCTTTCTATACAAAGTTCAATCAAAGGGCCCCCATTATCATTTACACCTGGCACCCCAAACTTACCTACCACACCCTCTCTAAAAGTTTCTCCTACTTTAGCATTCAGGTCCCCTACCACAATTACTCTCTCACTTGGTTCAAAGGCTCCTATACATTCACTTAACATCTCCCAAAATCTCTCTCTCTCCTCTACATTCCTCTCTTCTCCAGGTGCATACATGCTTATTATGACCCACTTTTCGCATCCAACCTTTACTTTAATCCACATAATTCTTGAATTTACACATTCATATTCTCTTTTCTCCTTCCATAACTGATCCCTCAACATTACTGCTACCCCTTCCTTTGCTCTAACTCTCTCAGATACTCCAGATTTAATCCCATTTACTTCCCCCCACTGAAATTCCCCTACCCCCTTCAGCTTTGTTTCTCTTAGGGCCAGGACATCCATCTTCTTTTCATTCATAACATCAGCAATCATTTGTTTCTTGTCATCCGCACTACATCCACACACATTCAAGCATCCCAGTTTTATAAAGTTTTTCTTCTTCTCTTTTTGCTTTTGTTTTAGCACAATACAAATTGTCTATATTGGAGTATCATATGCAAACTTATGACTAGTAAGGATTCATTATTTTAAGATTAAGATCAGTATTTCTGTGTTTATAGTCAGTGGGTGAGTGAGTGTAATTGTAACCACCAGGTGGTTATCATGTAGTTAGTTGTCGGGGTGTATCAGGGAGATAAGATGTTTTCTAACTGTAGTTTTGAAAGTGATGAATGTGTCTGCAGTTCTAGAGTTTTCAGGTAGGGTGTTCCAGATTTTAGGTCCTTTGAAATACACTGAATTTTTGTAAAGGTTTAGTCGGACACGGGGAATGTCATAGAGATGTTTGTGTCTGGTGTTATGCCTGTGGATCCTGTCACAACCTTCAAGAAAGCATTTTAGGTCAGGGTTAATATTGGAATTTAAGGTCCTGTAGATATAGATAGCACAGTAATAAGTGTGGATGTTCTGAACAGGGAGTAAGTTTAGATCTATGAAGAGTGGGGGGGTGTGTTGCCAGGGATGGGATTTAGTGATTATTCTTACTGCAGCTTTTTGTTGGGTTATTATTGGCTTTAGGTGTGTTGCTGCAGTTGAACCCCAAGCACAGATAGCATAGGTGAGGTATGGATATGTAAGTGAATGGTATAGTGTGAGAAGGGCAGTTTGCGGCACGTAGTATCGTATCTTGGAGAGGATCCCCACCATTTTGGATACTTTTTTTGTTATGTGTTGGATATGGGTGCTGAAATTTAGGTTGTTATTGAGGTATAGGCCAAGGAGAGAGTATGAGACAGTGATTGTTCCTTAGCCCTAGAGAGAGACTGTACCTTAGATTGTAATTAGAGAGAGTTACACCATGAGAGTCAACCTGAAAGAGTGCTCATACAGTACTGAACATAAATTTGAGAGATTATACATTAGAGACAGAGACTGTACCTTAGAGAGGGCATACCAGGCATACTTCCTTCCAAACATATCATTGGCAGTAGCAGCATCAAGGACCTTGCTTATGGTCTTCTGACTACCCACTGCGAAGAAGTTGACAATGTCTGCATCCTGGTGGAAGATGCAAGAGACAAAATAAAATGTGTAAGAAAAAAGTTACAAAAGCTAAGTTTACAATTTATTTGGTTATAGTTTTTATACATTTAAGATACCAACACAATTTGATACAATTGCCTGTTCAAAAGAAAGATACATTATTATTATTTTTATTATGCAAAGCATTTTGGACAAACTGATCCTAAAACTTTCATATAAATACAGTTTTTTATTTTTCTTTATGCAGTACAAAATAATGTAGTTTACATACAATAAAACATTGGTAGACAGAAAAAGAAAGCCACTGGTATGCAATGCATTTTGGGTAAACTAATCACAGTCAGCTCTCTTATAAGGCTCACCTAAACCATGGACCAGGTGGGATTTGAACCCATGGGGAGTGAGTCTTTAAACTCCAGGGTACAAATTCTACCCTACCCATTCCGTGAGTTTGTTTGTTATTACAATTTCGTGAGTCATAAGGCTCATCTATAGAGTGCAATTTTTTGTCAGCACAATTGAAAATGTATGTATATCTAAAACTGAATAGTGCATGCAAAAGCCCTTATAGTATACGCTGTTTAATTTTTTTGGTACAGTTTTTCATTCGTATTTACAAAAAATCACACTTTATAGAGGACTTTCATAAGAATGCTTACTGTACTAATTAATTCTAGTCCTAACACATACAATCATTATAAGCATTATGAGAGAGTACAGCATGAGTAACTCTTTTGTAGGACTCTGCTCTAATCATATTATAGTAAAATTTATTCCAATATATTTTATTTTCTTTCTCAGAATGGACAGGGTGGCAGCTCACCTTGAGTCGTTTAGTCTGCTGGCGAACCTTGTTATCTGTCGACTCTACCATTATCATGATGTGACGACATGGCAGGTTCTGCAGCAGTGACTTGTACTTATGCTCCATCACTGTGGAATGGAGATGGTGAAGAGAGGGAAAGGTGAAGAGAGGGAAAGGTGAAGAGAGGGAAAGGTAAAGAAAGGAAAATGGTGACGAAAAGAATGTAGATGGAAGCCTAAAACAATATGAACAATACTGACAAATATGGCACCTACATACAGGCATGCCCTGCTTTAGTGCTTCACAACAGCATTTTGCAAGTGGAGCAGTTTTCAATTATACCTATTCTTCATTTATTCAGACTTTTTTTTTTCAATGAACTGGCTGTATCCCAACGAGGCAGGATGATCTAAAAAGAAAAATGAAAGTTTTTCTTTTTAAATTTAGTAATTTATATAGGAGAAAGGGTTGTTATTCAGATTTCCTAAACTCACTGTAAGTAATGTGTGCACTGTATATGCATTTTTTAAACCTAGCTATAATGCTCACTTAATATATGATAGTATAAACATGTTATGAGGCTTTTATAAGCATTTAAAAATGATAAAGGCTATGATTCACTTTACAGTGATTTTCACTTTACGGCAGTAGCCCAGAACCTAACCTGCTATATAAGCGGGGCCCTCCCGTATTCCAATAATAATTCCAACCTTGTTAGATGACTAAGATACATGTGCAACCCTTTCATATCCATACTACGAAGAAGCTTTGACAAATAGTGCCATTATCAACCCAATACAGAGCCACAATACTGGAAATGGAGGATTATTTGATGTGCTCAGTTCCTCAGCCTTGATGAGACGTTGCACGTCTTATTTATCTATACGTACTTACTACTATTGTTATTATTAGTATTTATTGTGCCTCATCCAAATAATAATACTAACAATAATCTTTATTTCTACAAGTACATGATACAACTTATACAGACTTAGATGACATCAATGATATAAGTACTATATAGAAAACCCCTGGCTATGCAGAGCATTTCAGGCAACTTACATTAATTTTGTCCCCAGGATGTGACCCCTATCAGTTGGCTAACACCCAGGTATCTATTTACTGCTAGGTGAACAGGGATATGTGTTTTAAGGAAACAAATCCAATGCTTCTACCCATACTGGGGATCAAACTACAGACCTCAGTGTGTGAACTGAGCATGCTACCAACCAAGCTATAGGACACCATGAAGAAGAAATCACATTCATCATCATTCATGCAACTGTTATCTTTCCAGAAGTGTGCCGACATTGCAATTCAGATTACTCTCCGGCTGCAACATCCTTGCCCCTTCCTCCAGGACACAAATTTGGCAAAAAGTTTCCTCTGAATCCCTTCAAAAAAGTTACCTTGCTCACACTCAAATAGCACATCCAATAATAACCATTTGTCTCCATTCACTCCTGTATAACATGTTCATACAAGTAATTATTATTATTATTATTATTATTATTATTATTATTATTATTATTATCTAATTATAATTTCTTAAAGAAATTGAAATCTGCCTAGCTTCTATGAGCTATTGATAAGGATATGCAAAAGGTTCAAGTAAAATTTTGCAACTTGGCATCAATACAGTCCAATAACAACCCAAAGGTTCCTTTAAGTAAGCTGCATCAGCACTGAAGACTTGAAGCCAATCAGATAAGAAACAGGAATTCACAAATTATTGCTTGAAAATCAGTATTTCAGTTTTCACATTTTATTCAACAAAAATGGTAGATACCTATGCAGCCCAAGATCTATCAATTCCAGCTAGTATAAACGAGGTTTTTCCAATGGGCCAAAGAAAACAATTTGACCTTCAATGAGGACAAACTTCAGCTACTCCAGTGAGGAAACATTAAAGAAATAAAAACTGGAATTGCAAATAGAACAAACTCAGACCACTCAAAAGAGAGGATGATTTATGTGAGGGTCTTAGGAGTGATATAATGTTAGAAAATGTTAGTCAAGGATCCCAACAGGGTTATCACAACCATGAAGAAACATGATAGGCAGGAACACTAGGATCTTCAAAATATTAGATTCCAATCCAATGATGACAGTCTCTAAGTCATTAGTTTCCCTTAGAGTGAAATATTGCTGTACACTTACAGCCTCATTTAAAGCAGATGCATATAAAGTAAGCAAATACCTAAATTTTTGGGAATGCCTAAAACCCTCCAAACTGTATTCCCTGGTATGTAGGTTACACCACAATCTACACTTGGAAAATTCTTGAGGGATTGATCCCAATCAACACACCAAAATAATTCCATATGAAGCTAGAGACTCTGCAGATGGTGCAAAATATACTCCAGTAGAAAGGAGTATAAAATATACTCTTAGAGGTAACTAAATAAGTGTAAAGAAATCAAGACTTTTAACACCTTCCTTTCATACAAATGGAAAATTACCAACATATCCCTAGCTGTCTTGAAGCTACTCAACTCAGTTCCTGATCATTAAACAGTGGTTCAACCACTGGGTTGCATACACCTAACACCAACAACCTGAATGATTAGCAATCAACCTTGAGGCCTTTTCTGGGAGCAAGCCATGGAAACTGTGACCAATAGAACTAAAGATGGAGGTAAAGAGCAACCTAGATAGATGGGAACCCAGATAGGTGGCAACCTAGATAGGTGGCACTCTTGATAGGTGGCAACCTAGATAGATGGCAACCCAGATAGGTGGCAACCTTGATTGATGGCAACCTAGATAGGTGGCAACCTTGATAGATGGCAACCATGATAGGTGGCAACCTTGATAGATGGCAACCTTGATAGGTGGCAACCTAGATAGGTGGCAACCTTGATAGCTTATTCCTCTAAGAAAATGGAGGAGTAGATGTAAAATAGAAAGGGACAGGCGCTCCCTTTACAGGCGATGGAAAAGAATAACAGAGCGGCTAAAAGAGGTCAATATATCTGAAAGGCGTAGGGAGACACTGGTCAAAGAAATAGCAAGCATCGAACTTAAGCTAAAGGAATCTTATAGGAGTCAGGAATCGCAGGAAGAACTAAAAGCCATAAATGAAATCGAAAGAAACCCAAAGTATTTCTTCTCCTATGCCAAATCAAAGTCGAGAACAATGTCCCGTATTGGGCCCCTACTTAAACAAGATGGGTCCTACACAGATGACAGCAAGGAAATGAGTGAGCTACTCAAGTCCCAATATGAGACCTTCATCATACCTCTATAACTGGCATAACATCTTAATCAAAAGAGTATAAATGAAAGTCATTCTTAATCATCTCTGCGTAGCAAGCCGCTAACCAGACTGAGAGTCGAAGATCAAAATGAATTTTTTATGAGAGAGCCACAAAATTTGGTTAACACAAGCCTATCTGATGTTATCCTGACGCCAAATGACTTCGAACAGGCGATAAATGACATGCCAATGCACTCTGCCCCAGGGCCAGACTCGTGGAACTCCATGTTCATCAAGAACTGCAAGAAGCCCCTATCACGAGCTTTTACCATCCTATGGAGAGGGAGCATGGACACGGGGGTCGTCCCACAGTTACTAAAAACAACAGACATAGCCCCACTCCACAAAGGGGGCAGTAAAGCAACAGCAAAGAACTACAGACCGATAGCACTAACATCCCATATCATAAAAATCTTTGAAAGGGTCCTAAGAAGCAAGATCACCACCCATCTAGAAACCCATCAATTACATAACCCAAGGCAACATAGGTTTAGAACAGGTCGCTCCTGTCTGTCTCAACTATTGGATCACTACGACAAGGTCCTAGATGCACTAGAAGACAAAAAGAATGCAGATGTAATATATACAGACTTTGCAAAAGCCTTCGACAAGTGTGACCATGGCGTAATAGCGCACAAAATGCGTGCTAAAGGAATAACGGGAAAAGTCAGTCGATGGATCTATAATTTCCTCACTAACAGAACACAGAGAGTAGTCATCAACAGAGTAAAGTCCGAGGCAGCTACGGTGAAAAGCTCTGTTCCACAAGGCACAGTACTAGCTCCCATCTTGTTCCTCATCCTCATATCCGACATAGACAAGGATGTCAGCCACAGCACCGTGTCTTCCTTTGCAGATGACACCCGAATCTGCATGACAGTGTCTTCCATTGCAGACACTGCAAGGCTCCAGGCGGACATCAACCAAATCTTTCAGTGGGCTGCAGAAAACAATATGAAGTTCAACGATGAGAAATTTCAATTACTCAGATATGGTAAACATGAGGAAATTAAATCTTCATCAGAGTACAAAACAAATTCTGGCCACAAAATAGAGTGAAACACCAACGTCAAAGACCTGGGAGTGATTATGTCGGAGGATCTCAACTTCAAGGACCATAACATTGTATCAATCGCATCTGCTAGAAAAATGACAGGATGGATAATGAGAACCTTCAAAACTAGGGAGGCCAAGCCCATGATGACACTCTTCAGGTCACTTGTTCTATCTAGGCTGGAATATTGCTGCACTCTAACAGCACCTTTCAAGGCAGGTGAAATTGCCGACCTAGAAAATGTACAGAGAACTTTCACGGCGCGCATAACGGAGATAAAACACCTCAATTACTGGGAGCGCTTGAGGTTTCTAAACCTGTATTCCCTGGAACGCAGGAGGGAGAGATACATGATTATATACACCTGGAAAATCCTAGAGGGACTAGTACCGAACTTGCACACGAAAATCACTCACTACGAAAGCAAAAGACTTGGCAGACGATGCACCATCCCCCCAATGAAAAGCAGGGGTGTCACTAGCACGTTAAGAGACCATACAATAAGTGTCAGGGGCCCGAGACTGTTCAACTGCCTCCCAGCACACATAAGAGGGATTACCAACAGACCCCTGGCAGTCTTCAAGCTGGCACTGGACAAGCACCTAAAGTCAGTTCCTGATCAGCCGGGCTGTGGCTCGTACGTTGGTTTGCGTGCAGCCAGCAGCAACAGCCTGGTTGATCAGGCGCTGATCCACCAGGAGGCCTGGTCACAGACCGGGCCGCGGGGGCGTTGACCCCCGAAACTCTCTCCAGGTAAACTCCAGGTAAACTATGAAAGCAAAAGACTTGGCAGACGATGCAACATCCCCCCAATGAAAAGCAGGGGTGTCACTAGCACGTTAAGAGACCATACAATAAGTGTCAGGGGCCCAAGACTGTTCAACTGCCTCCCAGCATACATGAGGGGGATTACCAACAGACCCCTGGCAGTCTTCAAGCTGGCACTGGACAAGCACCTAAAGTCGGTTCCTGACCAGCCAGGCTGTGGCTCGTACGTTGGTTTGCGTGCAGCCAACAGTAACAGCCTGGTTGATCAGGCTCTGATCCACCAGGAGGCCTGGTCACAGACCGGGCCGTGGGGGCGTTGACACCCGGAACTCTCTCCAGGTAAACTCCAGATGGTAACCTAAAATACTCCGAGGACAAGAGAGGCATAATATACTACCTGGAGTTTACCTGGAGAGGGTTTCAGGGGTCAACACCCTGCAGCCCGATCTGAGACCAGACCTCATAGTGGATCAGGGTCTGATCAACTGGGCTGTTACTGCTGGCCGCACACAAGCCGACGTACGAACCACAGCCCGGTTGGTCAGGTACTGAGTTTAGGTGCCTGTCCAGTGCCTTCTTGAAGACAGCCAGGGGTCTATTAGTAATCCCCCTTATGTATGCTGGGAAGCAATTGAACAGTCTTGGGCCCCAGACACTTATTGTGTTGTCTCTTAGTGTACTCGTGGCGCCCCTGCTTTTCATCGGGAGAATGTTGCATCTCCTGGCGAGTCTTTTGCTTTCATAGGGAGTGATTTTCGTGTGCAGGTTTGGTACCAATCCCTCCAGGACCTTCCAAGTGTATATTATCATGTACCTCTCTCGCCTGCATTTGAGGGAATACAGATCAAGGACCTTCAACCGTTCCCAGTAGTTTAGGTGCCTTATCGCACTTGTGTGTGCTGTGAAAGTTCTTTGTACACTCTCCAGGTCTGCTATGTCGCTAGCCTTGAAGGGGGCCGTTAATGTACAGCGGTATTCCAGCCTAGAGAGCACAAGCAATTTGAAGAGAATCATCATGGGCTTAGCATCCCTAGTTTTGAAGGTTCTCATTATCCATCCTATCATTTTCCTAGTGGATGAAGTAGATACATTGTTGTGGTCTTTGAAGGCGAGATACTCTGACATTATCACTCCCAGGTCCTTCACATTACTTTTCCGCTCTATTGTATGGCTAGAATTTGTGGTATACCCTGACACATTTTTAATTTCTTCAAGTTTTCCATGTATGAGTAGTTGCAATTTCTCCTCGTTGAACTTCATATTGTTTTGAGTGGCCCATTCGAAGATTTGGTTGATGTCCACTTGGAGTCTCGCAGTGTCTTCAACGGAGGTTACTACCATGGTGATCCGGGTGTCATCCGCAAAGGAAGACACAGAGCTACTTCTTACATCTCTATGTCAGAAATGAGGATGAGGAATAGAATGGGAACAAGTACTGTGCCTTGTGGAACAGAGCTTTTTACCGTGGCTGCCTGGGACTTTACTTTGTTTACTATTACTCTTTGTGTTCTATTTGTCAGGAAATTGTAGATCCATCTACCAACTTTTCCTGTTATTCCTTTATCCCACATTTTGTGTGCTATCACACCATGGTCACAATTGTCGAAAGCTTTTGCAAAGTCTGTGGTCCAGTAGTTGTGACAGGCAGGAGCAACCTGCTCTAAACCCGTGTTGCCCTGGGTTGTGTAATTGATGGGTACCTAGGTGGTTGGCTATCTTGCTTCTTAGAACCCTCTCAAAGATTTTTATATGGGATGTTAGTGCTATCGGTCTGTAGTTCTTTGCAACTGCTTTACTGCCACCTTTGTGGAGTGGGGCTGTCTGTTGTTTTTAGTGTGTGTGGGATGACCCCTGTGTCCATGCTCCCTCTCCATAAAATGCTGAAGGCATGCGATATGGCTTCTTGCAATTTTTGATGAACACGGAGTTCCACGAGTCTGGGCCTGGGGCAGAGTGCATGGGCATGTCATTAATTGCCTCTTCAAAGTCTTGTGGAGTTAGATAATATCCGAGATTTTTGAGATGACCAAATTTTGGGTTTCGTTCATAAAGAATTCATTTGGATTGTTGACCCTTAGAGTGGACAATGGCTCGCTGAACACTGAGTCATATTGGGACTTTAGTATCTCACTCATTTCTTGGCTATCATCTGTGTATGTCCCATCCCGCCTAAGCAGGGAAAATTAGTGTGGAGAAGAAGTCAAATAAACCATACCACGGGCGGGGTTTGAACCCGCGGTCAGTCTCAAAACTCCAGATCGTCGCGTTAGCCACTGGGCCAGTGGCTAACGCAACGGTCTGGAGTTTTGAGACTCTCTGACGGCGGGTTCAAGCCCCACCCGTGGTATGGTTTGTTTGTAACCGTGTCATTACGATTTCGTGAGTCATTAAGTCAAATAGTTAAGACACATACCGAAGGTCTCATCATATATGATGCCAGCATTGGTGATGTTCTGAGAACTGACGATGTCTCTGATGACCTGCACGATGACATCACCTGGAGGCATCAGCTGCACCAAGTATTTTGTCTCGTTGGCAGACAGGGTGCGCCACTCCCTAATGGCAAGAGAAACATGGTAATAGGTATGGTAAATGGCAACAGAAACACATTAACAGAGACAGTGAGTACAACTAGGTAATTAAACTAGCAGGGACACAACTACCATGACATCAGCTCGGATGCTCCATTTTCGCTTTACATTATTATAATTGTGAATGAGAAGCACTAAAGCAGTAAGGGATCATACAGCCCATTTAGCGTGGAAATTATTATTATAATCATGGGGGAGGGCTAAACCCGTAGGATTATACAGCGCATGTGGGGGGATGGAGGGTATTCACTCAATTCAGGGAACTGGAGCACAGATCCAATTCCCTAGATCAAGAGCCCCTCACCAGCATCAAGGAACCTCCCTTGAGGGGTTTAGAGTGGGAAATAGATTTAAGTCCAGGAAGGGGAGGATAGTTCCAACTCCATGTAACAAGAGTTCTTATCAGAATTAAGACACCACCAACATAAAATGTTTATGATGCACAATAAAGGAAGTACTAGTGCTGCTATTAAGTTTATGAGGCACAACAGTAATAGCTACGAGAATATTTATTAGTCACACAGCACACTCTTACACAAATTATTTATGTTGATGCTTCTGTTCACCAATCTACTGGTGCAGCTGTTAGTGCTGCTGTTGTCATACAGAGGGATGGATCTCAGGTGACTTCAATATAAATCTCCTGCAAGACCAGGACCCACACGTTACTGAATTCACAAACACAATGAGTAACTGCATGTTGCTACCAACAGTAACAAAACCTACAAGAGTTACAGAGACTAGTGTTTCCCTACTTGACCACATCTGGACCAACACCATATCCCCTTTAAAATCAGGCATAATTACAGATAATACCACAGACCACTACCCTACTTTCCTCATAACAACTCTTGGTAAAATACCCCAAGACACTACTAAAGTCACCTTCAGACTTCACAATGAGGCAGCCATTAATAACTTCACAACAGCAGTAACAAACATTGACTGGCACACTGAGCTAGAAATCTATACAGATATTGACGAATGTTTTAATAATTTTCTAAAAAAGACCCAATACCTTTATAACAAGCACTGCCCTAAAAAAAACTAAACAGATGACAGCTAAGAGACTGAACCGTCCCTGGCTAACACCCAGCATTCTCAAATCCATAAATACAAAACACCGATATGAAAAACAGTACAGAATGGGTCACATAACCAGAGACCAAACAAAACGTTACTCGTCAATCCTAACCAGCCTGATAAGAAGGGCAAAAAAATTGTATTATGAGAACAGATTATCCAACTTACGAGGTGATATAAAAAAGACCTGGAAGACCCTATCAGAAATTCTGGGAACAAAAAAGATATCACGACATAGCGAAATAAAATTAGCAAAATCAGATGAACCCCAACTCCCACCAACAGAAACAGCAAACAGACTCAATGATTTCTTCTCCACTATAGGTCAAAACCTTGCCAATAAAATCCCAAGCTCAGATACCCCACCAAATGACTACCTCACTGGCAACTACCCGAACACACTGTTCCTAGCTCCGACTAACCCATACGAAGTCTCCCTTATTATCAACGCACTGAAAAACAAGGCAGGAGATTTAAATACCTTACCACCCTTTATATACAAAAAAGCGTCACAAGTACTATCACCAATCATTGCAACACTCTTTAACAAATCCATTGAATCCTCCACCTTCCCTACAGCTCTCAAAATAGCAAGGGTCACCCCGATCCATAAAGGAGGAGACCAAACAGAGTTGAATAACTATAGGCCAATATCCAATTTACACCCTCTCTCAAAAATCTTCCGAAAAATTAATTCATAAACTAATCTACTCCTACCTCATCTCCCAAAACATTCTCAACCCCTGCCAATTTGGATTCAGGCCTAATAAAAATACTAATGATGCTATTATACACATGCTAGAACATATATACACTGCAATAGAGAAAAAAGAAGTCCCACTGGGGATCTTCATTGACTTACGTAAAGCTTTTGATACAGTTGACCATGACTTGCTCCACGTAAAATTGTCGACAACACTATGGTATTAGAGGGCACTCCCTCAACTACCTCAAGTCTTACCTCAGCAACAGAAGCCAATATGTATACGCAAATGGGGCAAGCTCTTCCGCACAACCAATTACAGTTGGTGTCCCACAGGGAAGTGTCCTTGGCCCTCTTCTCTTTCTCCTATACATAAATGACCTACCAAATGCTTCGCAATTACTCAAACCCACACTTTTTGCAGATGACACTACATACGTCTTCTCTCACCCGAGCCCAGTCACGCTAGCCAATACTGTAAACACCGAATTACAGAAAATATCTACCTGGATGAGGACTAACAAACTTACACTAAACATTGACAAAACCTACTTCATTCAGTTTGGTAACAGAGCTACAGATGTACCTCTTAACATAACAATAAACGGATCATCTATCACAAAGCTAACAGAGGGAAAATTCCTAGGAATCCACCTCGATAATAGACTCAAATTTCATACACATATACAACAAATTTCTAAGAAAATTTCCAAGACTGTAGGCATACTATCGAAGATACGGTACTATGTTCCACAGTCAGCCCTCCTGGCCCTTTATCACTCTCTTATTTACCCCTATCTCACCTATGGAATTTGTGCATGGGGCTCAACAACAATTAACCATCTCAGACCACTAATTACCCAACAAAAGGCTGCAGTTAGAATGATAACAAATTCTCACTACAGGCAGCACACTCCACCAATATTCAAAACACTCAACCTACTCACCATACAAAATATCCATACTTATTATTGCACTTATTACATACATAGAACACTTAACTCTGATATTAACCCTCCCCTCAAACATCTCCTTGCCAACCTCAACAGAACACATGACCATAACACAAGGCACAGATCACTCTTTGATGTTCCTCGTGTCCATCTCACGCTATGCAAAAACTCAATGCACATAAAAGGCCCTAAAATCTGGAATTCATTACCTGTAAATATAAAAGAAACACTACCTGTTTATAAATTCAAGTCTCTTCTCAAAGATCACTTACTCACTCAAAACCAAATAAATACTGAATAACTGAACCTTATAAATTGTATATCCTATATGTTACTCACAATTATATCACACAAATGTTAAACCTAGGACCCAATCTAACTTTATTATTTTTTTAAATACACAACCTAACAGAATACTCCATTCGACTGAATGTACAGCAATGCATGCAACCATATGACCTGTCTTTGTAATACTCATTTGTGCTTTATAGTTATCTGTTTACAATAATGTTTTATCACTGATTTCATCATTGCTTAGTTAATTTTAAGTTAATTTTAAGCCAGCCCGTAATGCTATGCATATAAGTGGCTTTGGCATGCTGCTCTTACCTGTATTTTTTGTACCTCTGTATGTATGCTTAAATTACTAAATAAATAAATAAATAAATAAACATGCACTTCTGGAAATACAGCTAAATACAGCTAAGATATTGGAGCCCGCATCAATAACTGGGCCTCTACCCTTCAAACAGAACTGTTTGCCATGCTCCTTGCACTCAAATGCACCCATGTACCTAAGGTTGACATTTTAGTTGTAAATGATTCTCTATCGTCCATAAATGCTCTCGATTCATTAATTATTATTATTATTATTATAATCAAGGGGAAGCTCTAAACCCGTAGGATTATACAGCGCCTGGGGGGGGATGTGGAAGGCATTCAGGCTTAATTCGGGGAATTGAAGCACAGATCCAATTCCCTAAATCAAGAGCCCCTCACCAACATCAAGGAACCTTCCCTGAGGGGTCAACTCATTAAGTATAAATTGTGGCATGCTTGTGTCAGACGCCAGACACAGGTTTACCTGGAGAGAGTTCCGGGGCTAAACGCCCCCGCGGCCCGGTCCGCGACCAGGCCCCACGGTGGACCAGAGCCTGATCATGTAGGCTGTTACTGCTGGCTGCGTACGAGCCACAGCCTGGCTGGTCAGGACCGACTTTAGGTGCTTGTCCAGTGCCTGCTTGAAGACAGCCAGGGGTCTATTGGTAATCCCCCTTATGTATGCTGGGAGGCAGTTGAACAGTCTTGGGCCCCTGACACTTATTGTGTTGTCTCTTAACGTGCTAGTGACAGATATGGTAAGATTGTGGACAGTGGAGTCAGAGTACACATGCTGTGGATTCCATCTCACATTGATCTTCAGATGCATGATAGAACTGATGAATTGGCTAAGCTGTATGCTTTCAAAGAGGGACTAGATTACAATCTTGGCTTGTCAGTCAGCAGTTTGAGAACAATAATACGAAAAGAACCTCAACTGAATTTTATTGACTCAAGACGCAGGGAGAATGACACCAGTAAATCCATTTATCATCGTTCTATCCTGCAGGAGGAGCCACATGTCTATGGTATATCCAACAAAATAAGCAGACTCTTGGACGTCACTGCCGCCCGGCTCCGGCTGGGTTACAAGTATCTTTGGCAGGTTAAATCACCACCACCAGATGTAAACCAAATGAAATGTAAACTTTGCCAGATGGACTATTGTCACACCCTGCATCATTATGTACCGGAGTGCGATAAAATTGATGAATTCAAAAACAATTCACTCAGAAATATTCAAGAAATGTCAAGGTATGTCATCCACGGTGGCATATTACAAACCATTCTGGAAAAATACCCATGACTTTGCTCACTGTAAATAAAACATTACCACGTGTGTGTTATACAGCACATGTGGTGGGGGGGATGGAAGGCATTCAAACTCAATTCAGGGAACTGGAGCACACACACGTGTGTGTGTGTACTCACCTAATTGTGGTTGCAGGGGTCGATCCATAGCTCTTGGCCCTGCATCTTCACTGGCCGCTACTTTGTCACTCTCCCTGCACCATGAGCTTTATCATACCTCTGCTTAAAGCTATGAATGGATCTTTCCTCCATTACATCGCTTCCCAAACTATTCCACTTCCTGACTACTCTGTGACTGAAGAAATACTTCCTAACATCCCTGTGATTCATCTGTGTCTTCAACTTCCAACTGTGTCCCCTTGTTGCTGTGTCCCATCTCTGGAACATCCTATCTCTGTCCACCTTGTCGATTCCTCTCAGTATTTTATATGTCGTTATCATATCCCCCCTATCTCTCCTGTCTTCCACTGTCGTCAAGTCGATTTCCCCTAACCACTCCTCTTAGGACATACCCCTTAGCTCCGAGACTAGTCTTGTTGCAACCTTTTGCAACAAGGGTTGCAAATTGGCGCTGCATACTCCAATATGGGCCTAACGTACACAGTGTACAGGGTCCTGAATGACTCCTTAATGAGATGTCGGAATGCTGATCTTAGGTTTGCTAGTCGCCCGTATGATGCAGCAGTTATTTTTTTGATGTGCACCTCAGGAGATGTGCTTGGCGTTATACTCACCCCAAGATCCTTTTCCTAGAGTGAGGTTTGTAGGCTCTGACCCCCTAGATTGTACTCTGTCTGTGGTCTTCTTTGCCCTTCTCCAATCTTCATGGCTTTGCACTTGGTGGGGTTGAATTCCAGGAGGCAGTTGCTGGACCAGGCCTGCAACCTGTCCAGCTCCCTCTGTAGTTCAGCCTAGTCCTCGTTCGATTGAATTCTTCTCATCAACTTCACATCATCTGCAAACAGGGACACTTCAGAGTCTATTCCTTCTGTCATGTCGTTCACAAATACCAGAAACAGTACCGGTCCTAGGATTGATCCCTGTGGCACCCCGCTCGTTACCAGCGCCCACTCTGACACCTCGCCACGTACCATGACTCGCTATTGTCTTCCTGACAGGTATTCCCTGATCCATTGTAGTGTCTTCCCTGTCCTCCAGCTTTTGCACTAATCTCTTGTGTGGAACTGTGTCAAACGCCTTCTTACAGCCCAAGAAAATGCAATCTACCCACCCCTCTCTCTCTCTCTCTTGTCTTACTGCCATCACCCTGTCATAGAACTCCAGTAGGTTTGTGTCACAGGATTTCCCATCCCTGAAACCGTGCTGGCTGTCAATGATAAGCTCATTCCTTTCTAGGTGCTCCACCACTCTTCTGATAATTTTCTCCATGACCTTGCATATTATACACGTCAGTGACACTGGTCTGTAGTCTAATGCTTCATATCTGTCTCCTTTTTTAAAAATCGGGAATACATTTGCTGTCTTCCATACTTTCGGTAGTTGCCCTGTTTCGATAGATGTGTTGAAGATAGTTGTTAGTGGTACACAGAGCGCCTCTGCTCTCTCTCTCTCAGGACCCATGGAGAGATGTTATCCGGCCCCATCGCCTTTGAGGTATCTAGCTCGCTTAGCAGCCTCTTCACTTCTTCCTCGGTTGTATATATTGTGTCCAACACTTGATGGTGTACCCTACCTCTCTGCCTTTCTGCCTCCTCTGTGAACACTTCTTTGAATCTCATGTTGAGTTCCTCACATACTCTGCGGTCATTTTTTGTGACCTCCCCTCCTTCCTTCCTCAGCCTGATTACCTGGTCCTTGACTGTTGTTTTCCTCCTGATGTGACTGTAGAACAGCTTTGGGTCAGATTTGGCTTTCACTGCTGTCATTCTCGTACTGTCTTTGGGCCTCCTTTCTTACCGGTGCATATTCATTTCTGGCTCTACGACTGCTCTCCTTATTATCCTGGGTCTTTTGCCTTCTAAACTTCTTCCATTCCCTAGCACACTTGGTTTTAGCCTCCCTGCACCTTCGGGTGAACCACTGGCTCGTCCTGGCTTTATCGTTATTCTTGTTACCCTTGGGTACAAACCTCTCCTCAGCTTCCTTGCATATTGTTGTCACACATTCCATCATCTCATTTACTGACTTCCCTGCCAGTTCTCTGTCCTACTGAACCCCGTTCAGGAAGTTCCTCATCCCTTCCTGCTTCCCCCTCCACTTGTAATTCTACTATGTATTCGAAGCTCAGAACCACATGACCACTGGCCCCAAGAGGTCTTTCATATGTGATGTCCTCAATATCTGCACTGCTGTTAGGTAAGACACATATGCAACAGTTAGGTATCTTTATTTCGAAACGTTTCGCCTACACAGTAGGCTTCTTCAGTCGAGTACAGAAAAGTTGATAGAAGCAGAAGAGACTTGAAGACGATGTAATCAGTCCATCACCCTTGAAGTTTTGAGGTGGTGAGTCCCTCAGTCTGGAGAAGAGTATTGTTCCATAGGTTGAAACAATATGGAGTTGAAGTGACAGGATGAAGCCTTATGTACCGCCAGGACTGAAGAAGCCTACTGTGTAGGCGAAACATTTCGAAATAAAGGTACCTAACTGTTGCATGTGTCTTACCTAACAACCTGTCGGTATTTTATACCATTTTAATGTTCACTCTGTCAGACACTGCAACACAAGGGTATCTTGGTACAGAACTGAAATCAACTTGGACAACTTCCACTAGTGAGAATGGCTGGATTTGAGAGGGACATGACCTCCCAACGACTACATTCTTACCTCTACCAGTGGCCTACATTTCACCTCCTGGCGGTATATAAGGCTCCATCCTGTCACTTCAACTCCATATTGTTTCAGACTATGGAACAATAATCTTCTCCAGACTGAGGGACTGACCACCTCAAAACTTCAAGGGTGATGGACTGATTACATAGTCTTCAAGTCTCTTTTGCTTCTATCAACTTTTCTGTACTCGATTGAAGAAGCCTACTGTGTAGGCGAAACGTTTCGAAATAAAGATACCTAACTGTTGCATATGTGTCTTACCTAACAACCTGTCAGTATTTTATACCATTTTAATGTCCATCTGCACTGCTCAAGGTGAATACTAGGTCCAGTCTCGCTGGTTCATCTTCCCCTCTCTCACTGGTAGTATCCCTTACGTGTTGGTACATGAGGTTTTCCAGTACCACCTCCATCATCATCCTAGCCCTCCACATGTCTTGGCCCCCATGTCGCTCCAAGTTCTCCCAATCGATTTCCTTGTGGTTGAAGTCACCCATGATCAGTAGCTTTGCCCTGCTCGCATGAGCCCTTCTGGCCACTTCAGCCAGTGTCAACCATCGCTCTATTACTCTCATCATAATTTCTTGACGTGCTTGACCAGGTGTGGATTCCAAACTGGTGCTGCATACTCCAGTATGGGCCTGACGTAAATGGTGTATAGAGTCTTGAACAATTCCTTACTGAGGTATCGGAACACTGTGTATGTGTGTGTATGTGTGTGTGTGTGTGTGTGTGTGTGTGTGTGTGTGTGTGTGTGTGTGTGTGTGTGTGTGTGTGTGTGTGTGTGTGTACTCACCTATTTGTACTCACCTATTTGTGGTTGCAGGGGTCGAGTCCTAGCTCCTGGCCCCGCCTCTTCACCGGTTGCTACTAGACCCTCTCTCTCCCCGCTCCATGAGCTTTATCAAACCTCGTCTTAAAACTGTGTATGGTTCCTGCCTCCACTACGTCATTTTCTAGGCTATTCCACTGCCTTACAACTCTATGACTGAAGAAATACTTCCTACTATCTCTCTGACTCATTTGTGTCTTCAACTTCCAATTGTGGCCTCTTGTTTCTGTGTCCCCTCCCTGGAACATCCTGTCCTTGTCCACCTTGTCTATTCCACGCAGTATTTTATATGTCGTTATCATGTCTCCCCTGACCCTCCTGTCCTCCAGTGTCGTCAGGCCGATTTCCCTTAATCTTTCTTCATAGGACATTCCCCTTAGCTCTGGAACTAACCTTGTTGCAAACCTTTGTACTTTCTCTAGTTTCTTGACGTGCTTTATCTGTGTGTGTGTGTGTGTGTGTGTGTGCTCACCTAATTGTGGCTGCAGGGGTCGAGACTCAGCTCCTGGCCCCGCCTTTTCACTCATCGCTAGTAGGTGTGTGTGTGTGTTCGCGCGCGCGCTCATGTGTGTGTGTGTGACCCAAATAACATTTGCACTAATAACTCATTACAGTTGTGACCGGGTGTGCATGTGTGAATGGCTCATTACTTTGCAACTTGTTCATAATTGTAACCATATATAGACGTGCAGATGATTCATTACCTTTGTAACTTGCTCAGTTATCAAAACTTTGTGGTCCAGTCCCTGGACCCATTATGTACCTCTGTAATGTTGTGGTCCAGTCCCTGGACCCATTATGTACCTCTGTAATGTTGTAGCCCAGTCCCTGGACCCGCTCTGTACCTCTGTAATATTGTGGCCCAGTCCCTGGACCCATTATGTACCTCTGTAATGTTGTGGCCCAGTCCCTGGACCCATTATGTACCTCTATAATACTGTGGTTCAGTCCCTGGACCCATTATGCACCTCTGACTATGCCCACAGGATGGGTATGGGGTGCACAATAAAAGTATCTAAGTAAGCCAAGTACAATATTACATGACAGCTCAAAACTCATAAAAAGATTTAATGAGTATTATTTCCTTATAAGTGTGAAGAAGAGCTAAGTCTTTGATGTGGTATTAAGTGGATATAATTGACAGAGAGATGACACACACTACAGTGAGTACAGTAACAGATAACACGCACTACTGCGAGTACAGTAACAGATAACACGCACTACTGCGAGTACAGTAACAGATGACAAACACTACAGTGAGTACAGTAACAGATGACAAACACTACAGTGAGTACAGTAACAGATGACACACACTACAGTGAGTACAGTAACAGATAACACGCACTACTGCGAGTACAGTAACAGATAACACGCACTACTGCGAGTACAGTAACAGATGACAAGCACTACTGCGAGTACAGTAACAGATGACACACACTACAGTGAGTACAGTAACAGATGACACACACTACAGTGAGTACAGTAACAGATGACAAGCACTACTGCGAGTACAGTAACAGATAACACGCACTACTGCGAGTACAGTAACAGATAACACGCACTACTGCGAGTACAGTAACAGATAACACGCACTACTGCGAGTACAGTAACAGATAACACGCACTACTGCGAGTACAGTAACAGATGACAAGCACTACTGCGAGTACAGTAACAGATGACACACACTACAGTGAGTACAGTAACAGATGACACACACTACAGTGAGTACAGTAACAGATGACAAGCACTACTGCGAGTACAGTAACAGATGACAAGCACTACTGCGAGTACAGTAACAGATGACACACACTACAGTGAGTACAGTAACAGATGACACGCACTACTGCGAGTACAGTAACAGATGACACACACTACTGCGAGTACAGTAACAGATGACACACACTACAGTGAGTACAGTAACAGATGACACGCACTACTGCGAGTACAGTAACATATGACACACACTACAGTGAGTACAGTAACAGATGACACGCACTACTGCGAGTACAGTAACATATGACACACACTACAGTGAGTACAGTAACAGATGACACACACTACTGCGAGTACAGTAACATATGACACACACTACAGTGAGTACAGTAACAGATGACACTGGTGAAGAGCTCTTAATCCAATGAGATAAAGCTCCCCTTCTGCTTCCTTGGATAGAGCTTGATAACCTCTCATTTCCCTGGCGCTGAATGACTTACAGATTTAGCTCTTGTGAATAAAGTGACCACAAGTGAAGAAAAATTATAATAGGTAAAAAAATGTAGTGTACTAAAATTACACATGCACAATGATCAGCAATCACCTAATAAATCTCTATCTCAATTTGCAATCATATTTTTGTAATTAATTTCAATATCTCCCTATTACACTGGCAATGTATTAAGTCATAGGGACTAACTGAAATTGAGATCAAAATATATCGAACACTGATCAATACTGACATTGCTAAATGAATGCTGTACATAAATAACTCACACAGGAGGGAGAAGCTTACGACATTACGACATTTCAGTCCGACTTGGACCATTTAGAAATGGTTCAAGTCTGACTGAAATGTCGTCATAAGCTTCTCTAGCCTATGTGCAGGTTATCCGTGTATTGTTCTAGTCACAGTATTGTGTCTTTTTGTTCATTATGAACATTATGGTTGCACAACATTTTAATGAATGGCTTGTCACATGATTTTTTCAAAAAAATTTTCCTTGTGTGTAAGCATGTTTCTTTATGCTCTCTGTAGCATACATAAACTATCTAATCCCTTATACACAACATATCACCATCATTTCTACCCCAAAGTTCACTTTCTAGCCAACCAACCGACAACCACAACAACACCTGATATCGCCATCTTGGCCATAGGAGGCTGAGAAGGTGGGCAGGGCAAGAGCCCGGGTAAACATCTTGGCAGTCTCAGCCATGATGCCAGTGGTAGTGACATCGAGAACGATGTGTGGTGGCTTCCCAGCATCAATAGCTTTATCCATCAGGTCACAGGTCGCATTTATCGTCGCCTCGATGTCCCCCCCTACAGTATCCACCGCCGTCAATGAAGCAGCAGCACAGAGAGGTGGAAGTAAAAGGTTTGATTAATATGGTATGACATTTTGATAAATCAGGGTGACTTAAAGAGCATTTGACTCACAATTAAAAGGAATCACATTTGATTTCTGGTCAAGTACATATGCATGGACAAATCTCATTACATCTAATGGTCCTGCAATGAACCCACACCTGCTTTCCTCCTCCTACAATGAACATACATCTGCCTTCCTCCTCCTGCAATGAACCCACATCTACCTTTCTTCTACAATGAATCAACATCTGTCTTCCTCCTCCTGCAGTGAACTTGCTATAGATCTGATAGTCAATAAGCTTAGTAAAATATTTAACAATAGTTTAACAATAGTAAAATATTTAACAATAGTTTAATGCTATCTCTTTTCCTTGCTCGCTTGTCTCTCATAACATAAGGTGATTATTGACCCATTTATTACCCGAGTTCTACTGGTATATTTTATTATTAACTTTATTATTGACCATGATAAATAATGTCACACTCTTAACTTTATTAGGTTATCCTTGGGTAAAGCTATATAATATGCTACACAATATATGTATATATAGGAAAGTACCACCTCTAGTGCTAATTGGGAACCCTCAGTCTTGGAAAGGAGAATATTCCTACTTCAGAGGCAAACCTAGAGATTTTTCCGTAAGTGTTGTAAGAGGCGACTAAAGTGCCAGGAGCAAGGGGCTAGTAACACCTTTTCCTGTATAAATTACTAAATGTAAAATGAAGCAAATCTTTACTTTTCTTCTTTTTCAGGTCACCCTGCCTAGGTGGGAGATGCTGGTAGGTAGGCTAACACAGTCCTATTTAAACATTTTAAGAGCCATCATCACACAAATAAAATGCCTAGAAACACCCTGTAATTCAGGACTTTTTAAGATATCTTTTAAGACTACGGAGGAAAATAATTATTTTTTAAGAGCATCTCCTGGAATCACTGACACTTGTGAGATTTCTATTCTTATATTGTGAAAGAAAAAACAGCTTTGGTGGGGAAGAGTTATAATGTACTGTGCATCGCTTATTGTCATCCACTGTTATTAGTGTGTAATGTGGTGTGTATTAAGCACTAGTGTCGAGTAATTTGGTTCGTATTAAGCATATTAATGCTGAATGTCAGCACTGAGCAAGAAGTGTTGAGCAATCATAACTGAGTAACACAGTGCTGTGCATTGTGGTCAATATTGAGCACAAGTCGTGTAATGTGGTCAATATTGAGCATAAAAATGTGTAATGTGGTCAATATTGAGCACAACAGTGTTGTGTAATGTGGTCAGTAGTGAGCACAACAGTGTAGTGTAATGTGGTCGGTACTGAGCACAACAGTGTTGTGTAATGTGGTCAGTACTGAGCAGACCAGTTCTGAGCAGTAGCATCAATATGAGCGTTGTAGGGACACCAAGCGCCACGCAGATCTTAAATCAATAAATAAATAATAACTCGGGTAATCTGTAAGTCATAAGTCTTACACTTAGGATCGATGGACATTGATTTTCCAACGTACACCATCTACATATTATATAAATGTGTGCCAGGTGACGTGAGATTTTATACTGGCAGATACTAAATGATAGTAGGTAACTTATCTTTAAATGTTATTCACGTATAATATATCTTAATTACAAAAATCTTACGCAATTCATTATTTAACTGACTATAACTAATCCCGATAATGCCTGGTTAGCACACTTAGCCATTTTTTTTTTTTACATATATTCAATTTACAGACTGAGATATTGTTCCATGTCAGTTCATTTCAAAATATTGTCTCAGTTATGGTATATTACCCCGTAGAATAAGACGCACAATACTTGACAGATATCCAGGTACCTAATTACCGCCAGATGAAAAGGGGTAGCGGATGTAAGGAGACTTTGCTCAGACGTTCTCTACCAGGGAATTGAATCTGGAATCCTTTGGTTGTGAGCCAAACTGTCTAAAAAAATGCATTGCTAGAACTATCAGAGATGCATTAGATTACGATCATTAAGGCATCATGTTCGCTAGCCGTTGAATGACTTAAAAAAGACTAATTGTAAGAACTTAATGTAAGAACTTACATTACAGCACAGATTGTGGTGAACTGACCGTGCTAGAAAAATGTATGCTAAAATGTCTCATGGCATTCAAAACCAAACAAAACACTTGAGAAGGAAGTCATGAAATTTTAAGAGCACCTCGAACTGGTATATGACGCAAAACGTTGAGCTGGAAGATTACACTCAACGCTCTTGTCAGTAAAAATAATAATAAAAAACACACACACGTAGGACACCCAGGTTAATAAAACATCTAAGTAATAAATACTAGTAAACAAAGCGTATAGTAAGGCACCTTTCTTAATCTCCATGGTGTCGACTCCATCCACCGTCACTCCTTCACCGGTGTTCTTGCCCAGGTAAGCAATGGCTGCCTTGATGCCCTGGTCTGCCTGCATGTTCCCTTCATCACGCAGTACCACTGTAATGATGATAACACATGGACTACCAGTGTACTCTTGGTAACCTCTAACCTCCACATGATCACCCCCTTCCCCAAACACACAGAGTATGAACAAACCATAAATAACAAACCATAAATTAGACACATGTGCGGCGTCTGGTTGTCTTTGTTGTGGACGTTTCGCCATCCAGTGGCTGGCTGGATGGCGAAACGTCTACGGTGGGGATGCCCGGGTGTTGTGCATGTGTCATTTCATCCTGTCGGTATTATATACAATTCTTGTACTACTACTACTACTACTACTACTACTACTACTACCACTACTACTACCTCCACCTCTTCCTGCCTATATATAGCCGTCCTGCTCCTCCTCTGTTAGTGTGACTTTGTCAATGGTCCAAGTCGGACCGAAACGTCGTCGTAAGCTTCTGTCTTTTATGTGCGGGTTATTTGTGTAATGAACAAACCATACCACGGGCGGGGATAGAACCCGCGATCAGAGTCTCAAAACTCCAGACCGTCGTGTTAGCCACTGGACCAGCTAGCCACAATCTTACTGTGGCTAGCTGGTCCAGTGGCTAACGCAACGGTCTGGAGTTTTGAGACTCTCTGATCGCGGGTTCTATCCCCACCCGTGGTATGGTTTGTTTGCAAACGTGTCATTACGATTTCGTGAGACACAGAGTATGTAACCTACGCCTGAAAAAAAAAAAAACATGTCAAGGACCCCAATGGAAATAAGTCACTCTGGCTTTTTTGGGTTACCCTAGGTAATTTACACTATGCATGATAACTGTATTTACGTGTACCTGTAGGTAAATAATCTGGGGAAAGTGCAGAGGAATGTAACGAGACTTGTTCCGAGTTAAGAACCATGAGCTACGACAAGAAGTGAAAAAGAGTTTAATGTAGCTGACATAATGAACAAAAACCAGCGGATCTATAATAGCATAAACAATATTCAGGTAAACTGAGAGGAAAGACAAGGACAGACCGTTTGAGAGGCTAGAAAAAAGGTACTCGTGGACACCGCTGGAAATCAAAGGCACAGATGAGCCGTATAGATGCCAGGAAGTATTTCCCCAGGGAAGTGGAATGAGCTCGATGAAGTGGTGGAGGCAGGCTTCATACACAGTTTTAAGAGTAGGTACGATAAGGCCCATGAGGATAGGAATGGGTGAACCTGGCAAGCAGCAAGTCGAGTGGTGGGGTCAGGAGCTATAACTCGACCACTGCAACCAAACATGGTTTTACATAAAATTATATGCGTACACACGCCAGCACACACGCGCCAGCACACGTGTGCACACGACAGAACACGCGTGCACACGCCAGCACACGTAATAATTGATGGGAGAGTTGATACAGGTGCTGAATAATGGAAATATTGTGTGGCTTCACTCAGAGCTATCACAGTACCACCACCCTTATCCCTTACACGTGGTAGGGGTAAGTGATAGAGGCAGTGGTGGAGGCAGCGGTAGTAGAGGTGACGCAGGATGTGATGGTAGTGGTGATGATGCAGAACTTGTGGTTGTAGTGGTGGCGCAGGAAGTGTGGTGGTGGTGCAGGACGTGTGATGGTGCAGGACGTGCGGTAGTGGTAGTACAGGACGTGCGGTGGTGGTAGTGCTGGACGTGTGGTGGTGGTGGTGGTGCAGGACGTGTGGTGGTGCAGGATATGCGGTGGTGCAGGATGTGTGGTGGTGGTGGTAGTGCTGGACAAGTGGTGGTGGTGCTTGACGTGTGGTGGTGGTGCAAGGGCATACAGTGGTGGTGCAGGACGTGTGATGACACTGATGGTGGTGGGCTCGTCAGTGGTGGGGAGGGACACTATTATAAAACCTTACCAGTCTCTCCATACAATATTCATAGCTTCTAGCTTGCTATAGATCAATACCTCTGCTCTCTTTGTGAAGCGCTTACGTGGAGTTATATGCGTGTAGCAGGCTCATTCTCAACAAGTATACACACACATTCATCTCGTGTGTCGGGGACAAGCCTCATTTCGAACATATCTGGTGCTTAATTCGAATACACGAAGGTTTTAATTCGAACACACGACTTTATTGGAACACGTAGAACTTAATTCGAATACATGTAGGGTTTACTTCGACCACCACAGCAAAATCAGTGGTTTGCTTTTAGTATTAGTGGAGACAGTAGCTAGTGGAGGCCTACACACCTAGGGATACGCATATCAGTGTACCTATACTTTCTCAATGTACATTTTAGTTTTACCTATACTTTCTCAATGTACATTTTAATTTTATTTTAATCTGGGGACACACTAAACACGTTGGGGTCATATAGTGCTTAGGGAATGGGAGACACTCAGATTCGATCCAAGGAAAGGGAGAATAATGGCAATTCCTTGGGGAGCGCTCGCACGCGCGCGCGCCCACGCGCACACACACACACACATACACACACACACACACACACACACACACATACGCACACACACACACACACACACACACACACACACACACACATACAAACACACACACACACACACACACACACACACACACACACACACACACACACACACACACACACACACACACACACACATATATATATATATATATATTCATGGGGAAAGCAAAATCTGTCCAGTCGTCTCGCTCGCCTGCGCATCCAGACTTCTCTACGTCGATTTTTATTTTTTTGCTTAATCTTCGTATCGCTGATACAAAACTACTCATGCTCGTGCGAAATGGCAATACACACACAATGCAATATACAGACCACAATACTTACACAGAATACAATACAGTGCATACACAGGCAAGAAGGTTGTGAAGAATCTAATTGAGTCGTATCTAGGTTAAGGTCTGGGTCGGATCTACTATGAAATTAATGAAGCTTAAGCTTCAGGGCCCCTAATCCCAGAGGGGCCCCAGAAGCGACTGCAGTCCTCAGTGCTTAAAAATTTTGGGTCTATTGTATGAGGGGTTGCGAAGGGGCCCCCCCACAACCGTTCAAGTTTCAGGGCCCAGAAAATGTAGGTCCGCCACTGGGCTTGAGTTAGTTAATGTCAATGATCATTTCATATCAACGAGGCTTGAGTTAGTCACTATAAACGATCGTTAAACGGCAACGTGGTGCCAGACGATCCTGAACTAGTAGCCTGGTGTCTAGAGTGTATAAATTATTATAATAAAAAAGAAGCGCTAAACCACAAGGGCTATACAGCTAGAATGTATAGATATACCTATCAGTATATAATATGTATATAGTTTAGAAAGATACGTAAGCAAACACTATGACATATTTATTAGAAAACGTTTCGGTCCTGGGACCTTGATCACTTCTAACATACAGAGGTAGAAAGGCATTATATATATAGGCGGAGAGTGAGGTGTGACGCACGTGACCTGAGGAATGTCATAAGAACCGACTTGTCAGTATTTATTACCAAGGTTTATACCATAATATGTATATATTGCAAACACTAAGAACCCATTAAATTATTGCTTGGTAAGTGTATATTAAAATCCGTAAGGTAATAAAGCTAGAATTGACTGATGCAAATCGCTTCACCCATATTGTTGACTTTGACCTTTGAAGCCTACACTCGCTTCTCAACTATCGACCCAACGAAACCAGGCCACTTGTGACCTACCTCCCTAGCACAATATTATTATTAATGTGGGACGCAACGCTGTATGACCCTTGTGGGTTTAGCGTCTAATTATAATTATAATAATAATAAAGGTAAGCGCTAAATCAGCAGGAAGGAGGGTAACTACAATTCCATCGATCAAGAATCTACCACCAGTATCAAGCACCGTCCTTGGATAAAGAAACCAGTGTAAATTCCAGCACTGATCCCATCGACCCTTGTTGGAGGGCTCTTGATTGAAGAAAGTGGAGCTACAACCTTATTCCTTACATCAAATCTGATTACCTCCACTTTTCCCCAGGAGTTGTACTGACTGATTTTGCACTTCCACGTAACTGAAATAATAATTATTTGACCCCAGCGGGTTAGCGCTTCACGAATATACGCAAATCTTTATTATCAAATATGAATTTTGTATCGAAGCTATGATACATTATTACTGCGTTATTTCTATTATTTCCAAAACCTTTCCCAATATACCGATAAAACGTTTTAATAAATACAAACGCTGATTTGATCAATTTTTAACTCTTATGGAGAGTTTTATCAAGTCACGAGAAAGTTCTGCACAAAGAGAAATGTCGCAATATAAATCTGGATGTTCTGCAACCTTGGTCTTGTCTTCACTATTTAGACCATAAATATCTTGCATTCACGAATATTTACGATGCAAGGGGAAGTCTATCAATTGCATGAAGGTTATTAAGGCTGTATTTTATCTGTACCCCATCAATGACGGACACTTTAATCCCTAAAATATATATTAAATTAAATTCTGTGTATATGCACTGAGATATAATCTTGTGTATGTACAATAATAAATAAACCTCTCATAGTTCATACTCTGAGATACACACTGATCGGTGTATATTACAATTTATATGCCCTCTCAACTAGATAATACTCAGTACATGTCGTCTTGGTACACATTATTAGTATCAAATTAAGCACTAAACCCATAAGGGTCAAGGGTCCACAGCGCTCCATACGACAATGCAAATACAATACAAAATTTAACCACCAAAGTATGTTTTCTAACAATCTTGTGCCATTATATAAATTCATAAAGGAAGTCACGGAGCAGTACATTAAAAAAGGTGTGTGAATATTCCACTTCTCTTTCTACCAAATCTATAAACAAACACATTTACGTAACCTTGTTGAAACTGAAATTACTTTTAGAAAAAATATAACATTCATGAAGCGTTAAACCCATAAGGGTCATATGATGCATGGAGGGTAGGAGGGCTGGCGGGTAAATAGGTTTGATCTGAGGAACGGGAAAGTAACTACAATTCTCTGGACTAAATGCCCTTTACCAGACTCATAGATAAGCAGTTAAGATATGTACTCACTTATGTTGACTTTCTGCTGAGCTGAGGTCCTGGCTACCAACATGGCTGCCAGACAGAGGCAAGGCAGGAGCCGTGGCCCTCCCACCCTCCACGTCTGTGACATCCTCGTCGATTTGGGAAGCTTCTCTACGGCTTTAGAAGCGTCGATGAGTGCTCTTCACGTAACATCAAAATCTCTAGAGTAATCTCGTGTTTCTCCTCGGCCGGCGCCCTTCCCTCGTGTGTCACAATCTCAGTGTGTCTTCTAAGAATGTGCAATTGTTCTCCCCGAGGTCTTACAGTCACTATATGCTGTCTCCAGGATCTTCAAGCTTTATCCTCCTGTGTCAGCACCAATTGTGTCCTTGTTCACTGAGGGTTGACAAGACGGTTCTTCGCAGTCATCTGTAAACGAATGTTGGAATTTGAAGAAAAGGTCACTGGTGGAGTGACATATAAAGTCAGCCCAGCGATTCAACTTCCTGGTACTTCAAAATGGTATTTTAATTGAATCAGAAACTTTAAATTTTAGGCATTGCAAACTAATAACTGTGACCGACTAGCATGGTGGTGAGAAAATTCACATTAATCGAACACTTTATAAAAATTAATGGAAATAAATTATACTATTTGGCTTTATCTTCATTAATAATAATGCATTTAATGCAAACCGTATAGATTTTTAACACAACTGCAAATTTATCTTAATTCAAGCTTAATAAAACAAACAACAAATTACAAAAATAATTATTTACCACTGTTGAAGACTAGAGTGGTGTTATGCTCTGGTCTATGTGATGACTGGAGGTTGAGACTGGGAGTGGGTCGAGCAGTGTGGTGAAGGCGTGGTCGCCACCACTCCACCAACCACTGATTCAACACACACAAGCTCCGCCTTGCTCAAACTCCCAGCAAACCACACATCGCCCCGACACACATGGAATTTAGTGTAAAATGTCGTTTCTAGACAATATTTTGCATTAGCAAGTTCTTTATGTTAATAATGACGGAGTATACATAGTGCACACACACCACCTTACAACATACATCAAACATTACTTTGAAGATCTATATGCTTAAGAATTAATGATGTGTGTAAAAAGATTCAATAGTGAACCTATCTGCATAGACTACAGATCCGAGTTAAATTATCTCTCCGAGGGAGGTACTAGGATGCCGGAGGAAACCCTTGATCGTACCTGATTACTTCCCATCTCTTAGAAGCTGTATGACCCGTATAGCTCTAGCGCTTTCCACTGAATGAAATAAAATAAAAAAATTTAGATTAAAGATAGACTTTAAATGTGATTTATCATCTCTCTTGATGATTCTGAAGATTCCTAGACCAGACGAGTGCTGCAGCCTCATGCTAGTGAGGGCCTTCAAGGTGCCTTCATGCCAATGAAAGACTGATCCAAGGAATTAAGGAATTAGTTATTCTTCCCTTAAAATTTTAAGTGAGGTATTTGAGCACAAGGCTTGAGAAATAAACTTTCAGCAGTGTTGTAGACTTCTAGAAACAGTTAAGAGTTGTAAAACGATGCTCTAATTCTCAGCTCTTAGGATGAAAAATTAAAATTTCATCAGGATGAAAAGGAAGGTAAGCGCAATAAGGAATGTGCGGTGGTTGGCAGAAACTATTGGAAATATGCTCGATGAAACTGATTGGAAAATAGTTTCAGGAAGCTCGAGGAGAGTGAAATTGAGGGTTGAAGGCCTAGTCTAGGCCTTCAACCCTCAATTTCTGTTCTCTAGGCCGTCTAGAGAACAGAAATCCTTTTTCTGTTCTTCCGGATACGAGTGCGGTTGCGGATAAGGAGACAGGAAGGATAAATGCATCAACATGTACACAAATGTACATGTTAATGCATTTGTACAAGAATGTACATTCTTGTTGTATATTCCCATATTCAATAAGTGGACCGGGCTTTCTGTATAGGAGTAAGAGTGGCAAGACAGAGGGTTTGTTTCTGTGTAGCGGGTGTGGGTGATGATGTAAGTAACAGGTTAGATAACATCATGTTAGGTAATGAAAACAACCCCATTATCTGCCTCAGTGCTGGAAGTTATGATGCTGGGAAATGTAAAAGTGAAGAGTTGTTGGCCAGTTACAAGGAAGCTGAGATCTAATTAGATAAAGAGAAGGGATCCTGATCATATGTGGTATTTTGCTTAGAAGGGAAGAGGGCAGCAAATAAATTTCTAAGGCAACTGGGATAAATTGCTATCTTAAAGGGTACTGCAAGGAACTTAGAATTCCATTCATTGACAACTGGGATAACTTCTATGGTAAACATAATATGTATGTGGTGCATCACTCTGAAGCAGGGGTGGAAACATTGATTAATTCTGTTGAATAATCATTGCTAAATTGTCTAAAACTTTAAAATGATAGAAGATAGAGGTAAGGATGTGTGTAGGAAACAAAGGAGCTGCAGTCCTTTGGGCAGAGAGAGGAAAAAATGGGTAGATATATCAGGCAAACGTTTAGAAAACAGGAAAGCTCATAGAATATTTCCTGATAAAAAAAAACAAGAAAATTGGTCAACATACAAAAAGAGACAAGGAGAAAGGGGAGTCAAAAAACTTCCTTAGCATCTATTATAAAAATAATGGGAGTGCAAGACATAAAATAGATGAACTAGGCATACCTGGATAAGCAAGAAACAGCTATTACTGCAATAACTGAAACCTCATCCAATTTGAAAAATAGGGACATGCCTGCTGAATTCCACATACAGGAGAATAAATTATTTCACAATGATAAGAGTCAACAGGAAAGGGGACGGAGTTGATCTGTATGTTAGATGTAGGTAGTAGATTCGCCGGTATAATCTCCCAGCCCGGGCCTTTTCCAAGAGGTGGCCCAGCCTTGGCTCCCTGGCATGGGTGTCTCAGACCAATGTCTGACATGGGAGGAGGTACAAGTACCTCCTCATTTTCTGGGACCAACTGTCACCAGGCCTAGCCCCATTACCCGCCCCATGGGGCTCGGAGGGAGAAGCTAGGCACCTTGGGCTGCCACAAACCCTGCCCACACTGGGCTCGAAGGGTGTGGCAGTTGCATAGCAGCAAACAATGTCAGGAGGTGCAAAGACAGCAAACACTACAGGGTCCTTTTGGAACCACACCCCAGCTTTTGGCATTAAGCCTGAGCACTGGGGAAGCTCAAAAATGTCTCTTGTTGTGTGTGTTGGTGCTGGTACTACTTCACTTGTCCGTTGCACTATGTTGTATGTTAGAGAAAATGTAAACTGTTGCATCAGAAATGATATACAGATGGAAGGGACAGACACGGAATCTTTTTTCAGCTACATTTTCTTGAAGGGCATGTAAAGCTACTCTGCAGTGTGATTTACAGACCCCCTTCCACCACACCTAGACACGGTAAACTTTTTTGGGGATGAAATTATTCAGGTGTCTAGAAACGCAAATTTAATTTTAATGGGAGAATTTTAACTTGAGGCAGCGTTAGTCGACGCTGTGGTTCATATCCTGGAAAGGATACAAAAACTCAAATTGAAATAAGCAGCACTGCTTGGCTTTCTTCAAGTGTAAGTCGTTACTATGCATAAAAACTGGGTTAGCACAGGACCTCAGCTGATGCAGACTAACCTCATTACGCTATTGTGAACTTATTATGTGTGATGGAGTAAGATAGGCGGAACATTCTCTGTGACAGATTTTCATTATAATCGTGGAGAAGCGTTAAACCCGTATGGACCAGAAAACCTGGGGGGATGAGAGGTAATTACTTTCGTTTTAAGGAAGGAAGCTCCAGTTTCCTGGATCAAGTGGTCATCAGTACTTGATCCAGGAAACAGGAACTTTATCACTTAATAGCTCATCATATAACAGAAATTGGATTTAATTATTAAAGTTAGTGATATAAAATTAATAATCTTTCTTTGTCTCCTAATAACTTATGCAAGTTTAATGACAAATCAAATTGTCATAATTCTTGTTAAGGTTACCACAGGAACTGCCTCTGCTTTTATTGTATCTGCTCTCTCTCTCTCTCTCTCTCTCTCTCTCTCTCTCTCTCTCTCTCTCTCTCTCTCTCTCTCTCTCTCTCTCTCTCTCTTTTTTACACAGGGTTTGACAAGGTTAAGGATCCTTAGCTTTATTGACAAGCTATTTACAGGTTAAGGATTCCTAACTTTATTGGCAAGCTAAGAGCTGTTACCTACATCAGCTCATTTGAAAGCATTTTTATTGTTATGAGACATACAAGTAGGGAACAGGATGAAGTTGGAGCCATCTGTGGGCCAGCATTTTCATTTGATCAACTGACTTTATCTCGTTGACATCATTATGCTGTACGAATGTGTTCCATACTCGAGTCATCCTGGGTATATATGATCTCAGATGGAGTGATGTTCTGGAGAAGGGTACAGCCAGAGTGAAGTTGCTGCTTTCTGCCCGTCTTGTGGCATAAAAGCTTGTTTCACGCTGTCCTCGAAGTGGATCCAAGTGTGGTACTTTGACAATATTGGCCTTGTACATAACAGTAAGGCCATCCACATCCCTCCTATGTTGAAGGCTCTGCTGAAATGACAGAAATATCCAGGATGGGTCCAGGCGAGAGATGAGACGTCTTGCTCTGTTCTCTACTCTGTCAAGCAGTCGCAGATGAGAGGGGGGGGGCAGGCAAACCAAGAAAGTGGAGCTCTCTCTCTCTCTCTCTCTCTCTCTCTCTCTCTCTCTATATATATATATATATATATATATATATATATATATATATATATATATATATATATATATATATACATATTTGCAATAAGATCACAGTAAACAGGTAATATCAGAATATGCAAAACAACAGCTGCGAAAGAATAGTGAAATTCCAATCGCTTTCGTGACTTCTCACATTATCAAGGAACTATATGAAGTCATGAAAGCGTTTGGAATTTCACTTTTCTATTAAGCATGTATGAATGTATATTAGATCCATTTCATCGGATCAATATAGGTTTATGGGAAAATTAATACAGAATTTGTTGTTCTACTTAAGGGTCCCCTCAAGGGAGGTTCCTTGATGCTAATGAAGGGCTCTTGATCTAGATAATTGGATCTGTGCTCCAGTTCTCTTAATTAAGCCTGAATGTCTTCCATCCGCTCCCTCCATTGGCGCTGTATAATCCCTACGGATATAACGTTCCCTCATGATATAATCTACATAAAGATCAAAGCGGTTAGCGTTTAACCGATACCTGGGAGTTAGTCAATTGTTTAGAATGCATCCTGGGGAACGGCCTAAAAAGAACCCCATTGGAAATAAGCTACATTAATTGGTTTTACTGAGTTATCCTGGGTTACTAACCCTTCGGGGTTAATGATCAATTAAAATATTTTTTACTGACATGTAGCATTGTAAGTCATCATTCAGTATGCAGCACCATTAGTCATAAATGAACGTACAACACCACAAATGAGCATCGAACTACAAATATACCAGTGGTCAACACACTAGCTTGCGGGTTTTAGGGCATACCCGACATGGGCTCGATTTCCTCCCGTTCTGTAATATGTAATAACACCTTACCTGGTAGGCAACGCTGTCGCTTCACATACTGAGTGTCCATGGTTCGATCTCCGGCAAGGCTGGAAACTTAGGACGTGTTTCCTTAAGACACCTGCTGCCCATGTTCGTCTATCAGTAAAATAGGTACCTGGGTGTTAGTGGACTTTTTGTGGGTCGCATCCTGGAGTTTACCTGGAGAGAGTTCCGGGGTCAACGCCCCCGCGGCCCGGTCTGTGACCAGGCCTCCTGGTGTGTCAGAGCCTGATCAACCAGGCTGTTACTGCTGGCTGCACGCAATCCAGCGTACGAGCCACAGCCCGGCTGGTCAGGTACCGACTTTAGGTGCTTGTCCAGTGCCTGTTTGAAGACAGCCAGGGGTCCATTGGTAATCCCCCTTATGTATGCTGGGAGGCAGTTGAACAGTCTCGGGCCCCTGACACTTATTGTATGGTCTCTTAACGTGCTAGTGACACCCCTGCTTTTCATTGGGGGGGATGTTGCATCGTCTGCCGAGTCTTTTGCTTTCGTTGTGAGTGATTTTCGTGTGCAAGTTCGGTACTAGTCCCTCTAGGATTTTCCAGGTGTATATAATCATGTATCTCTCCCGCCTGCGTTCCAGCGAGTACAGGTTCAGGAACTTCAAGCGCTCCCAGTAACTGAGGTGTTTTATCTCCGTTATGCGCGCCGTGAAGGTTCTCTGGTTCCTGGGGGCAAAATTGACCTAATATGGCCGGAAAGCTCTGCATAACAAGGGGCTTTCTATATAGTAGTATGACACTGATGTCAGCTAGGCCTTACTTGTAAAAATAAAGATTATCATCAGCATTATTATTATTAAACATGTAGTACTTAAAAGCCATCACTGAACTTGTATCTTATCACCCTAAAAGTTATCACTAAATATGTAGCATCCCGAGCATCACTCAACATGCATCTCCCTAAAGGTCATCACTGAACATGTAGTAACTTAAGTCACCATTTAATATGTATCGGCTTGAGAGAGTCTGAGTTGGACAGAGCACATTAAAAAATTATGAGATTCACCCAAGACAAGCCACACTGTTTTCTATAATTCAAACCTCTTCTCTCGTTTTCTATTATTTCCACCGGTAACTCTGATTATCTATATTACACCTCGGGTGGCGATCGAAATATAGGAACTGTCATTCTCCTTCGTTTTTGACTCCCGGGGAACTGCCTGTCATTGTTCTTATATTTGAAAGGAATCACTAAACCCATATGACTTATACATTGCCTGGGAAATGGAAGGTACTCAATATGATTCGAAAAAGGGGAGTAGCTCAGTCCTCGATGACGCACAGATAGTCCTCGATGACACACTGCCTTTCTTGGGTTATCCTCGGTGACTAACCCTCCGGAGTTAAAAATCCAAAGAAGAAATCTTATTTCCCTATATCAAAAGCCCTTTACGAGCGTCAAGGCGACTACCGTGAAGGGACATTAAACAGGAATCTCTATTGAGGATTTTGCAATCACATGATCAAAGTAAGCTGATTTGAACTTGCCATCTATGTTAGAAATTCAGGTGCACGAACTTGTGATTATTATAATTATAACTAAGCGCTAAACCTATAAGGGTCATACAGCACTGACGAACTTGTGATGATGAGAATATACGATAAACTGTGACGATCTTAAGCTCTCGAAAACTGCTTAATAATAATCAAGAACGTTAGTCATCTTCAACTTGAACATTATGAAAGGTATCTACAGGAACTTCAGGTAGAAAGGTTGAAGAATAATTAATTTGCCTCTGTATAAGGAATTTCTCACGTACATCACTTTGACTTTTTAAAATCGTGTTTTTTTCCGCCATTAAATAACTCGACTATGATTCTTTTGAACTGCTTCAGTCTTTATTAGCTAATGCATCTTTTGAAACGGATTATTTAACCTTTGCTGATGCATTTCACGGTATTAATATCTGCGACAACTACATAATGCCTCATCTGATTGGCTTTAAGCTTTCAAATCTAGTAAATCTTAGAGGAAGGTTCGAATTGGTTTTGAGTTGTATAGATTATGTGCCTTTTTTGTTGAAGAAACTGAGGTAGTTCCCATGCAGAAACCTGTGAAAACTTCTTTCGAGTGGCTTCAGATCTTGAATACTGATGTTGAATTGCATTAGATGCTTATGCCACTTTGTACCGCTCCTTTTGCAAACACTAATAAGAAAGCGCTACACAAAGGGGAAAATGTGATAAGGCGACTCTGAAACAGTCGAAACAATTGCAGTTGTTCATAGAACTTGTCTAAAGTTCTTAATTATTATTATATTAAAAGGCAGACCCTTATGGGTTTATCACCTAGTTATGATTAAACAATAATTATATTAAAAAGCTAAACTGGCATCTGGAATATTCCCTGATATAAATTTATATACCACAACTGCTGACAATAAATTGGTCGTCAGGTTTCCCTGCTGTCTTAATCATAGAAATGGCAATTATAAGATAAGATTTCGTTCGGATTTTTAACCCCGGAGGGTTAGCCACCCAGGATAACCCAAGAAAGTCAGTGCGTCATCGAGGACTGTCTAACTTATTTCCATTGGGGTCCTTAATCTTGTCCCCCAGGATGCGACCCACACCAGTCGACTAACACCCAGGTACCTATTTGCTGCTAGGTGAACAGGACAACAGGTGTAAGGAAACGTGTCGAAATGTTTCCACCCGCCGGGAATCGAACCCGGGCCCTCCGTGTGTGAAGCGGGAGCTTTAGCCACCAGGCCACCGGGCCATAATTTTTAAATTATTATTATTATAATCAAAAAGAAGCGCTAAGCCACAAGGGCTATACAGCGCTGCAGGGCAGGAAGGAAGCGAGGGCATCAGGTGGCAAAAGGGAGGTGGATGAGTAATAGGTTACGGATAACAGCGGAGCAGTGGACGGTGAAAGGGTAAAGGGCAGCATGAGACTGAGCTAGAAAGGGCTGAGGGGAGTGCGTAAGGTATCATCATCAGAGTTTGTGGAGTAAATCAGTCGTTGTCAAGAAGTCAATGAGAGAGTCAGGATTAAAGGAGGGTCCATCAGCAAGAAGGGAAGGTAAAGAGAGAGTAGTAGAACGAAGACGGCGTTGGAGGTAAATTCTGCGTGCTCGTTGATAGAGAGGGCAGTCTAACAGAATGTGGCTAATCGATACTGGAACTTGACACTGCTCACAGAGAGGTACAGGGTGCCTCTCCATGAGATACCCGTGAGTAAGACGAGTGTGGCCAATGCGAAGGCGGGAGAGAGTGGTCTCCCAACCACAGCACTGATGACAAGAAGACGGCCAGTAACCTATGCTCGGTATGGAAAATTTTCTAGGGTGCTTACCTGTATGTACCTCAACATTATATACATACCAGTAATCTCATTGGGAGACAACCATATTGTTTACCGTAGTCACCTCGTGTAGACATGTGAGAAAACTTAACCACCCCTGGTCACGGCAGGTGGCCCCTTCGACCTCACAATCTTATCCATATCTATCCGAGACCAGTATGGATTGGATAGCACCCACAAGTACGGTGCTACTAATTAATTGTGGACTGTATAGATTATATTAGTTTAGCTGAATGAAGGGGGGGGGTAGGATACACATGGATACATCCATCAAGGAAAAACATTTGTACATAATCCCACCACTTACCAGATGTTCTTTGGTGGTCACTTGATGTAGCTGGATCACTCATAACCTATCCAATTACAACATACCTAACTGGCCAGCATCAGTCTGTTATAACTAGAAGGGTTACTTAACTGTGGGTGATTGATACTCCTTATTTCCTCCATTCGCCATCTCATTTCGATGTCCTGCTACACCGACACGGTTCTCATTCCAGCAGGACGAGGCATCCGTTGGTTTGTCCCGCTTTAGAAGTCGTGACTCAATGAACTTCACTTTCCTCGTCTCGGGAACAACGAGGTCTAACGTGTTCACTCGGAGCAAGGCGACTTATTTCACTTCACGCATTATCTTAACTTAGCGTTATTATCATTAATTACATTACAATTCACAAGACGATTTAATGTCTCATAATTATTATACACACTAGAGATCACTCCATTAAGATCTGAGACCGATGAGTGATGATTAAACCAAGGGTAATTTTCCCCGGGACACAGTCCATGGTGAGGCGCCAGTCACCACCGGTCCTACCCTTATTCACTCATTTTACCACTCTATTACCGTGGTCCCATAAATCACGTTCCCTCACTCTCCACCAGGAACAGTTACGACACTTCCTATTATGAAATGAGGCCTATATTAATCCTTAGGCCGCCGTGAATGCCAATTTCGTGGTTCCATGCTTTCCCAGCCTCCTCACCACATTCAAAACACTCCCGCCTCCCTCATGGCCCGAGTCCACCTATCCCCCTGCACATCCGCGCATGCGCAAAGGGAACTCTTGGTTCTACCCTATTGTCAAATACATTTTTGACTCATATCGACACATTAAACACCTATTAGGCGCTATAGCTTCGGAAAATCAAAAATTTTCCACACTCGGTTTAATAGAATGAAGTTTGTTACCAAGCAGAGTTGACCAACGTTGTTGCCAACGGGCGTGAAGGTGGGCAGCTATTGCAGCAAAATAGTCCAGAAATGGAACACCTCTATAGGAAATTGGTAGGTCATGTACTGCTGACCGCGCAGCAGTGTCTGCCTGTTCATTGCCCTGTACGTCAACATGACCAGGGACCCAACAAAAAATAATATCTTTATGCTTCGTAGGGATACGGTGTAGCCAAAGTTGGATACGGAGAACTAGGGGGTGAGATGTATCAAATTTTCGTATAGCCTGTAGAGCACTAAGGGAGTCTGAGACTACCACAAATGATGACACAGGCATAGATGCGATACGAATAAGTGCTGCAAGAATGGCATACAATTCAGCAGTAAAAATGCTAGCCGAAGATAGTAAATGCCCCCGCACGACGCTGTCCGGAAACTGCTGCGAATCCGACGCCGTCTGAAGACTTAGAGCCATCTGTGTACACAGCGGGATGGACCGGTAAGCCAGCGGAAGGCCTCGGGCAAATGACCAAAAGCCCCAGCTGCGGTTCATCATATGACTAAGACCCGCATCAGGAAATACTTGGCCTGTTTCCTGACAAACCTTATACTTACCTACCTGTTGACAGTGACTTGGACTTCAGTTCCTTGATGGGTAAATGTCGTTAAAGGTCAGAACATTAGAGACTAAAAGCAGTTGAAACTAGACCTGTGATCTAATCCATTATTATTAATAATATACTGTAATTGCTCAAACACACACACGCACACAGGCTACTTGTAGACCTGGACAAACTGCAAGTATGGTTAAATAAGTGGTTACTGAAGTTTAATCCTGGCAAGTGCAAAGTCATGAAACTTGGGGATGACGAGAAGCGATAAGAGACAGAATACAGATTGAGAGGTGAGAAACTACAGTTATTACTCAAGGAGAAATATCTTAAGAGTGAATATCACACCCAATACATCGCCCGAGGTGCACAGAAATCATATGTGAGGAGAGTTAATCTCAAAATTACCTTCAGAAACCTCAATAAAGTGTTTTAGGACTGTAGACGACAAAAGTTAGACCCATCATAGAATACACAGCACCACCATGGAGCCCTCATATCAGTATTTACGAAACTAGAAAACAGCTATAGGTCAGCGACAAGACTAATGACAGGACCGAGTGGACTGAAGAGAGACTAAAGGAACTTAATCTGACGACTTTCGAAGGATTAAGGAAGACATGATTATGATATACAAGGTACTGAAACACTTTTTGACAAAGCAGATAGGCACAGACT